>NC_054846.1:43774166-44088333 GCF_018345385.1 Vulpes lagopus
TGTTATGATCCTTTTATGATTTTATTATATATAACGCAAGCTATACTTTTATCTGAATAGTAAATTTAACATGACTAGAAAACTAATTATGATTCACCTTCCTGTCTATATCCTGAATAAGACATCCATTCCTTGTTACTATTTTACACAGAAACAATCTCTGAGGGAAACAGAAGAAGCCAGTATTCATGGAAAAAAACAATGGATAAAACAGTGTCAGGAATAATGATTTAACTACATTAACTGAATGACACTATGCAACTGCAAAAGCAAGATGTACAGTGTTTCAATATAAATCAATTCTAAAGATTTGTGGCATTAAAGGTAGTAATGGCCTTGTACCCTTTCTCACAGTGAGAAATAATCAATTAGCCAGAAATTGAGTATTTAACAAGAGCGAACATGGAAGACATGGATGGAAGAGCTCTGTGGACTAAAAAGAACTTTGTAACAATTATTCCTGTTCATATGTGGGATAGTCATCTTTCAAATATTTTCCATGCTAAACGAATCAAGCAACACTGATCAAATACCAGGAATGCTGGGAGATCATAGCTTCAGATTAAAATAGATGATCTTTATGGTGTTGTTGAATTATAATGGTCTTAGATATCTCCTCCTTTGAGAGGAGACAGTGGAATGCCCAAAGCGGTTTCAAAATAGTTTCCTATATAACTCCAGGTTTCTATAAGGCACTGCTTAGGTTTCACAAAATCAATATGAAGCTGATAGAAATTTATGAATTTAAAATGTCAACATCTGTCATTTTGAAGAAAATACCCTTGAAAGAGAATTTTAAAAAGCAAAGGTTGCTATTCTTTGATTACTCTGTTACGCTGACTAAATCACACTGCTTTGTGCAATGACTATAAGTGTTCCAAATTACCACGGAAAATCATACAGTGTTGTTTGTAGGACACTTGGTTTCTATTTCCTTCACCCTTCTCTCCCCTGAATCATCCTGTTAAATCACCATTTCATGTAATTCCATCACTTCACAGGTGTAATTGTAAGTATTCTGGACAAAACTACTATCACCACTTATCTATCACCACTACAGCTACTACTACTGCTGCTGCTACTATCACGACTGCTACTATTACTAATAAGTCTAAGATATTCTCAAATATTCCACTTCTTCTTTTTTTAAAGATACATTTGACTTCTAAGTGAATCTGAATTCAAATGGGATTATTAAGAGTACCACTATATATTATTCTCTTAATATACAACAACCTAACAGAAACCAGAATAATAAGAGGGAAAGTTTAATGTATCCACATGTCAGGCACTGTACTAATATAATCTCTGATTATATTTAATGGCAAATTATTTTTCTTCTTTTCATGGTCACTTTAGGGGGTAATCTATAGATACGCCTTCTATCTCTCTACTGGGTCTACTATAGAACCAATGTATACTTTATGTCCATAGTAACCAATCATAGCAGGATTCACTGTTACCTCTGATTTGCAAGTTCTGTGCCTGGGTCAATCTTGGCTCACATTATCAGCATATTAGCAGTACTTTCTCATGGTCTCATGGTCCACTTCCAAGATATGCTGCTCTCCTATCATATGGGGTCTTAAAATGCCCATATTTTCTTTCACTAATCAATATCTATGCACTGGGAGATAATTTTCCTAGTCTTCCCCTATTGCAGTCTGTAAAAAGAAATGGGTTACTGCCCTATTTCCCATCATTACCTGATTCATTACCATGCCTAAGATTTTAAACCACTCTGGGACAAGGCCTGTACTTTAAAATGCATCCAGTAATGGGCATCCAGAAACCCCTCTATTTTATGTAAAGCACTGCTGATGGAAGAGCACTTTGCCCCTAATACATACACCATCTTATTCTATACAAACAAGTACCTGTCACCTGCTGCATATCGGTACTTCCTACTGATGTGCTCAATCAATTGGACCCTTTGCAGAGGTGTAACTAGCAATTTTAGATGCGTAGGGTAAGCTTAAGACCTTAGTCAGAGAACCAGCGTTAGTTGGGTGTATTTTCTTTTGCTTTTATAGTGATCACGGCTTAAAATTGCAGAATTCATTTCCTAAAAGTTCAATTCTCTGGGAAAACCCTCTCACTCTGAACTAATTATGGTCCTACCTCCTAGTACTCACAGTTGCTTGAAACACACTTGAGCTTGAACAAATTTTGGCACTCTAGTGGCCCAGTGCTATGTTACCACCCTTTCTCCCTGTCTCTGTATGCTCCATGTTTTCCTGGACTCATACTATACTATAACTCAACACTAAAAAAAGTCACAAAATAAACCTTATATGATTGATAATGTTTCTTTCGCTTTTACCAAGAATTTCATCTAAAATAGAGTTCATTTTCAATACAACATCTTCAAAATGATGACTTTGAAGTTCTACTTACTGACAGCTCAAGCGATATTAAAAACAAGACTACTGATGCCTTTTCAAACTCTTCAACTGCTACTAATACAAGTGACACTAAACAATAGCCAAAAGCAACAGTGAAGGCTTAGAGATGCTAATGCAGGTTAACATTTTACTTTGAAATTCACATTTATGGCAAGAAATCCTGTCTCCAAAGCAAACTTGCATGCTGCTCTGTGGTTCCCCAGAAATCCATCTGCCCACTCCTAATCCATTCAGAACAGTGGGACCAAGGCCAAGATATTTCCTCAGCATAAAAATTATCTCCACCTGAATGTGTAACTAAAATCCTGACAAAAGGAAAATTATTTTGGAGTAAGATTCAAAAGTTTTTTTTGTGTGTGTTTTTTTGTTTTTTGTTTTTTAGTTTTTTTAGTTTTTGTTTTTGTTTTTGTTTTTTACATTGCTATTCAGGACTTAAAAGACATTGCTTTGGGGATCCCTGGGTGGCGCAGCGGTTTGGCGCCTGCCTTTGGCCCAGGGCGCGATCCTGGAGACCCAGGATCGAATCCCACATCAGGCTCCTGGTGCATGGAGCCTGCTTCTCCCTCTGCCTGTGTCTCTGCCTCTCTCTCTCTCTCTCCCTGTGACTATCATAAAAAAAAAAAAAAAAAAAAAAGACATTGCTTTCCTCATACACATGGATAGTTTCTGCCCTATCTGGATTTAATATTAGTTCTGATCAAAATTCAAAACACTGAACATTTTCTATTCTAGAGATCTTCTGATGTTTACAATGTTCAAAAGTCTAGGCTGTTCAAATCACCATGAAAAAGGTCCCAGTTCCCTCAAACTTATAGCTGATCCTGGGTAGAAAACAAATATACATTTATATATGTATATATATAAATAAAACATATTACTTTATATTTGCTCTTTGGGTATCTGTTACATGCAGAAATCCACTGCATACTGAAGCATAACTTTGGCAGAAGTTATACAATGATGCTTCAGAATCCAGAAAAATAGCAGTACTGGGCAGACCAACTACTTTACTATGAAAAAAAGAGGTCCTTTAAGGACCTCATATTTATTTCAGTTAATATAGTTTCATTATCTATCAAATTAAGTTCAATTTGTAGATCCTTGGAGTCTCAAAAAACCTGGATCTATACACATACCTAAGTCAGTCAAAAGGTAAGATAGTTCTTGAGGTGTCTGGGTGGCTCAGTTGGTTTAAGCCTTCAACTCTTGGTATTGGCTCAGGTCATGACCTCATGGGTCAGGAGCTCAAGGGCCAGCAGAACCCTGAGCTCAGGAGGGAGTCTGCTTGAAGATTCTCTCCCTTTGTCCCTCCCCCGACTCACTCTTGAGCACTCATGCATGCTCTCTTTCTAAATAAATAAATCTTTAAAAAATAAAAAAGTAAGATAGCTCTGAACTTGAACCCCAGCTCCACCATTTTAAGTTGTGTGAATTTAGGCAAATTTTGTAACCTTTCTGGGCCTCATTTTCCTTTTAACACATTTCACTTTTTTTGTGAAGAGCTAGTGAACACTTATAAAGCAACTACAATAATCCTAGCATATAGGTGGCACTCAATAACCATACCCATGATAAATCTTCCTACTAATCAAAAATGGAAATTAAAAATGATGAAACATTGTTTTTGTCTACTAAATTTGAAAAAAATAAAACCCACAAAAAAACACAAAACAGTAGTGGGTTAAAGGTGCCATCCTATAAATAATCCTATTTATCAGTATGGCAGGCTAGATTGGAACTGTGATATTCAATATGGTAGCTATCAGCCACAAGTGGCAACTGATAACATGGGATGTGGTCAATCCAAATTGAGATGTGTGTTAAACACAAAAACACATCAGGTTTCAAAGAATTAGTATTAAAATATAAATGACTTCATTAATTTTTATATTGATGGTATACTGAAATGATGCTTTGGCTTAAATGAAAAATCTTAGTTTATTAAATAGAAAATCTGAGATTATTAAACTTATCAAATATCATAAGGTTAACTTTGTTTTTGAGTTTTTGCTCTGAATTAAAAATACTGTTTGATTTTTTTTCTTTCATCTGTTTTCCAAGGAAAAGAGCAATTTTACTTCTCTCATTTGCTTAAGTGTAGTTAACATTTCAAATAAATCAATTTCTATCTATAGGTAAGAACATGTAAAATAAAACCTTCTAGGAAATATTATAATCATTTATATTTTATATTTCTTTATATTGCCACCAATTTCTAACTATTTAGACTGCATTTAATTGGTTAGTGACTTGGAACATAAAAATATATATTCCATTATTATGTCTCAATCATCTTTTCTAGACCAGTTTTTTGTGTATATAGTAATAAACAGGAGATATGGAGCCCCTATCTTTTTTTTTCCCCCTCTGGTTAGTCTTCTCTTGAGTGATGATTAAAAGATACATTTATTTGCTCATCACTAATTAAGCACCTAGTATGGACCAGGTACCACTGGAGGTGCTAGAGTGAGAAACAGTGAGAAAAAAAAAATGCTGTTTCTATGAAGTTTAAATTTTAAAAGGAGGAAAAATAATAAATCAGCAAACACATATGAGTATCAAAGTGATGAGAAATCAAAATAGTAAAATATGTCAAGGTGAGGATAGATAGAAGGATTGATACCTTACATTGAGTGGTGGGTCAGAAGCCTCTCTAATGAGGTAGCATTCAAGTAGAATAAAATGATGAGATCAAATTTGTAGAATTTGAAAAAAAGAACATCCCTGTGAGAACAGCAGGGGCAAAGGTAGCATGCCGGGAGTATGTTTTGTGTGTTTTGGGTTATCAAGAAGTCCAAGATATCTGGAGCGAAGTAATAAGGGAGAGAGCCATGGAACCAAAATGTTTTAGAGTTTACAATCAAAAGAGGACTTCTGTTTTAATTCTGAGTGATATCAGAAGTCTTACAGGGTTCTCATGGAAGTGACACAAGATATGACTTGCATAGGGATTTTTAACACATCACACATTGTACCAAGTGATTCATATTTTTTATGAAATGTAATCCCAAAAGTTATAATATCTCCATTTTACTGTTGAGGAAACTAAAGGTCAGAGAGGATAAATCACTTGACCAAGATCACATAGCTAATAATCAAGAAGTAGAATTCTAATCCTATCTCTCTTACTTAAAAAATCCAAGTCATTTGAAATTTGGCATCATAAAAGGTAAATGAGAAGAAAGTTTCAAGGAAAACATGGAAACTATTCAATATGCATAGAAATAACAAAGAGCTAAGAATGTCAATATATTTTTCTTTCAGTTAATGATCCTTCATATTAAAGTTTATTCAATTACAGAAGCTGTAAGAGCCAGAACGGAGCCCCACAATCTCCCTTTATGTATCTACTATCATCTTGGCATGGCCCAGATAAAGGTAGCTCCTTAGGATGAGTCCCAGGATGAATGAAGGGGAGCCTTGGACAATATTTAACATCAAGAAATAAAACTTTGACTTCATGGAATCATTCCTGCCATACAGACTTGCGAAAGTCACGTGATAGGGGTAAAAGACCAAAGTTGAAAAACTTGAAAACTGCAAGGTCTTGTTCATGGAAGTAATAACTAAAATCTTAGACTACAAGTGAAGTTAGGAGTCTCAAGCAAGTTGAATGACCAGGAAGATTCTTTTCAGGAATAAGGCAATTCTCCCTATATATATGTATATATATGTATATATATATATTTTTTTTTTTTCAAATGGCAAGGAACAGTTAAATAACCTCGCTAAAATGTACCAACTAAATATAGTTGGGGAGACTGTGGATATCGTGTATCTCAAAGACTTCCAAAGTACATTTACATTTTAGTTATTAGGAACGTTTTACTTTTAAACAAGGAAATAAGAATAATATAATATAATAAGAATAATTCAGAATATCAATTTTAAACCATTACTGAAATAATTCCAAAAGAAAGCCAACCAAGAATCTTTACATAATCTTCAGCTATAAAATACAGAGTTATGGATAATTTTTACATGACATTCCAGACTCATAAGCTACACAGCTCCTGAAGAAGCTTGTTCTACTGACATCACTGAGTGTAACAAGAGAATGGCCAAGATAATCTAGACATTTCCAAGCACTCCTTTATTCTCATGTCCAGAATTATAAGTAGGACAACATACTGAGTAGAAAAACAATAATACATGCTTCCTGGAGATAGGAGAGGGAACTGAAATATTAAAAATAAATTTGACAGTTAAATAAGCATGATATTAATAAACTTCAAAAATCAACTGAGCCAACATTGTGAAAGAAGATTCTATCCTACGGTTTTCAAATTTTTATAACTTTATTTAATTTCCATAAGCTCCTGTTTTTAATAACATTAATAATAATAAAAGGCACAATGCATTAAGAACCTACTTGGTGGTAGGTTTTGTGCATGTTATTTCATAGTCCTCACACACCATCACGAGAATGGTACCTTTGTTATCTCTCTGTTTTGGAGAGAACAGAATAAGAAGGCAAAAAGTACAATTTGTACCTGTTAAGTAACCATGCTAAGTTTCAAAAGTTGATATTTCTGTTTGAAGTATCTTAGACTTTATCCTATGCTTTCCTATAAACATATGAAGATTTTTTTTAATGTTTTTTTTATTTTTAAGTATTTCTTAAAACACTTTCAAAGCTGACTTATTTTTCAACCCACTTAGGCTTATTATCCGATAGCTTCCCAAAAAGGAGACTGTAACCCCCATCAGACAGAAGCAGAGCACTTTGTGCCCTTCATATATGCCCAAAACATAGTTGCTACACACTAGGTATGAATGAGCAAGGTGCCAAAATACATGTAGCTTACTGTAAATTAAAGTCAAACATTTCATTTATATCTTAGAGAAGTCTTATTAGGAAAAATATAAACTGGAAATTATGAATTGAGATAAGAGATCAGTATCAATGTCAGGAATAGTCTATTAGGAAAAAAAGGACTTGGTGAATATAACAGATTTCAGGAAAAAGAGGAAGAGACTTAAATACATCAAGATGGTGAGGTTCACATCTCTATGAAAAAGTCTACCCCATCTTCCTCCCAATTAACTGAGAAATGGGGAAAATTAAGTCATAAGATTTTTGTTTTTTAAGCCAGAAAAGAAACTTGCCCTGACATTGATAAAAAAAAACCATTCAGGATATCATATTTCAATCTCCTGATAAAAGATTCTCTACTCAGACCAACAATTATAAGTTTTGTTTGTTTTTTCAGTAATCATTGTCTGACCACGGCTTTGCGTTTAGTGCAAAATTAGGAGCAAAATAACAGGATCATAAGAAATATGACTCCAGCAGCCCTTCTCTCCAAAGCAGGGAGAAAAAAAGCCTCATAGAATCATTGGTCTCATGAGCAATTCAGGTAAAGTTTCACATTAGCAGTTAATTCATTGGAAGCATGGCCAAAATGAACATTAACATTTTCCAAGGATTTCACAGAGTCTCACTGATATAGTCAACAGGGCTGCCTTCCTGCCCATATTAATAGCAGTAAGAAATGAGTAATTGTGATTTAGAAACCTGCTTTCTAAAAACCTGCAACTGTCCAAGTTTTAGTGGGTAAGAATTAGATAATTAACCTCAAAGTCCAGGCTATAGAGAAATCGAAAGCTACAACTGCATGCTATGAATTGAGACCATGGAAGAAAGAACCTCAGTAAAGTAGTTCTTGAGGAGCAGCGAAGGTCATCATAGTAATCCAATGTGGGGAAATGAAAATAGCCATGGCTTGCCTTGGGGTACAACTCTGAAAGCACTTTCACATCCACCGTTATCCCTTGCCCATGTGAGCAAAAATGGTGAATTAGGCCAATGGATATTTCAATTAATTTATCTGACACTGGTTCCATATGACTGGGGGCTTTGGTATTGCTAATGCTCTGTCAATATTGACTTGAGGAGAGCGAAGAACCTTTAGTAAATGGCTAAAATAGGAGCTTGAAATGGGTAAAGCTGACAGACAGTTTTGGTGATAATGATGAGATGCCTATGAGATGCCTTTGGAGAGCTCATTCAACAGTATTTATTAAGCAGTTTTAGTGACAAACGTAAAGTTAATGTTTCTGAAACAAATTCCAGTGTACTGGCCTATTTTTTCCCATATATCAAGATCAAAATCACAGTTAACAATGTGAAATTTAATGGCACTAAATATGGCAGTCTGATCAATGTGAAGAAATTCAGATCACTGTGAGTGAACCATGAGTAGAGTATCAAAACATTTTATTCAATTTTTCCTTAAATATAATTCAATGCATTACTGACTTAATAAGCACTAATTATCTTCATCTGCAAAACATTTTTTTAAGTAGGCTCCACACCCAGTGTGGGGTTTCAATTCACAATCCTGAGAACAAGAGTTGCATGCTCTACTGACTGGGCCAGCCAGACACCCATCTGTAAAACAATTTTGTTTTAGACAAGAATTTTTTGTATAAGCATGCAAGTTTGGTGCCATTTCTTAAAAAGCAATCCGTTTGGTGTTGTAGAACAATGCCAATGGATCTCCCCTTCCCTCTTCCTTTTGCTAAACTGTGGCAAAGGATAAAAAAGAATGCAACACTTCATTTTTAATGCTATCATCATTCTCAATATGACCTAACCAGTAAAAACTGCAAAATCAGCAGTGGATCCAGACCTAGGGATTGTCTTTAAAAAGAGAGACAGAAGAAATGCACATGAGCTGCATCCAAGAAGCTGTCATTAGACTTAGGGATGAAGTTTGCTTTTGGCTACTGCTAAGCTCAGCAATTGCTACTTCTCCACTTCTGACTGCTTATCTACTTTAAAAAGAAGAGATTTGGAGAATATTTTAAAAGGAACCTTTATTGTGAAAAGCTTGGTCATAAACTTCAGTTGAAAAAAATTTTTTATTAGGTGCCTACAGTGTACAAGGCAGGGAGCTCATGGAAATGATAAGTAGTTTTTTCCACTCCGAAGGTTCGAGACACTCCATAAATACGAATAAATGGATTGATGTGACAGGTAAAGGTTGATAGGAATTCTTTTCTACTATTTCTATGTGTTTTCAATTTCTAGCCTCACCATAGCTCCTGCAGAAAACAGCTTAAATTTTTCCAAAATATGGATGAACTGAGCTCACATAATCTAAATTATTCATAAAATATACTTGAAAGGTTCACATCTGGGATCCCTGGGTGGTGCAGCGGTTTGGCGCCTGCCTTTGGCCCAGGGCGCGATCCTGGAGACCCAGGATCGAATCCCACGTCGGGCTCCTGGTACATGGAGCCTGCTTCTCCCTCTGCCTGTGTCTCTGCCTCTCTCTCTCTCTCTCTCTCTCTGTGACTATCATAAATAAATAAAAATTTAAAAAAAAAAAAAGAAAGAAAGGTTCACATCTTAGAGGTGTATTAGTACCTTCAAGTCACAGGACTACCGTTCAGTTTGCTATATAAGAAGTGTAAGACTACGTCAATGAGTTCCCAAGTTGGAGCAGGATGGTAATGAAGCCAGAAAAAACAAGACTAACTCTGTAAAGACCCTAATCCTAAGTCTTGCCAAAAAGGAATTTAACTCATGCATTCATTTTGAGAGACAAGGTAGAGAATGTTATTTTGTGTCAAACACTGATAATACTTTGTGTCAGTCACTGCACTAAGTCACTTAACTTATTTAACCTTTATAAAAGTTCCACGAAGGGGATCCCTGGGTGGCTCAGCTGTTTGGTACCCACCTTCGGCCCAGGGCGTGATCCTGGAGTCCCGGGATGGAGTCCCACGTCAGGTTCCCAGCATGGAGCCTGCTTCTCCCTCTGCCTGTGTCTCTGCCTCTCTATCTCTCTCACTCTCATAAATAAATAAAAATAAAATCTTAAAAAAAAGAAAAGTTCCACGAAGCCAAAACTTTTGAGACTTCATTTTACATTTCAGAAAACAAAGACTCAGGGAGGCTAAACAACATGCTTAGATATCTAAGCAGTAGAATCAGGATTCGAACTCAGGCAGTCTGTAGCTAAATCCTATACAGTACTGACTCAGTCCTGTAGAACTGCAGTAGTGAAAAGCCATTGGCCTCAAGGTAGTACTTCTCCTGGATTGCTCTGCATTCCATTAAACTGAGCATTTTGATGAGTATTTATCTGCTTTACCTAGAAACTAAGAAAAACGGACTCTTGCCTAGATGCTTCTTTTTTAAATAGCAGTGCCAAACCCAAACTTTGGATAGTGGCACCTTCAGGTAGCAGTGCTGTCCCTAGAAGAGCAACACAAACATCCTCCCTATATATTTCTTTGGAGACTGTCGGCAAATAGTTTTCTGCCCAGATTGCATGTCAAAATGGAGTTTGTTTCATGTTTTACACCAAAGAGAAGACCTATGCCAAGTTTAAATTAAGAACAAAAGTCAAAGTAATGGTGCATCAGTTGTGGGTTTGGCAATGGCAAGAAAAGATAGCCTCAAAGAAAACTCATACCTTTTATGGAAACCAAATATTGACCATAATGGGCACAGAGAAAACTGCACGGACAAACAAAACTGCTGGATAAACAAATCAAAATTACATAGGAAGCTGACACCCATTCTTTACAGTGGAAAACCAAAGATAAAAATGAGTCACAAATTTTATATTCTTGGAAAGGATAAATGTTCATCCATCTGGTAATATGTTTTTAAAAAAATTTCCCTGAAGATATCTAATATTTCCAATATTTTCTTTAACAACAAACTAAGAATAACTGCAACGTGTTAATATCACAGAATAACTGACTATAAACTCAGTTGTGAAAGAAAAAAACCTTGAACAATGTGTTATTTGTACTATGTGATTTAATAATGCAACATGCAGTCTCAGATTCATTTCTGGATTATGAAAGAAAAGTGTGTGTGTGTGTGTGTGTGTGTGTGTGTGTGTGTGTGTGTGTCTGGCCAGGGGTGGATTTGGATTTGACAGGGGGAGAAAAGAATCCTTTCAAAGACAGCTTTATACAAGACTGGTATTTTTGAAGTAGAGAGGCTTCTCAGGGTGTAACACACTAGTCATCTCTTCTGTCTCTTGTTATCAAGCGCCTTATTTGCTTTGCCCACCAAACTAAACTTTCATATGCTCAATAGATTCTAAAGACATAACAGGATCAACTTGTTCAAACTAAGATCTGTATCTTCATCAAATGGCAAACAACAGAATTCTTTAGCCCACTGACCCTAAAATAAACAAAAAAGAGAATTCTAGACAATTCTTACTACTAGTCTTAAGACTGTAGGAATCATTAAACAAATTAAAAGGGCAATCATGCAGCCAGAAACACCTTCATTTCCAATTCTAAGTGAACTATAATGTAAAAAAACTGTAATCCTGTTAGTTCATGAAAACCTCCAAAGTGCATATGCTATCATCTCTTGTGAGTTTTGTGTTTTGCCTTTTTATTTGTTGGCCTGATTTGGGATAAAGTCCACGTGAAACCATTTCTGACCTCTTTTTAATGCTAACGGTGTGATGTGCTTTTCTATCACTTGCCACTGTATATCACGAATATTTAAGTTCACGTCAGTCTTAACTGGAGACCTGAGGACCACACAACATGCTTCAGTAGGCACAGAAAGCTCGAGAATGAGAGCCCTTCCTACTCGTCTCGGTACTCACCCAGGGCTGTCTTTCTTTTTGCCTTCTCAAAATTTTCATCTATATTAAAATAATCATGGCATCTTTAACTTTTAAGAGGAAAACAGAAGTTATTCCATTTATTTTTACCAAACCGAAGAATCCACTTTACTGAATTTCTTGATTGGCAGGGGCCCATGACTTTCCAGGAGAAGCAAGTTGGCTTCCTGAAGCTTTTATTTGAAAGAAAATAATTCTAGCATCTGTTCCACTGGCAACTCAAATATTTGAAAAGAACTGGTCAGCCTCCTTTGACCAACTCTAGTTTATCATGTATTCTCTTAAAATACGGCCCATGGATGACAGTACAACCCTCTGGATGCAGCCTAAGTATCACGGAGTTGCGACGTGTCCATGACTTCTTTTGATCTTTACTATGTGTCTACTGTGCCTATGGTCTTTACTTTTACCAGCTGCTTCACAGTAGTGGCTCATATTAACTTTACAGTCATATAAAAAGCCCCAGCTTAACCTTTTTAAAAAGAAAGCATCTTTTGCTAGCAAGCTTTGTCTCTGCTCTCTTAAAATTGTCCAAATTGGGGAGCCCTGGGTGGCGCAGCGGTTTGGCGCCTGCCTTTGGCCCAGGGCGCGATCCTGGAGACCCGGGATCGAATCCCACATCGGGCTCCCGGTGCATGGAGCCTGCTTCTCCCTCTGCCTGTGTCTCTGCCTCTCTTTCTCTCTCTGTGACTATCATAAATAAATAAAAATTAAAAAAAAAGATTTTTAAAAAAAATTGTCCAAATCGAGTTTTTAAATAAATATTTGTTTAAATTTAATCCCATAATTTGATGTAATCTGTCAACTCAAGCCATGCACCCATTTTCTCCCCCATCATATCAATGCTCTTTCCCATATTTCTATCATCTGCAAAAGCTGACTGCATATCTTTTATGATTTCATCTAAGGTTTAATAATTTTTAAAAAATGTAATGTAAACCCAGCCTCAGGGTGAACCCTTCACAGTGCGATCTGTAGACATCCCTCAAAATAACAAAATTGTTAGAAATGGAATGTCCCTTTTCTGTTTACAATTATCTCCCCTTCTCTGTTCATCTGATGCCTATCAGCACAGTCTGGTTAGAATCACTCTCTTTAGAAATGTAGTTCATATCAGGTTTTCCCTCATCATGCCTGTCATCATTAAAGCATAACATCTCTTTTCAACAGTGCCGGGTAAGACTGTTAAGTGGGAGATCTTTCCCACTTTGCTTTGTGACATAGAGAGGTCATTGTCAGCAATGCAGCATACATTTAAGATCACCGCCAACCTATGAGGCCAACTTGAATCTTATCCACATCTTGAAAGCTTAACATACAATTTTTTGTCATCCATAACTATGGAAATCTTAGATTTGACAACAACAAAAAAAAAAAAACAAAGCAAAACACAAATGGAATGTGTATACTGATTGTGGCAACCAAACTGCTCAGGCGGCTTTATAGAGATGCCACCATGATACTGAATGGCTGAGGCTGCAATTTTCCATCAAGTATCACAGATTGTGTTTGAAGAATGACTAGTAAGAAGTGATAGCACTGAGTCCTTCTGACATATTGTTCTATGATATCAAAATGAAACAAATCTGTAACACTATCATTTACTTTTTTTACATGCTCCTTTCTGATTACTCTCAAAATATTAGGTTTAACAGTTTAAACTGCTAGTCTTAATCCTGCAAACACAACCTAGAATTTATCCACCAGTCTTTATTTTTCTTAGGTAGAATTTCATAAGATATAATCAGCAACTTAATCTACTGTCGCATAAATGCATTTTATAATTCAATAAAATTTTTACTTAAGAAGGAAAAAAGAATCTATATCAAATATAGCAAGACACTATTTTCAAGGCATCAAATGTTTTAGGAGACCATTACCATACCTGTCAAAGTGCAACCGAGTCTGAAGAGTGTCTATTTAATGTTTAGGTTTTTCCAACCTTTAATAACAATTCAGACTATATGACATTTAGCAGAACTAAGCAGTTGAAATAATAATCCTGGAAAAATGAGTCATTATTTCATCTTTCCAAAGCACAAGAATAACTGAAATGCTGTATGTGAGAAAAAGAGTTCCCAGTTGGCTACTGTCTCACATTTCAAGTCCAAAGACAGAGAAATCTTCCTCCTGCTTGATTTTTTGCACTCAAAGTCATTAGTACTTTTTTTTTTTAGCAGTAATTCATTGCCCAATTACATGATATTTTATGACCATTTCTATTTTTCTAATTTTCTCCCTATCTCCTTCTCCAAACAGACGGACATTTCTTGGAAGACGATTTCTTTTATTTCTATGTATTTCTCAGAAGGCCTGAAACAGAATTAGGTATGTAATATAACAAACGCATAAACACACACACACACACACACACACGTACAGATGCACACAGAGGTATACATACTGTGGGTAGACTGTAAGAAGCTATTTAACATCCAACCAGCTGGGAAGATTTGCAACAGTGCTTACACCAAGACTTCTTTGTGTTGACCTCTAATGGGCATCTCCTAGTGTTTCTGGGAAGCCCGCAGTTTTCATGTAAATGCATTTACGTATTGACTAAAGCTGTGTTCATGCTATGATGGTAAATCTGAGCTGCTGTGATAGAAAATACGGCCCCTAAAGCCAAAAATATATGCTATCTAGGTCTATAAGAAAATGTCAACATGTAAAACATAAAAGTAGATCTCAACTAAGAGTAATGGTAGAAGCTGTACTAGAGTAATAGATTCTCTTTTAATTGTTATTTTCCTATTGTTAGCATCAACTTGCCAACTGGAAACCAGGCTACTGCTCATTACTAATGAATAAAGGTTGGCTAGGTCGGCTTCCTATATTTTGACCTGAAGTCTTTAGCTAATCTTCTGGGGTCTTCACAGATTTCTAGTCAAAGTTTTCATAGTCAGGCCATCCTGACCCCTATCTCATTTTCCCATACAGATCTCTTACTATTTGAGAGTTCATCGTTGTCCCATTTATTTTAGAAGTTGATTTTTCTTTGTTCTTCTCTGTCAAAGACTACCAGAAACTTACAGTGCCATCCTGTTTGATTTAGAATATGCATCTAACTCCACTGAGTCCTATTACTCAGCATGCCTTGCACTCAGTCCTAATGGACTCTTGCATTCTCCTCCACAGTTGACCTCAAACTTTCCTACTATCCTCAAATCTTCTGTCTTCCTTCCCTCCCTTGGTGACCTCAACCCGTTTGAGGAGTATTTACTAAGCACAGGAACCTCCTTCTTAATTTAGAGAAGATCATGACCTCTGGAGCTAACACCTTGCAATCTCCTTCCTCCCCACTTGAAGATGTGGCTGGCTTCAACTGCACACTTCCTTTCACTCAGCTCCACTTCCCAAGGCCATATATATGCTTCTGGGCTTATCCCCAGTCTGGTCTGAGGCACTTTTTTCAATCAATTGCTCTGGGCTCCTTTATCATCAAATCTTTCACTCACTCAACTGACTCAAACATTTCCAGTTTTCACAAGAACCAATGATTTCCACCTGGCTAAGTGGTCCAAACTCCTACTGTGTTAAAAAGAGGGCAGGAAATAGCCTCTGTTTCATGAAGAATGAATGGCACAGTAGTAACACACACAATAACAAAGTGTTAGTTTTAATTACTTACTGGTTTGACAAAGTCTAACAATATTGAAATCAGAAAAATTACTGCAACATTAGTTTCTAACCAAAAGAAAACACCTTAGTCCTACATTGTTAATTTTTTAAATAAAATGTAGTCATACTAGAGAGTTCCTCATCATATTTATTTAACACCTCATTGTCCGAAACAAGATGTAGAGATATAGTCATTGTTCATCCTTGAAACGCAAATCTTACATAGATGGAATTATCTGGCATTGAAGGATATTCTTGGGACTTATTTTAGAACCATTGCACTCTTTCAAGCTCAAATCTTCAAAACTCCATTGATTTCTGATAATAAGTATTTCAAATACTATTATTTGTTTCCTGACACACCTTCCCCCTATTGTTTTTTAATCAGTATACAACTACAAACATTGGGCGGGGGGGGGGGGGGGGGGGGGGGACAAAAACAACTCCATATCCCAATCCAAAACAGCATAACAGAGATATGTAGAATTTTAGAAAGTTCTACTCTTTACAAGCTCCCTAAAATTAGACTGAGGAGAAACAATCTTGTCCTGTATATGCTTCTACTCACTAAACAGAGAAGCCGTCTCACTATACGTGAGGCTTCTCATATTTAAAGCCCCTTGTCAGGGATATCTGGGTGGCTCAGCTGTTTAGTGCCTGCCTTCAGCCCAGGGCGTGATCCTGGAGTCCTGGGATTGAGTCCTGTGTCGGGCTCCCGGCATGAAGCCTCCTTCTCCCTCTGCCTGGGTCTCTGCCTCTCTCTCTATCATGAATAAATAAATAAAATCTAAATAAATAAATAAATAAATAAAGCCCCTTGTCTAGAAACTCAAGACCTTAAAACCAGGTCTAGAAAGGCATTTTTGTATTATGCAAATACTTGCACCATCTTTTTTTACTACTTGTCTTTTACTCAAGTATTTCATATTCGATTTGAGTCTAAAGCCCAAGCAGGAAAAGGTAAGAGAAAGAGGAGAAAAAAGGGCTTATAGACTGGGAGCAGTAGGTTCCCTTTAAACACAAACAAAAAACAAAAAAAAAAAAAAAAAAAAAAACAAACAAACTAAATAAATAAATAAATCAAACACAAAACAATGGGGCATCTGGGTGGCTCAATGGTTGAGTGTCTGCCTTTGACTCAGATCATGGGATCAAGTCCCTCATGGGGCTCCCCACAGGGAACCTGCTTCTCTCTCTACCTCTCTCTGTGTGTCTCTTATGAATAAATGAAAAAAGTATTTTTAAAAAATAAAATAAATAAAGCAGAAAACAAAAACTGTACATTAGAGATCTATTTTTTGAAAGATCTTTCCTTTTTTGAAAGATCTTTCCTTATCCCATCAATTGCCTTCAGCATATTTGTCAAAAATCAATTTTACCATATGCAGATCTATTTCTGTATTCTCTATTCCCTTCCACTGATCTATTTATCTATATTTACATCATGCCACACTGTTTTTTACAAGTAGCTTTCCTGCAGGTCTTAAAATCAAATAGTGTAAGTAAATAGCTTTAACTGTTTTAAAATCCTTATTTATTGTGAGTGGTTTATATTCCTAAATATTTGTTTATTTCTAAAAGAAAAAACCAATAATAGTTGGTGTCGTTCTTAGGATTTTTTTTGGGGGGGGGTAGATCAACAGATCAGTTTAAGTAAAATCAACATCTTAATAATATTGAGTCTGTGAATCCATCAACATGCATCATTAAGTAATGCTATTCTTTTATCTCAGCTGATTTCTCTGTAAATTTTCCACCTCCTCTCATATTATACTGATGACTAGTGTTTTAAAATATGCTCCTAGTTTCTACAGAAAATCACTTACAAAGATATGGTCATTATCCTAATTTACAGCCTGATGTTTCTTTTCTTGTGTTCTGCAATTTTTATTACACCCCTGGTTTATTTTTTTCTTATTTATAAGGTTTGAAAGCTCCTTAATATCTTTCATATAAATGAAATTCTATAGCAGGTATTTCTATAGCAGGTAATGGAAAGTAATGAAGAAATACTTTCTGTATCTAGCTTCTTTCAGTCACCATATTTCTCAGACTCATTTACGTTTTTGTAGCACTAGCTGTTTGTTTTCTTTTCTTTTTTAAAAAATTTATTTATTTATTTTAGAGAGGCATAGAGAACCCGAGTAAGGGGAAGGACAGAGGAAAAGGGACGAGAAATCTCCAGCAGATTCCCTGTAGAGCCCGGAGCCCAACATGGAGCTTGATCTCACAACCTTGAAATCAGGATCTGAGCAGAAATCAAGAGTCAGACACTTAAGCAACTAAGCCACCCAGGCACCCCCATTTGTTTCTTTTCATTGCTGTGTAGTAGTCCTTTTTATAGATACATCCCATTTTGTTCATCCATTCACTTGCTGATACACATTTAGGCTGTTTCCACTATCTGAAAATTCTGACTAAAGTATGTATGAATATATTTGAGTTTAAGTATTTGTGTGGATATATGCTTTCATTTATCTTTGGGTAAATACATAGGAGTGAATTGCTATGTTCACCTGAGAGGTACACACTTAATTTTGTAACAATGCTGTACTGTTTATATTTCTCTAGCAAAGGCAATGAGATGAGATAAACTAGTTCAATGAGGAAGGGCTGCAAGGACACCAAAATTGTACCAGTTAAATTGAAAGCACAACTGATGCTATCGTTAAAACTACAGCATAGAGGTTAAATGAAAAACTCAAAATAGAAAAAACCCAAAGAGCTATACAGTGTCCTGTAGGAGAATTTATATAGAGAATGCACAACAGATCATTAATCAAAGATTTTTAGGTGTAATGAGTGCAGAAACCAGAAAAGTACGCAATAAGAGTTTCATTTATTATTATTCTTTATTAAAGAATAAATGGTAATTATGAAAGAAAACTTCATGAAGCTATACATGAAGAGCAAGCAATCACTGTGTCCTTAACAAAGAAATTCAAGTTAATCAAATAAGAGCTTATAGCCACATTTTAGATTTTCTTTTGTTTAAAGATCAGTTAAGGGTAGCCCGGGTGGCTCAGTGGTTTAGCGCTGCCTTTGGCCTAGGGCGTGATCCTGGAGACCCAGGATCAAGTCCCACGTCAGGCTCCCTGCATGGAGCCTGCTTCTCCCTCTGCCTGTGTGTCTCTGCCTCTGACTCTCTCTCTCTCTCTCTCTCTCATGAATAAATAAATAAAATTTTTAAAAAATAAAATAAAGATCAATTAATATCAAGAAGCATGAAGTCATAAAAAATTAGTCACCAATGAAAACAGAAAGACATTAATTTGTCAACATACTCATCTGCAAAATTAAATTCCTAAAAAAACGAGCAATGCACGTAATTTTTATTTTTTTGCACGTAATTTTAATAACCAACCAATAATTTTCTATTTAGTCATTTTATTCATACATAAAGGTAAGAGAAAGACA
This sequence comes from Vulpes lagopus, assembly GCF_018345385.1. Lineage (NCBI taxonomy): Eukaryota > Metazoa > Chordata > Mammalia > Carnivora > Canidae > Vulpes > Vulpes lagopus. Next base: position 43,793,224 of record NC_054846.1, read on the forward strand.
TTTTTAGTAATTCAAACGACTTATCAAACTACTAGAACATGTCAAATGTAAGATCTTAATTTTTTTTAAATTTTATTTATTCATTCATGAGACACAGAGAGAGAGAGGCAGAGACATAGGCAGAGGGAGAGGCAGGCTCCATATAGGGAGCCCAATGTGGGACTCAATCTGAGGATCCTGGGATTACATCCTGAGCCAAAGGCAGGCACTCAACCACTGAGTCACCCAGGTGCCCCATGAATGTAATAGATCTTGAACAAGGAAGAAATGCTAGCAGTGAGAATAAAAACTAGCTAAACAGAAGTTGTTTGGGGCACCTGGGTGGCTCAGTTGGTTGAGCCTCTGCCTTCGGCTCAGGTCATGATCCTGGAGTCCTGGGATCAAGCCCTACTTTGGGCTCCCTGGTTGGTGGGGAGTCTGTTTCTCCCTTTCCCTCTGGCCCTGTTCATGCTCTTTCTCGCTCTCGCTCTCTTTCTCTCTCTCAAGTAAATAAAAATCTTTTTTTAAAAAGTTGTCTAATTGTACTAAGTATGGTAAAAACAAAATTGAAAACAGTACGAAAAGGTAAAAGTACATACGTATAGTATGTACATATATAGAAATTATTAGTTTGTAACAACAACCTAATTCCAAATCTCAGATTATTATATATATAACAATGGAAAGTAATGAATAAATTGATAGTACACAAGCAAAAAAGAAAAGAAAGCTGAAACTGCTAAGTGTATCATATTTTATACACGTTCTATTTTGTTCTGTGTCTCCATTTTTTTCTTTTTTCTTCTTACTATCTTTGCCAACTGGATTTTGTTAATGTCATTTCTAAAATCAACAAATACTAGTCCCAATTTTTACAGCCAGTGCGGAATGACATTTTAAGGAATACTTTCTTTATAAAGTATCTTTTTTTTTTTTTTTGATACTGGACTCTCCTATTTGATAACATACAATCCGCCCAGCAAACTTCTGAGTACTTCTGTTTATCTGAAAAACTAAGGGTCAGAGAGTTGCTCTGGATTTTTTAGGTCCTTTTCTCCCAAGCAAGAATCCTTGGTCCTCACCTCCCTGATATTGTATCAACCTGCTGAAGTATTTATTCACAGTATTTGGGAGTTCACTTCTTTCCAGACCAGCTTGCATCATGGTTGGATAATGCTATTAAGAGTTGATGCTTCTCTTCCAGGAGGCATAATTCACCTCCCACCATTATTTACCCATTTATGGTAGCCTACTGGCAAGACCTATTTTCCAGGGCAATCACAGCACCTTCTCCTCACTGGAAACCATTCAAATTCCCTTACCCTTCCACATCGTCTTTTAGGAAATGTTCCCTATGAATGGACCCACTGCACTAGATATGGTTTTAACCAAAAATGGGATTTGGCAATATAGGACAATGGGTGGTGAAGTACCTCCTTTAATTGGGAATATGGTTTTATCAATGTATGATGAGTTCCAATTCCATTGTTACTCTGTTTTTCTCAAACTAAACTATTTAGCGTATCGTTTCACAACTAAATTCATAAAAGAATAACCCCCAGGATATACATTTTCCTACAGATTATTTTTTTTGCAAAATTAGGTTTCTTCCAACCAATAATATATATTGTTTGACTTCTATAATGGCTTTCATTCTGTTATATATTATCTTATAGGACTTTCTAAATGGCTATCTTCTTAGTCTTTAAAGCATTCTGATACTCTCTACCAGTTTCCTACATATTAGAAATGTCACATTAAAGAGGAAAGTGTCCACAGATTCAATGAAGCATATTTAAGCTTTATTTTTTAAAAAGATTTTATTTATTAATTTATTTAAGTAAGAGAGTGGGAGCACAGGCAAAAGGGGAGGAGCAAAGAGAGAGGGATAAGCAGACTGCTCTGAGAGTGGAACCGATGCCAGGCTTGATCCTGTGACCATGAGATCATGACGTGAGCTGAAATCAATAGTTGGACGCTTAACTGACTGAGCCATCCAGGCACCCCGCATATGTAAGCTTTAAATTGAGTGCTATAATGTTAGTTTCCTCATGTCTACATGGAAATAATAACTACATTGCAAAAATTTTAATAAGACATGTAAAATCTACCAAGAATAGGAACTGAAAAATAACTGGTAGACAATAAATGGTAATCATCAGTTCCCAACTAAAACCTGGAAGTAAAGTGGCATCTTTTTTGTTTCAATTGTATACTATCAACTTAAATTGATATTTTCTTTTCAGGCATTGATGACATTATTCTAATTCATGCAAATAATTGTTAAATCAGATTTTACACCTTGTATTAAGATTTTATTTAAACAACTTAAATTATAGTGAAAAAAGTCACTGTGTGAATCATTATAAAACACTAGGACATTTGTCTTTTAGATTTAATGTTTAAAGCTCCAGAACCATAGCCACTCTCTACTTATAAGAAACAATTATCCATGTGGATTTGAATTTTCCATCATCTGACATTATTCCAATTTATTATTACTGTAATTTTCTGGGATCTGAAAGGTTGAGTAGAATAGTTGAGGTTAAAATAAAATCTGTTTACTTCTCACAAACTTATTTTTGTATCATTTTTAAATTTGCTGTTAAAGGAATAGTTATGCTTTGGGTGGATTTGGTTTAAATCAGTAAAATACAATTTTCTCTACTAGTTAGGAATACTCAGTTTAATCAGTTTTTCTGACAAAAACTCTTTTTTTGGGGGGGGGCGGTCTGGTATGAACTTAACAGTCAATAATCACTTAGGTCAATGAATGCTAATTTTGCTCTTAGTAAATGTAGCATTGTGTTAAATGTGAGACATACACAGAGGTAACAAAAAAGTATAAAACCTTTTTCTCTACATGAGAAAAGATGCTAACTAAGGAAAGATATGGCATTACACCGGAAGGGATACATATTTAGAAATGTATAGTGCCCTTATTTTAAGAAAATATACTTAAAAATAAATAAAAGCTAACATTTATGCACTATGTAAAATATGCCAAGCACTATTTTAAATTACCTCCTGTAATGTTTACCACAACCCTATCAGACAGGTATTTTTATCAACATCTAATGAAAGAGGAAACTGAAATACACAGACCAATTATTTGCCTCAAATCACACAGCTAATTAGTGCTAAAGCCAAGATTTGAACTTAAACCCAGTTCCAGAACCCACAACCTTAACCACTTTGCTATTCTACTTCCAATTACATTTTTTCCCAAGTAATTTACTGAGGTGTGGTTACATCTAGAAAATGCATAAATCATAAAGCTCAATAAACTTGGGCATATGTAAACGCCTGTGTAACTGCCACCAAAATCAAGAATAAACGTGTATGTGTACACATGTGTGCACACCCTCTTGCACACTTTTAGGTCTAGCATCCATTAATTATATTTTGGTTAATTTATTTAGAAAAGCTAATAAACTTGGAGAAAAGGGGAGGTGTCACGGGAACCAGTGATAACAACTAATATTTACAGAACATTTACTAAGTGGCCCCCACTGCACAGGGCGCTCTCCATCTACTGTAAACCTCCCAACAACCCCCCACAGAAGAAGCTGCAACTCTCCAAACTGCAGATCAGGAACTAAAGTGCAGAGAAGTTAAGGAAGAAGCAGCAACACTTGGCATTTTTTTCACTCTACTACTGATCAATTAAAAAGGTAAAGAGGTAAAAAGAGACAACAAGACTGATGAATGTTAGAAGAGATTTTTTAAAGCCCAAGAAAGAATTCCATAATCACCAGTTTAATTTTGATTTGCCATCCATTCCTTTATTAACATGGTGTATGATGTGATTGGTTTGCACATCTTGAACCATGGGCATGCCTGCAGCCCAGGAATAAATCCCACTTGATCGGGGTGAGTCTGATTCTTTTAAGATACTGTTAGATTCGATTTGCTAGTATCTTGTTAAGAACTTTTGCATCTGTGTTCATCAGGGATACTGGCTTGTAGTTCTCCTTGTGAGTGGGGTCTTTGGTTTTAGGATCAAGGTGATGATGACCTGGTAGAATGAGTTTGGAAGTTTTCCTTCCACTTCTATTTTTTGGAACAGTTTGGGAAGAATAAGTGTTAACTCTCCTTTAAATATTTAGTAGAGGCAGCCCAGGTGGCTCAGTGGTTTACTGCCACCTTCGGCCCGGGGCCTGATCCTGGAGACCCAGGATCGAGTCCCACGTCGGGCTCCCTGCATGGAGCCTGCTTCTCCCTCTGCCTCTCTCTCTCTCTCTCTCTCTCTGTGTGTGTGTGTGTGTGTGTGTGTGTGTGTGTGTGTGTGTGTCTCATGAATAAATAAATAAAATCTTTAAAAAAAAAAAAAGTTTGGTAGAATCCAGAATCCATCCAGAAGTGTCCTACACCGCATATCATGAGAAACTCATTACAGAACAAACAGAGGAAGCTAAAGTTAAAGCACACATTCAGGGACCTGAGGAGGAAGAATGAATTGAAGACAGGAAATATTCCTTAAGGATGCCCACATTAAGACGGCTGGGGCAGGATATCAAGAGAGGACAGGAGAGCTAGCAGGCAAAAGTTGCAGAATTGAGGAGAGTAGTGGAGTGGACTTTCACCTAATAGAGAACTGTAGGAAAAACTACAGGAAAACACAGGAAAATACATTTGAATCTTTCTAGAAAATGGTCAGCCTCAATGACCAATCAGTGGGAAATTCTGGAAACACTTGGGTCAGAAAAACAGTAACTGTTGAATTCCTCCATGGCAGAGGGTTTACTAGTAGTTGAAGAGCCCAATTAACGGCTATGAATGAGTCCTTCCCAGAAATTACATATATAAAACTTATCCTTAAATTTGAGACAGTTGCTAATATTCATTAGCTGTCCCTGTCATCTATGGATAATATTATCAGGTCTGGCCTTGTTCCTACGACTTTTGCTTCCCCAGATGGAATGCTCACCCTTCTTCCCTATTCACTTGTCTTTAGTTTCTTTAGTTGTTCTTAATTCTGAGCAGGTATCAGAATCTCCCAGGGAGCTTTTAAAATTGTATCAATGCCCACATCCCCCGGTAGAGGAGGTCATATAAAAGAAGCACCTGGGAGCTTTTTCAAAGTATACATGCTTCTTCCTCCACCCCTGTGACACTGGGGCAAGGTGGAGTTTTAGAAAGCAGAGTTCGCAAATGACTCTTAGTGAATCCTGATAGACTTCCCTCCTCCTTAAAAAGCACTGTTTGTAAAGGCTCCTTGGGTGAGCTCAGTGTCTCCTAAAGCTTCAATAAACCCTTTCTATACTAACAACTAGACCATTCTAGATCTCTCATTCCAAACCCACAGAGCCATTTGACTAGTATATATTTCTATCTGTACATCAGAAAGAAATGTCATAGTCAACAGATCTTTAAAAAAAAAAAAATTCCTTCCCCATCTGAGAGGTTAGTGTTAATACAGAACCATACTAAATTTCTCTTTCCCCTGTCTCTTTATTTCTTCGCTCTCTCTTACAGTTAAAAGAAGGCTGAAGAAAATTTCAGGAGAAAAAAGAAAGGAGTGGCCTAATTGTAGGCTCAAATCAATTCTTACCTGAATATTACTACACTACTTTCACATTGGCCTCCTTGACAGTAGTCTTGTTCTCCTGAAATCCATCCTCCACATCGCTGCCCAAGAGACGGACCTGACCATGCCACTCATTGACCTGGCAGTGTGTCCACTCACTCTCTTGGGCAGAAGCCAAGGTTCTTATGGTGACCTACAATGCCCCCTAAGAGCTGTGAGAATACACACTACATCTTGAATTTAGTTTCTTTAAAGCAGTCTAGCATTGGTGGCCCCAACGAACCACAGGTTCCAGTATTTGTGCTTTTTCTCTGTTCTCTCCCTATGAATCTGTGTTTTACTTTAACTATAATCTGTTCTAAGCCTAAACTGTTGCACTCATGAGAACTCTGAACTGACACATTGGAAGTACATCTACCTCCTCCAGCAGGACATCACAGAGAGAAGAGGTCCTGAGACCACATAGAAGAGAGAAAAGTTAAATTGTCTCAAGGATCCAGTGGATCCCGGGCCCCCATCTAACTGGATGCATCCACATTAGTTCCTACCAGCAAGACCAGGAGAAGAACCATTCAGCTGAACCCAACCCAGACTGCAGAATCATGAGCAAATGACTGGTTTTTTTGTTTGTTTGTTTGTTTTTAAAGATAATAGGTTTTGAGGCATTTATTATATAGCAATAAAAAACTAAAACAGCTTCTGGTTCTGGAAGGATTTTCATAACTGTTACTAATATAGATGTGTATATACATGTTGACCTTTGTAGGAAAAAACTGATTTACTTGACTGAGTATTTGGTAAGAATGAACAAATAAGAAATAGCTTCTAGTCCATATGACCCACACGATGTTTACCTGGACATATCAAACAGAGTGTAATAGTGGCCAACTACAACTATTAAAGATTTCCCTAAGTGTCTCTGCAAGAAGACATAAGTTAGCTGAACTGCTAACATGCATTTTAAAATATGTCTTTGGGTTGCAGATGGGAAGTGTAGACCTCAGAAGGGTGCAAGCATCCTAACCAAACCTATGAATGGTAGTGTTAAATGTCCTATTGTGATTTGGGTAATTCTTTTTAAAGATTTTGTTTCACTTTTAAGTAGTGGTATTCATTCATTTAGTGCACATAGCATTTCACTTTATGAGTGGTTCTGTCTGGACTTAGAAAAGCAGATTCAAATGACGGGTATGAAAAGTCAAACTTCAAAGTAAAATCCCATGTAAGATAGTAGGTTTTTATGATTTGTCTTTCCAATATCAAAACACACTTTTTCTGATGATAGTGATAAAATAATTTCTAATAATGCAGAAAACTGAGTACTGAAAATATTTAAAAAGAAAATAATCACCCTAACACTAAGACTTTAATCAATTTAAAACAAAAGTGGATTCCAGCTAGGGGGCATCCTCTGTTTACAGGAGGGTTTAACATGTTTTCTTTCTTACCTTTGTATCACTCAAATTCACTAACCATTGTTGAACTCCTACCATGAATAATGAATGACCTGCAGTCTCTTTTAGGTTAACTCATTTATTAACAGTTTTCAAACAAAAAAAAAAAAAAAAAACAGTTTTCCTTACACATACTCACTTGCACTGAAATTCAAATCCTATTTAAGAATAATTAAACTAAGTATTTATATTCAAAGGTAAATATCATTTTCTAGCACTCTTATTATTAAAATCATATTATAAGCAAATGTCCAGTGCACTCGTTTTCAATATTGTTTTCAATAAAGTCTTCTTCAAGACTTTAAAAGACCCTGTCAAATTTTACATAATTTTCCATTTATTTTGTCTAAAATATCTTCTTTATCCTGTTATGTCTAAATACACGCAGTTCTGTGAATAATATCATGTTCTTGGTATCTGTGCAAAGGAAGCCTTATTATACCACTCAAGTACACAGACACAGTGTACTCACTGACATTTACACATCAATTTGCATACTATCTGCTTTTTCAAAGAGAAAATTGATTCAACTTCCTCTTGTCCTTGGTAAAATGAGTTATATATGACTCTTATAAAACAGCAAGGCCAGTAGGGAAAAAAACAACAACACAACACTGGATTTTCAAAGGCAAATGAAGGAAGTAATCTTTACCACTGTCTTCAGTAGTAATTCTATTATTTTTTTCATCCAAATGTTTGTTTTCACTTAAAGGAACTGGCCGCGCTTGACATATTAGGCGGCCCTGCCTAGCAGATAATATTTTTAATAGTAATTTGCTGGAGGCATGGCTTTGGATTTTGCAGTGTCCCTGGAACTGGCAGTTTAAAATTCAAGATAGGCTGACTCATCCCTTCCACATTCGGAGGTTAAAAAAAAAAAATTAAGGCACATCTTACAATTTACTGCATGCAGATCTTTGAGGCCAGGTTGTAGATCATCTGCTCAGGCTGCAAAATTATATCCAAATATGCAAACTGAAAAACCTCAAACTTAGCTGCTATAACTCTGACTTCTATAAGAGTCATAAGACAATCCTTTAAAATTCAGTTTCATTCCATGCCAAGCATTTCTCATGTATAGATTGAGCTATTGGCAAGATTTTCCTTAAAAACTACCATGTGGGTAGCATTTACATGGAATCTAGGGGATTAGGAGGACAAATGGACATGGCCTGTGATTTTTGAGTTCACCGTGAAGATAAAATACGTATTGCAGTACTGGATTTGTGAGAAGTATATATTTGGTCCTACGAATGAATACATTTCTCATACGTATTTGGTCTTCATCCACAGGTCCTAGCTCGCACCTCCCGGAATCCTTGAAATTCCCTGAGTGCAGAAAGTGATATGTTAATGTCTAACAGGGAAGAATAGAAATTTGCAGTGACCCCAATTCTTTCCGGTGGTGTCAGTGCAAACTTTACTACTTAGAAAATTTAATTTGTGGGTTCTTTTATTTTTTGCTTTGTTTTCAAATTCTCCTCTCCACTGTTTCAGTCGCTGTATCCTACAGACCAATTCATACCCCTCCATACTAAAATCGTCCTTCCCCTCAATGCTAAATGCAGCAATGGTTCCTCACTTCTCTTTCATCTGCCCCTCACAGCTTAATTCTAGCTACCTAGAATACCCTTGTGTGACTTTTGCAGTCCCTACCTCAAAATGTAAAATGGGGATGAGGTGACTTTTGGAAAACACCTGAGGAAGAAACCAGGTGCCCCAGGAGCCAACCATTTGATATAGAGGGTTGGAACTTTCATTCCCACCCCCTGACTTCTCCGGAGGAGATGGGGAGGATTAAAAAATCACCAATGACCAGTCATTTAATCAACCATGTCTATGCAATAAAGCCTCCATAAAAACCTAAAAGGAATCAGTTCAGGTGTGGTAAACACAGGGGAATGAAGGAGAATGGCATGCCTGGAGAGGGCATGCCAAGTTCCGTGCCCTTTTCCTCAGACCTTGCCCTGTGCACCTCTGCCATCTGGATGTTCCTGAGTTACAGCTTATCATAATAAAACAGTGATCTAGTAAGTGAAGTGTTTCTCTGAATTCTATGAGCTGTGCTAGCAGATTAATCAGACCCCAAAACGAGGTCATGGGAACCTCTACTTTGCAGCCAGTCAGTCAGAAGTAACAACCTGGACTTGCAACTGGTGTCCGCAATCTAAGGAGGGCATTGTGGGAACCTCCAGTCTCTAACCAGTGGGTCAGAAGTACAGATAACAGCCTGGGCTCTTGCATCTGAAGTGTGTATGTGTGCTGGGGTGGCAGGGTGGGGGTGATTGTTTCAGGGGTCTTTTATAGGACTGAATCCATAATCTGTGTTACTGATGCTATCTCTGGGTAAACAGTGCTAGAATTGAGTTGAATTCTTGGACACCCTGCTGGTGTCCTGCTGGGATCTGAGAACTGCTGGAGGTGTCAGAGAATCCCCTGCACACATGCTGGAATCTGGTCTCAGAATCAATTTAGGTATGTAAATTAAAACAAAACAAACAAACAAGAACAAGAAGAGTTCAGAGAAAAAAATGACTGATTCATGAAAGACAGAAGTAAAGAAGGAGAATCTATCAGAGTGGACAAATAAATGGCTACATTTTCTGTGCCAAGTTCTTACTTTTATCCTCATGGCATTTGTGCATACTTCTATCTAGAAGTTTCCCAGGTCACACAAAATTGATACATTTCAAACAACTGACATTCTCCAGGTCTCCCAAATGCTCTTCTTCCCAGTATTCTGGGAATAACCCAAGCCAAAAATGAAGGAATCATACCTAACATCCCTTCTTCCAATCTTCCACTAAATCTGATGATATCACTTTCTTGTGTCACCCATACCTATTCCCCCCTCCTCCCTCCCTCCTCCCTCCCCACCCCCTGCCCGCTTCTTCTACAATGTCAGAGAACCTTTCTGAAACACATCCAATCACACTATTTTCTCACTTAAAATCTTTCAATGGATCCCTCTAGCTATCAGGTTAAAGCCTACAGGTCTTCCACGTGACAACAAGGCTCCTTGTGAACTAGTTTCTCCGATGTCTGCAGATTTTCTCTACCAGTTGGCCACAGACATCTTTCATATGTGCACCGGGCAGCCTATGCTCCAGGTTTACTCTGATCTCTCAACCGCTGTGCACTTGCTCTTCTCTCATCTACAGGGCAGGCACAGCTGACCTAAGATAATGACCAATCACACAGGCTAGTAAGTCCAGCTACTCAGATTCAAATATCACCTCCTCCATTCTCTAGCCATTAAGCCCTGTGTGCCTTGTTTTTCTTATTTGTAAAATGGGGATGAGAACAATTTTTGCCTCCTAGAGTTGTGGTGAGGATTACATCAGACAATCCACATAAAGCAGTGAAGACAGGACTGGCAATAACCTCTCGGCAAATGTTAGCAATAATCACCACAGCTACATGCATTAACATCTACAGGAAGTGCTGGATTCTATGTGAGTTGGGGAGTAGTTCTCAAAAATATTCAAGCAGCTTAGATGCAACGTGGAAATCCTGCAGCTTGGTGACACTCACCCAGGGAAGCAGCTTCGGCAGCAAGGAGAAGAGCCTCTCCTCCAATCTCCCTCTCCAAATTCTTCCCAAGTGCAGTTTGTGTCCAGCTCCCTTCCTAAATCTCTGCCCATCTCTTCATTCCATTTCAAGGCCACAGCCTTTTTCTGGAAATTTTCATCAACTGATACGGCCTGACTTCATCACCTGTGCACATGGCTGTAGATGAGGCTACTGAATCTATAGGACCATGAAGAGAAGGCTCTAGGAACCCTGGTAACAGGGAAGAATAGAAATTTGCAGTGACCCCAATTCTTTCCGGTGGTGTCAGTGCAAACTTTACTACTTAGAAAATTTAATTTGTGGGTTCTTTTATTTTTTGCTTTGTTTTCAAATTCTCTTCTCCACTGTTTCAGTCGCTGTATCCTACAGACCAATTCATACCCCTCCATACTAAAATCGTCCTTCCCCTCAATGCTAAATGCAGCAATGGTTCCTCACTTCTCTTTCATCTGCCCCTCACAGCTTAATTCTAGCTACCTAGAATACCCTTGTGTGACTTTTGCAGTCCCTACCTCAAGTATCCATTCTCTAATTATTTTTACTTAATCTTTTTTTTTTAAGTAGGCTCCATATCCAGCATGGACTCCAACATGGGACTTGAACTCAGAACACTGATATTTAAACCTGAGCTGAGATCAAGGGTCAGATGCTTAACTGACTGAGCCACCCAGGTACCCTCATTCTCTAATTTTTAATTCATATTATATAAATATAATTTTATTTTCAAAATCATATGCAAAATTTTTTAAAAAACTAAATACTACTGGAAATATATTTTTTTTTTACTGGAAATATTTTAATAAGAACAGCAGTCCTTCGTGTCATCATTGAGTTCAGTTCCTTAAAGGCAACTATTTTAACTCTTCTACTCATTCTTCTAGAATTTATATCAAATGTACAAACAATATCCATTCTACTTACTATTTCAAAGTTCAACAATCTCTTGAATTCCTATATGGAAGATAAGGATGATTCTCTCCTAGTCCACATTTTACTCCCTCATGAGCTTTCTCCAATCATAGTTTGGACAGAAATCAATGTTCAGTGTTTATATTATAGTAACTAAGTAATTGTGTTTACTGTTGGGTCATGTATCATATCATAAAATCATTTACTCTGTTATACAATGTTTTGTTTCTCTTGGAATTAATTGCCTCTTTTAAAAATCTGCATAGTTTTCTATGTTCCTAATTCTTCTATAAATCTCAGAGGGACTGCACATAGGATAGATAATCCATCACTTTAACTTTTTCTTTCCTCTGAAAGACGTTCCTCTGGAGCCCTGCTTCCTACTCCTACTCAGACTGGCTGATGTGCAAGCCTGGTATGCAGGCAACACCCTTGTCTTCAACTTCATTTTTCTGGGAAGTTCCTTCAGCCCTCTTATGTGCTAGATCTCATTCGTGAATACCATGCTATCCTCATTCTTGATCTATTCCCTTTTGTTTCTAAGACTTTATTTATCCATGAGACACACACACAGAGAGAAAAGCAGAGACACAGGCAGAGGGAGAAGCAGGCTCCGTGCAGGGAGCCCAATGCGGGACTCGATCCCGGGACCTTGGATCATGCCCTGAGCCGAAGGCAGACACTCAACTGCTGAGCCACCCAGGTGTCCCTTGATCTAGTCCCTTGACTTGATAGACTGTCAGTGATATGAGTGGTAAAAGTTTAATACCACACATTTTTTTGAAATACCTTTCTTTTCTCTTTTTTTAAAAATTTTTTAATCTGAGTATAGCTGACAATGTTACAGGAGTTTGAGGTGTACAACATAGCGATTCGATAGTTCTATGTGTAGTGATATACTCACCAGTGTAGCTACCATCTGCCACCGTAAAACACTATTAAAATACTATTAACCATATCCTGGATGTTGTGCCTTTTATTCCAGTAATTTATGCATTCCACAACTGGAAGCTTGGATCTACCACTCCGCTTGGGCTATTTTGCTAATCCCACCCACCCTCCTCCCCTCTGGCAATCAAGTTTGTTATCTGTATTTATAGGTCTAATTCTGCTTTTGTTTATTCGTTAATTCCTTTTTTTTTCTTTTAGATTCCACAGATGAGTGAAATCATATGATATTTGTCTTTCTCATTTAGCATAATATCCCCTGGATCCATCCTTAGTGTCACAAGTGGCTTGATATCATCCTTCTTTGCAGCATATAACATTCCATTGCATATCTATACCACATCTTCCTTAACCATTTACCTATCAGTGGACATTTAGGTTGATTCCAGAATTTGGCCATTGTAGATAATGCTGCAATAAACATAGAGAAGCATACATCTTTTTGAATTAGTGTTTTCATATATATTCTTCAGGTAAGTAACCAGTAGCAGAATTACTGGGTTTTATGGTAGTTCTATTTTTAATTTTTTGAGACACCTCCATACTGTTCTGCACAGTGGCTGCATCAGTTGCATTCCTTCCAACGATCCACAAGGGTTCCTTTTTCTCCATAGATTTCACTCATATCCTCCCCCATCTCTTTTCCTTGTAGGTTTTCATTCTTTGCTAACATTTCAGCAAGAATTTTTCAGAGGAAGTCAAAATAAACACGTGAACTCAATCTTCCATGTTTAAGTAGAAGACTTCCTCTTCCTTTTCAATCATGAAATCAGGTTTCTAACCCTTTCTTGCCACTGAAACTGTTTTAGTAAGGATCAATAATGACATTCCTCATTCTAAGACCAACATTATCAATAATGATCTGAACCTGTATAGATCAAGCTTAGGCCTCTCTGCACGTGGGTATAAGTAAGTGGCTTCTGGACATCGTTTACAAAATTGGACTCACTGTTTCCTCGGACCTCCAGCCTAACGTTATTGCCTCCAACTCACACCTCAGGCTAAAGACTTAGGTATGTCTTCCTTCTATCTGATCCTTTCCAAACTAATAAAAAAATTCTATAGCGATAAATTATGAGTTCCATGTAACTGTTTCCCCTTTATCTTCAATGCTAACAATGCTTCAGTCCACTTTTTTCATCAACTCACCTCGGTTACAGAAATAGTCTAAATATATTCTAACTCTAGTCTTGCACTTTCCATTTCATTGCAAATGGGAGCTTCCCTAAACACAAATCTTGCTGTTATTGCCTGTTGAAAAGTCATGAAACATCTTTGCTCACAAGCCACAGCAACCAACTCAAACAACTTTGGGCATTTTTTATTCATATGACTGAATTGCTGAAAGGGGATGCTAGCCTCCATCATACTGGAATGAATTACAGGTTCATTCAAAAGGATTTCAAACGACTCACTAAAACAAACACACAAACAAACACAAAATACGCACTAGGTCTCTTCTCTGCTTTTCTTGGTGTGTGAGGTTTTTGAACTACACTATGTCCACAAAACCAGAATGACAGTCGCTTGCAATCTGGAATGCACATTCCATCCGCTCTAGTTACTAAAGGAGCACAGATTTCTATTCCTTTATTTCCAATTTTTAAAATCCTAAAGAAAGAGACACCTGGGTGGCTCAGTGGTTGAGCATCTGCCTTTGGCTCAGGTCATGATCCTGGGGTCTTGGGATTGAGTCCTGCAGCAGGCTCCCCACAGGGAGTGTCTCTGCCTCTCATGTGTGTCTCTCATGATTAATAAATAAAATCTTTTTTAAAAAATCCTAAAGAAAGATATCGATGAGGCCAGCTAGAATTTACTGCCAGCTCTGATAACCAGTGGTAATGGAGATGACTGCCAGCCCTCATTAGAATGAACAAGGGAGCAGTTTCCCCCAAAGGGTAATTATAAGAATGCTGGGCAAAAGTGGTTGTCCGCTACGTAATACTATGAGTCCCAGCATAACTCCCCAGTTATATAAAGACTGATTGATTTATGGCAGAGGGAGGGAAGGAGAGAGGGAGAGAGAATCCTTGAATAGACTCCCTGCTGAGTGTGACACGGAGCTTAATCTTAGGACCCTGAGACCATGATCTGAGCTGAAATCAAGAGCTGGATGCTCAATTAACTGAACCACCCAGGTGCCCCACCCCAGCTATTTAACTAGGGCAAGTCACTTACTTTCTCAGTGCCTTACTGATCTAAGATACAAAATGAGACCAATTACAATAATTACCTCATAGACTTGTTGATTTAGCATGTGTGAAAATCTTAGAACAATCTCAGCCCCATTATAAGTATTAAATAAATATTAGTCATGTATAAGCAAATTGAATTCTTCTTACATGACAAACAAACCCCATTACAACCAGGCCCCTGGCTAAATATTTCAGCATAATTTCTTATCCCATTCCTCATATTGACACTTCCAAACTCTGCTGAGCACTATACACTCTCCATGCCTCTTAGCCCTTGCTTATGCCATTCTCTCTCTCTGGAACGCCTTTGCCTAATGTTGTCTGCCTCTGTGCCATGTAAGCTTCAGTTCAATATTAAAATAATTATACCTTCAATATCACTTAAATCAAATATTACTTCTAAATGATACAAAAAATAGTCAAATATTTATGCAAAAATGTCACTGGAAAAAAATACATTATTTCTTCCTTTTAAGAGCAATTCCTTTTTTCCCCTCTCTTTACTTCAGTGCTATGCTTACTGTTGCTTTCCATAGATTAAAGGCATCCACAGATGTAGCTCCAGCCCAGAATGAACTCTCCCCACTGAACCTCCATGTTCATGACTCTCAAACTCAATATCCAAGGCTGAAAATCTTCCTACTGCAACTGCTTCTTCTTTGCTTATATGTATTCTAGTAAATGGAATCATTCCTGCTACTCTGACTATCCACTTTCATTAACAAACTTACGGATATTTCTCAACAGTCCCCCATTACCCCTTCTACTTCTGTTCCCTCAATTCACGATTATTAGTGTTGCAGCCAGAGTGATCAATGGCTTAATGCAACCTTACTGTTATTTCTCCTTTGCTTAAAAGTAGTCAATAGCTTTCCTTTGTCTTAGAAAAACAAAATTCAATATTCTCACCCTGGCGTGTTAAGTCTTATATGTTCTGGACCCTGTCTACCTTTCCATCTCTTTCTGAAGGCATTCTTGTCCTCATCAAGGAGGAGAGTTGTCTGACTTCTTCAGATTCCCCCAATGTACCAAGCAGCTTCCTGATTTTTGGTCTTTACTCAAGCTCTCCTTTTTGCTTCAAACACTCCTCCCCACTTCCTAAGAATATGAATCCATACACCCTTCTGGTCCCAGCTTAAATACCACATGAAATCATACCTGACTCCCCACATTAGGAATGTTCTTCCCATTTTTATGGCATCTTATTCTTCATTTTCATGCTAAGTCGGAATTTTAGTTAATAATCTTTTAATTAGTTCCTTACTTTCCTTCTCCATTTTCTCATAAATTCCTCAATGGCAGAGGTTTTGATTGATTGTTTTTGACTAAATCCATAGTTCTTTGCAGGACATTTCTCACATAATTAATACACAATAAATATCTTATGAATAGGTGAAATGGCAAACACTAGGTAAGTAGGTAAGTAATTTATAACAAATTCTTGCAATGTAATATTCTATAGCTGTGAAAACAATATTCAGTAAAAAGTGTTGAGTGAAAATACAAATCAGAACTAGAGGTGAATCTCTCATGAATAAACAAAATCTTTAAAAAAATAAATAAATAAATATAAATAAATAAATAAGAGCAGCCCGTGTAGCTCAGCGGTTTAGTGCCACCTTCAGCCCAGGGTGTGATCCTGGAGGCCGGGGATCGAGTCCCACATCGGGCTCCCGCATGGAGCCTGCTTCTCCCTCTGCCTGTATTTCTGCCTCTCTCTCTCTCTCTCTCTCTCATAAAAAACCAAAATCTTAAAAAAAAAAAAGAACTGGAGGTGAACAATGCAAAATACAAATTATATACACAGTCCTCTAATTCTGGAAAACTGCACAGAAGATATGTGGTAGCCAGAAAAACGACCCCTGTCCCCCAAAACATCCACATTCTAATCCCTGGAACCTAAGAATGTTATATTACATGGGAATGGGGAAATTAAAGTTACTAATCAGTTTAAAATAGGGAGATTAAAAAAAAGATTAAAAAATAATAAAATAAAATAGGGATATTATCCTGGATTATTTGGCTGGACTCCTATGTAGTCACAAGGGTCTTTTAAATATGAGGGTGAAGCAGAAGAGTCGGTCAGAGGGAAACAAATGGAAGAGATTCAATCTGCTACTGCTGGTTTTGAAGACAGAGGGAAAGCACAGCCAAGGATTGTAGACAGCCTCTAGAATTTGAAAAAGTCAAGAAAGTAAATTCTCCCAGAGACACCAGAAAAAATGTAGACTTGCACTCTTAATATTATTTCAATGAGACCCATTCTGGATTTCTAATTTCCAGAATTGTAAGATAAAATATTTCTGGATTTTAAGCCATTAGTTTGTAGTAACTAATTTGTTACAGCAGTAATAAGAAACTAATACAATAGGATATTTATGTCTAGGAGGCTTTACTTCTATTTTCTTCCTTTTCCAATTTTGTATGGTTTTGCAGGCAAGCTCTGTGAAACTTCAACTTTCTGTACATTTAGTCCTATCTTAACAGTATAGTTTGCAGCATTGCATTTCTGATTGCCATATTTCTACTCAACACCTGAAATTAAAAAAAAAAAAAAAAAAAAAACCTGGAGAAACTATCTGGCTCACAAATGTAAGCACTTATCCCCAAAAGCAATCTTAAATGAAAATATAGAGAGAAGATATCCAGAGAAATTTCATTATTGTTCTTGCTAAAATGATGAAAGAATAAATTTTCATCAGTTACATTAATATTACAAAAGGACTTCAGAAAATGTCTATATAGCTTGACGACTTTTAGCACTGAAAGACAGAAACAGTTCCCAGGATATTATCATCCTTTTACTACTTTAACGTTTCCTTAAGCCTTTATAGCAGTCAAAAAAAAAAAAAAAAAAAACAAGCACTGGATTTTGGAATCTGGGAAGCATATCCTACTTGCTGAATGGGAAAGAGAAGGGAAATCCTTGAAGATTTTTTTTAATGCCAGCATCTTCCAGATGCTTAAACTGTCTTGAAATGTAACATGTGAACTATATACACGTGGACACCTGATAATATTTTATATTTAGAAAAGTTGGAAGATAGCAAAGTCTTTAAGGATAATGAATTTATTTACAAGATTAGAAAATGCACTCTAGAATTAAACATTCAATAATACCATTCTCATATTTTGAGCACAGAACAAATTGACCTTTGAAAGATCTTAAATTTAAATTCACATAAAACAAACTTTCTTCATAAAGTTGACATAAAAGAAGAATTTTTAAGCAGAAATATAAAATACTATCAATTACATGAATGTTATGTCCTCAAATAATTCACACAATTATTTTCCTAAAGACTTTCAATTATTTCCTTGCGAGTTTAAGAATCTTTTCATTGCTTCTGCATCTCATCAAATTCACGAAACTTCATAGATATTACATTAAAACCCTATGAAAACCTGTCACTGCATGTAAGAAATATTACCTAGAAAGAGAGAAGAGCAAAAGTAAAGGGAAAAACATACTGCAAAGCAGTCATGAGAGCTGGTTTTATTTCCCTCCAGCACCTTCTGGTGGCAAACACAGTGTATTGCTGATTCCTACAAAACTGACAGGAAGAATTTACTACAAATATTATTTAACATATAAAGTATTACTCAGTATCTTCCTTCCTCCCAAAGCAGCCTAAATACATGGTTTACTTTTTCTGTAGTTTCAGGCATGCATTCATAATATGTCTTGCAAAGGATAACTTTAAAGTTTCCTTCCAGAA
Organism: Vulpes lagopus; assembly: GCF_018345385.1. NCBI lineage: Eukaryota > Metazoa > Chordata > Mammalia > Carnivora > Canidae > Vulpes > Vulpes lagopus. The sequence goes on from NC_054846.1 coordinate 43,811,531, forward strand.
TTGAGTATCTTTGAGCTAATTTACTTGTAAGCACCATGAGTTTTTTCAATCTCTTGAAAAGAAAGAAAAAAAGTAGAAAAAGGTAAGATCAAATATGACAAGACTATAAACAAATATACAAGTCAGCCTGGATTTGTATATAAAAGAAGCAATTAAAAAATGTGCCCAACTTTTCCTCTAAAATGTGGTATTATTTAGTGTCGGCAATATCTAATATTTTTTAAGATGTTATATGAATACCTGGAATAATGTTAAAATACGTCATATACATGATCCCATCTGATTACACAGTAAAGTAATGAGATAAAGGTTATTACTATTTAATGTATATCCAAAAGTAACAATTTGGCATATCTTTAAATAACAAAGAGAAAAACTTAAAAAACAAAGACAAATATGCACTCCCATATTGGATGACTAAATTAATGGATGGATGTATTTATAACTTAAAATCATGTATATATCAAGGACCAAACACTGGAAATCTAACAGGAAAGACTCATCACTGTATTGAAAACATTCGCTGTATGAGTTGCAAAAGGCAGAAATGAAACAACTAAAATATCATGGGAACTGTTGTGACAGATATATGTGCAAAATGTTAGGACTGCCAAGAAGATTAAGCCTAATGTATATGATGACACAGAAAAAGCATCAGCTGGTTAGTGATCACAATCTGCCCATTAACCCTCTATTTGCATGATCATATAGCAACCAAGGAATTATAATTTGTACTTGGATGTCCTGCAGGGATGATGAGATGCAGGAGCCTGAAGATTCAAGCCCTTCACTGTATCTATCATAATTTGAAATGTGACATTTGTTTACATAAAATGGACTAAGATCATCTCTATCTTGTTTATTACTGATTTCCCAACAGCCAACAGAGTGCTGGGCACACAGTGGGACTTGCCAAATATCCGCTCAGTGACTCCACATGGCCTAAGCATCCTGCCAGCTTCCTTAAGGATATCTCCTCGTCACAATCCCTCACCATAACATCCTGTATATATATACAAACATTTCCAAGATTTTCTGGTACCACTAAGTGTGACAATTAAGTGGCATGATTCTGCAAAAGTGAGGAGCTAAGGCTTACAGTGATCTGCTCAGTTCACTTTACAGGTAGGCACTGAAGAAAGAGGCAGGGCAGGTAAAGGAAGGGGACTGAGGGAAGAAAGCTGATCTGGTCCATCACATTTCCTCCGAAGAGGGCAGAGACCATGCCATTGTCACTTCTGCATCCTAGTGCCTTGCTCAGTGTCTGGCACATAGTACAGATATCTATTGAAAAATAGAGAACAATATATATATATATATATATATATATATATATATATACATATAGGATAGGACTATATATTTTGCAGAGTTAACCACAAATTAAGAGGATACTGACTATGAATCTGAAAGACAGAAAAATTATTCGAAATCACTAGAGCTAATCACACAAAACCTACAGTCATGTTCCTCTATTCAGTCAGGGCAGAAAGACTATGTACATTCATCTGGACCCTGCCTCATTGAGGCTTAAGCCAAGTATGCATGGCAAAGCAGAAGAAAAAGAGCCATCATTTCTTAAGTCAGAGAACTGAACTTAATGAGTAAGGTTTTGGCTAGAAAATTGCTATCCCCGTAAACATGTCATGATTTCCAAGGAACATGACAAAATTTCTATCAATAATGCCATAAGATAAATATTTGGCTTAATTCAAAAATAGTTCAGATCATTCTTTTATTTAAACCATTTCCCCATGTAAACAAAGCATGGAAATAGCCTGGATGCTCTTCAAAAGACTCTAAAGAACTCAACGACCCATATAATAACATTATTTAACAAAATTTCTCCCAGACTATAGCAAAATAGTTTTCATTTTTTTCCATTACTGCAATTTATGTGTAATATGAATACTGCCCATTTTAAAAAAAACGAAAAATCTCATAGTCCTTTAGTAATCAAGTTATTGCTAAACAGCATTACCAGCATAATGCTTTATAGAAGCAATGGTTTAAGTATCAAAATTCTGAAAGCTATCACATACCACATCAACATTTTTATACTACCTGGTGTTCTGACAGGGCACAGCATGTACTTTTCTTCAAATGGTACAAGTATATTAATTACAGGAAGTCTTGAGTCCCCTTTTCTTCTGAACAAAGGGTGTTTATAATTCCTATTAAATGAACTATGTCAGTCACAGGCCAGCACACAGAGTAGAAAAACACTACCCAACATAACTGAAATAATTTTCACGTCTTTCATTTCCTATAGAAATCTCACTCTCAAAATAAAACAAGAGGACACACAAAAATACGCGTCACGTTGAAAGGGTTGTGGGCTTTGTCGTTGCTTTCTTTAGTGCAAACATTTGCCCAGCAGAAAATGGAGTTGGGTTTCAATTCCTTTAAAACACACAGAACACATGGTTTATAGCAATCGTTGGCACAGTGTAAAATCACAATTCTTTCAGGTGTGCTATTCTTCCATTTCTTTTATTTCTTTTTTAAGATGTTATTTATTTATTTGAGAGAGAGAGAGAGAGAGAGATGGCAAGAGAGAGCAGAAGCAGGAAGCAGGGAGGGAGAAGCAGGCTCCCCCTGAGCAGGGAACCCAACATAAGGCTTGATGCCTGGAGCCCAGGATCATGACGTGGGCCAAAGGCAGACGCTTAGCTCACTGAGCCACCCAGACACCCCAATTCTTCCATTTCTTGCCCAAGGAAAACCAGAACAATGTAGCAGTTAAAGGCCTGGGTTGGATTGGCTATCCTGAATCAGAAAAAGCCTACAAAGAGACTTTCCTTCAATTAATAGATTTTGGGATCTTAAATAAAGGAAAAATTATTTACCTCACATGAATCAGAGAATAGTCATAATGTGCTTGGCATCCCTTGAAGAAATGTACTATGTAACTGCTACATTCTCACAGAGCACTCTCCAAAAATGGGTATGTAGGGGCTAATATGGCTTTCAGCATTTCAGATCTTGAATGTGATGTTAAATTAATTTACTATGAAGGGCAAATAATAAGAATTACTGATTTAGCAAATATAAACAAATAACTAAAGTTACTCTTTTTTACTTTTGATTCAATGCTTCATGTTTTAATATCCATATTTTTTTGCTTATTACTAGCACTAATTTAAATATAAAATGACTAAGTTATTGAGTTCTAGGATTTAACATATCTGAAGTGGATACAGATGCATTTATATATGTGAGGGAATTTAGCTAAATATAATGAAGAGGTATAATGAAATTTTTTAATTACTCAGAATTTGCAGTAAACTCAAATGTCTTTGCAATGCTAACACTGAGGAAAAAAGTAACTGCTGTCAAAATGAACTAACTATGAATTAGGTTGGAAAAAATCCACATATTCAAGATATATCCTACAGTCATTACACACAATCAATACATTTCATTTAGTGTTTTTATACTCTTACAATGTATTCACAAAAATACTGATGAATATTTAACTAATGTTCAAATTTTACAAACAAAAGAATGGGAGTTTCAGAGATGTTAAATGACTGTTCTTAGCTCCCCAGATTACAGTGGATCCACTGGGTCAGGTACTCTCAGTTTACTAGGAAAAACAAAACAAAAACCAAACCAACAAACAAAACATCTATCTCTAAATCAGACTCAGACCACACTACTGAGCTTATACAAATATAGAATACTATAATATTGTCATAGTGGCGCATAAATCACTTTTAACTCTGGTACAGAAGTTAAAAAAATAACTATAACAATAAAATTACATTAATGGATATACAATATATAAATGTAATTTGTGACATTAATAACATAAAGTAGGGATCCCTGCGTGGCGCAGCGGTTTAGCGCCTGCCTTTGGCCCAGGGCGCGATCCTGGAGACCCGGGATCGAATCCCACATCGGGCTCCCGGTGCATGGAGCCTGCTTCTCCCTCTGCCTGTGTCTCTACCTCTCTCTCTCTCTCTCTCTCTCTGTGACTATCATAAATAAATACAAAAAAAAAATTAAAAAAAAAATAACATAAAGTATAAGTAGGGGGAAGAATAAAAAAGCAACTTTTGTATGAGATTAAAGTTAGGTTGTTACAAGCTTGAAACATTATTATAAGATAATTCATGCAAGGCCCATGGCAATCATGGAGAAAATATTTGTAGGACATACACAAAATAAAAAGAGAATGAAATCAAAGCATATCACTTCAAAAAAAGAATCAGATCACAAAGGAAGAGAGCAAGAGAGGAAAAGGGGGCTCAAAAGAATTACAAGACAGAAATCAATTAACAAAATGGCAACAGCAGATCCATAACTATAAAAAATCAAGTAAAATGGATTACATGTGCCAAACAAAAGACAGAGAAGGGCTAATTGGATCTTAAAAAAAGAAAAAGATCCAATTTTTTTCCTTCTACAACAGACCCACTTTAGATTTCAGGACACACGTAAGCTAAAAGTGAAAGGATGGAAAATGGCTTATGCAAATGTTAACCAAAAGCAATCAGGGCTAACCAACTTATACCAGATAAATATACCTTAAATGAAAAATATCCTCAAAGGACATTATGAAATAGGAAAAGAGTCAATTCATAAGAAAGTTATAACAATTTTAAGTACAGATGGGCCCAATATCAGAGCACCCATATAAATAAAGCAAACACTGACAGAACTGAGGAAATAGACAGCAATACAATAATAGTAGAAGACTGCAGTACCTCACTTTCAATAATAAACAGAACATCCAAACAGAAGATCAATAAGGAAACAGGACACAAACAACATTATAAATGAAATGTACCTCACAGACATATATGGAACATCTATACAACAGCAGCAGAATATACATCCTTCTAAAATGCACATGAAATGTTCTCCAGATAGACATATGTTAGGTCACAAAACAAGTCTTAACAGATTTAAGAACTTTAAAATTATACTAAGTACCAAGTACCTTTTCTGATGATAATGGAATGAAATTAGAAACCAATTACAGAAAGAAAACTGGAAAATTCACAGATTTGTGAAAATTAAACACACTCTTAACAACTAAATGATTCAGGGATCCCTGGGTGGCGCAGCAGTTTGGCGCCTGCCTTTGGCCCAGGGCGCGATCCTGGAGACCCGGGATCGAATCCCACGTCGGGCTCCCGGTGCATGGAGCCTGCTTCTCCCTCTGCCTGTGTCTCTGCCTCTCTCTCTTTCTCTCTGTGTGTGACTATCATAAATAAATAAAAATTAAAAAAAAAAAAACTAAATGATTCAAAAAGGAAATCAAAAGAGAAATCAGACAATATCTTGAGATAAATGAAAGCACAAATTACCAAAATGCACTTGCATTTTAAAAGAAGAGAGATCTCAAATAAACCACCTAATTTTACACCTCAAGAAACTTGAGAAAGAAAATCACACTAAGCCTAGACTTAGCAGAGGAAAGAGAAGAATAATATTAGAGCAGAAATAAACAAAATAGAGGCTAAAAAACAACAACAAAACTAGGAATAGGCTTTTTTGAAAAGATAGACAAAACTGACAAATCTTTATCTCAATTAATGAGACAAAAAGGGAGAAGACTCAAATAAATAAAATCATTAAAAAATGAGATTTTATAACTGATGCCACAAAAATAAAAAGAATTATGAGCAATTATTTTCCAAAAAATTAGGTAACCAAAAATTGCACAGAGTAAGTTTTTTTTTTTTTGAAATATACAATATATAAAGAACTGAATCATGAAGAAATGGAAAATTTAACAGATAGATAACTAGCAAGGAGACTGGATTAGAAATCAAGAACTTTTCATCAAAGGAAAAACCATGACCAATGGCTTCACTGGTAAATTCTGCCACTTTAAGATGAGCTAATGCCAATTTTTCTCAAACTCTCCCAGAAAATTGAAGGGGAAGGAACACTTCTAAAGATATTTTATGAAGACAGAATTACCCTGATATTGAAGCTAAACAAAGACAGTACAAGAAAAAAAAAAAAAAAAAAAAAACAAAGAACAAAAATAGGCAAATATTCCTAGTGAATATACATGCAAAATTTGCAAAAAAAATTATACTAGCAAACCAAATTTCACAGCGTATTATAAGAATCATATATCATGACCAAGTGGAATTTATCCCTGGGAGGCAAAGATGGTTCAACAAATGGAATCAATCAATGTAGCATACCACATTAACAGAACAAAAGAAAAATTACATGATCATCTCAATAGACACAGAAAAAATTGTTTGACAAAATGCAACACCCTTTCATGACAAAAGCACTCAACAAACTACAACAGAAAAAGAAATTAACATATTAAAGGCCATATGTAAAAAGCTCAAGGCTAATATACTAAGTAGTGAAAAACTGAGAACTTTTCTTTAAGATCAGCAACAAGGAAGGCATGGATGCCCACTCTCACCATATCTATTTAACATAGTTAAAAAGTCCTGGGCAAAGCAATTAGGCAAGAAAAGGAAGTAAACAGCATCCAAAGTGGAAATGAAGTCATATGATCTCCGTTTACTAATGACATTATCTTCTCTGTAGAAAACCACAGAGATTCCACATGCAGAACTCTTATAACTAAAAGCAAAGTCAATAAAGTTGCAGGATACAGAGTCAACACACAAAAATCAGTTGCACATTTATGTCCTGACAAACAATCTGAAAATGATATGATGAAAATAATCCCATTTATAGTAGCATAAAAAAGAATAAAATATCCAGGAATACATTTGAGACAAAAGACTTATGTACTGAAAACTACAAAACACTGATGAAAGAAATTAAAGAAAACACAAATAAATGGAAAGACAATCTGTATTCAAGTATTAAAACTTATTTAAGAATTTACTTATTTATTTGAGAGAGCACAAGGTGGCGGGGTGGGGGGCGGGGGAGACACCAACAGTATGGTGGGGGGAGGGATGGAGAGAGAAGCAAGCTCCATGCTGAGCAGGGAGCCTGACGTGGGGCTCAATCCCAGGACCCAGGGATCATGACCTAAGCTCAAGGCAGATGCTTAACTGATGGAGCTATCCATGCACCCCTGGAAGATTTACCATTAAAATGTTTACAATACCCAAAGTGATCTACAGAGCCAGTGCAATCCCCAACAAACTTCAATGGCGTTTTCTTGCCAAAATAGAATTGAAAAATCCTAAAACTAATATGGAACCACAAAACAACGAATAGCCCAAACAATTTTGAGACAGAAGAACAAAGCTGAAGGCTTCATACATTCTGACTTCAAATCATATTACAAAGGTACAATAATCAAAAGAGTATGGTACTGGCATAAAGACAAAAGTATAGATAAATGCAACAGAGTAGAGAACCCAGAAATATACACACACATGTTTAGTCAAATGATCTTTGATAAGGGTGCCAAAACTATATTGGGGAAAGAGCAATCTCTTCAAAAACTAGTAATGGAAAAATTAGATACTCACACGTAAGAGAATAAAACTGGACTTTTAACTATACATGAAAATGAATTAAAATGGATTAATGGCCTAAACTTAAGACCTAAGACCATAAAAGTCCTAAAAAAGAACATAGAAAAAAAGCCTTTATAGACTGGTCCTGAATATAACATTGAAATGATTTCTTGGATATGACATCAAAAGCATAAGAAATTAAAGCAAAAATAGACAAATGGGACTACAGTAAACTACAAAAGCCTCTGCACAGCAAAGAAAACAAGCAAAAGAGTATAAAGCAATCTATGGAATAGGAGAAAATAATTGCAAACTATATATCTGTCATGGGCATTAATAACCAAAATATCTAAGGAGTACCGAGAAAGCAACAGTAAATAAACAAATAACCTTACTAAAAAATGGACAATTGACTTGAATAGATATTTCTCCAAAGAAGACATTCAAATGACCAATTTGTACATAAAATATACTCAACATCACGAATAATCAGGGAAATGTAAGTCAAAATCACAATGAGCTATCACTTCACACCGGCTGAGAAGGCCATTGTAAAAAAAAAAAAAAAAAGAAAGAAAGAAAGAAAGAAAAAAAGAAAAGAAACAGTAAATGTTGAGGATGGGAAGAAATTGGAATCCTGTGCACTATCTGTGGTAATGCAGAATAGTGCAACCACTATGGAAAACAGTACGGAGTTTCATCTAAAACTTAAAAAAAAAAAAAAAAAAATAGAACTGCGATATGACCCCAGCAATCCCACTTCTGGGTATTTATCCAAAAAACACCAAAAACAGGCTCTCAAAGAGATACTTGCACTCCCCCATTGATTGTAGCATTATTCACAACACCCAAGAGATAAAAAACAATCTAAATGTCCATCACTAGATGAATGGATAAAGAGAATAAAATATATATTTACAATGGAATAATATTCAGACTTGAAAAGAAGGAAATGTTGACATATCCTACAATATGGATGGACAGTGAGACATCATGCTAAATGAAATAAGCCAGTCACAGAATGACATATACTGGATGGTTCCATCTACATGAGGGAGTCAAACTCACATAAGCAAGAAGTGGATTGGTGGTTGACAAGGGCTAGAGGAAGAGAGTAATTGGAAGTTGCTGTTCAATGGGTATAGAGTTTCAGTCTTTCAACTTGAGAAACATCTAGACATCTGCTGTACTATATAATGTGTTTATAGTTAATACCATACTGTACACTGTAAAATTTAAGAGGGGAGATTGTATGTTGTGTGCTTTTACTACAGTTTTGTTAAAAAGCATAAAAAATCAGAGGTGTTCAATAATTCCTTACATCCACACGTGCGCATACATTCATGCACAGATGTGTATTTAATTTTCAGTAAGCCGCATATGGCACAGTTGCTTTAGTCACTTCTACAGTGCTTTCTTATAAGAAATCTAACAGTTTCCTAAAAGCCTTGTTCTATAAGATTTCTGCTATCAACATAGGTGCCTACACTGTTTAGCAGATGGAGATTGCTTCATGCATATCTCATGTTTTATCAAAACTGGGGGAAGTGGTAATCATATACCCCTTTATACAGGTAAGGCATAGAATTGCTCAGAGGTAATAAGTAGTATGGCTTAGATTTAAATTACATCTGTTGAACTTTATGAAGTCAAAGGTTCTATCCACAATTTTAGTCCATGAGAAGAACTGGGCATTTAGATTCATTCACCCATAACTTGATTTGTGACTGCGACCTTGGAGAAAAAATCGCATTTTCACTTCTACATTTCCAGCTCATAGGGTGTAATACATAAACTTAGTTATATGATGGTAATATAAACAAAATATTTTTAAATGGTTAATCCTTTGAAAAAATTACAGAAACACAAGATTTAGTGATTGTTATTTTTGCACAATATATTTTTGTACAACCCTATACTACATATATTACTTATTATGTATAATTTTCCCCTCATTACACCAGTTACTTGAGAACATTTCTCACCCATTTTTTTCCTCTGTGGTACAAGTACAGTGTTACACATAATTGTTTTAATATACTTTTAAATAAACATTTCCTATAATGTACACATTTCTACAAAGCACAATTTACTACCTAAATTAAAATTCTCTATCATTGAGAAAGTGATATATCATTTTCCCAATGACATCTAGTATTTATGAATCTGTCAGTCTTTATCTCTGGGAACTTATAAATGAGAAATGATTTCAGTTGCTTAGATAAGGTGCTTATAAATTTCTGTGTCATAATTGACAAATGTGCAGGAAAACTAAAGGTCATGATTATTTCTTCTATTTCTCTAAATCAGTGACTATTTTAGACTGGACAAATGCAATTGCTCAGATGTGTAAAGAAAAGAAAATCTAATCTCATTATTCCTTTTTGGGAAATGCGATTAGATTTCTCAAAGTCCAAAACTTACTTTAAAACCCCACAGATGTTACAGTACTTAAACTCTTACTTAGAAAAAGAATATACGACATCAAGATTTATGAATTTTGGAAGGAAACTTGAAAAATGAGATTATTTGAATTTCATTGTAAAAGTCTGACAAACTCTAAAAAGTTCAAAGTTACAGTTACAGGTTTGTACACTGTAAATATAACTTGTAAATATATTGTACTTGTTAAGTACAATGATTTTTCTTTTGCCTCTAAATCTTGATAATGGCCTCAGCTCTACACAACTCTGAAAATCTATAGCACAGGTATAAAGTAGTGCCTATAAATGTACCTAAAAATAATTTTATAAAAGGTTCATGCTCTCATGATATAAATAAATGGTATTCTACAACAATGGTAGAAGGCTACTATAATTTTTTCTTCACGCAGCAAAATGGCATACTATGCAGTAAAAACACATGAGAAGTAAAAAAATGGCTGTCAGCAGAGCTTTGATACTCAGCCCATGTGTGACTGACTTAGTTCATAAGACACCCTGTGGTACAGTAACAAAAGGACTGTACCACAAAAATCATCAAAGGTTTAATGTATCTAAAAATAGTGTTCTCAGTAATATTCTATTTCATTTCAATATCATAATAATTGAATAACCCTATTTCTTTTGGGATAAAAATGATACTTTATCAGCTACAAATTTTAAATATATTTTAATAATATATTAAATAAAATATAAATGTTAAAATATTTTGATAACTTAATAACAATTGTATGCATATAGACATAAATATCTGTTGTTTTGAACATTTTTTAAAATATTGAACATTTGTATTCAAAAGGAAATAAAAATAGGAAGCACATGTAATACAAGACACAGAAATCAAAGTTTCAAGTTAATTTTTAAAACTCTAAATCTGTACTTTTTTACTTAAGATTTGGTTCCACTCCATATCAACTATATATAAATGGACATTGACGAAAGGTGCCATTTTCAATGATATGATAAAGATAGGGTATATTTTCAGCATGGCAAATTTCGTTAATAATACTGTATTGCATATTTGAAAGCTGTGTAGAGAGTAAATCTCAAAAGTTCCCACTATAAGGAAAAAATTTGTTACTACGATGGTGATGGATGTTAACCAGATTTATTCTGGTGATCATTATATACAAATATAATACATACAAATATACAAATAAAGAATCATTATGTGGTACACCTGAACTAATATTTTTTTAAAGATTTTTATTTATTGGGGGAGGGGCAAGACGGTTGGAAGAGCAGGGTCCCCAAATCACCTGTCCCCACCAAATTACCTAGAAAACCTTCAAACCATCCTGAAAATCTATGAATTCGGCCTGAGATGTAAAGAGAGACCAGCTGGAACGCTACAGTGAGAAGAGTTCGCGCTTCTATCAAGGTAGGAAGACGGGGAAAAAGAAATAAAGAAACAAAAGGCCTCCAAGGGGGAGGGGCCCCGCGAGGAGCCGGGCTGAGGCCGGGGCGAGTGTCCCCAGGACAGGAGAGCCCCGTCCCGGAGGAGCAGGAGCTGCACCGACCTTCCCCGCGGAAAGGTGCCCGCAGGGAGTTAGAGCAGGACCCAGGAGGGCGGGGATGCCCTCGGGCTCCCTGGGACACTAACAGGCACCTGCGCCGGGGAGAGTGTCCCGAGCTCCCTAAGGGCTGCAGCGCTCGGCGGGACCCGGAGCAGCTCGGAGGGGCTCGGGCGGCGGCTCCGCGGAGGGGGCTGCGGGGCTCCGGGAACAGCTCGGCGGCGGCGGCTCGGGCGGAGGAAGAAGCTCCGCGCGGAGGGGGCTGCGCGGCTCCGGGAACAGCTCGGAGGGGCTCGGGCGGCGGCTCCGCGGAGGGGGCTGCGGGGCGGGAGCGCGAATCCAACAGCGCAGGCCCAGGGGAACAGGGCACCGGGACACAGCCCAGGATCCGGCCTCCCCTGGGACAGGCAGAGGCCGGGAGGGCCCAGGACAGCAAGGACGCTCCTGCCCCGAGATGAGCAGATCTGCGGCCCCGCCCCGGAGCCTCCAGGCCCTGCAGACGGAGAGCCCCGGAGCTACTGCGGGGGCTGAATCCAGGGCTCCAGAGCTGGCCCCGCCACTGGGGTTGTTCCTCCTGGGGCCTCACGGGGTGAACAACCCCCACTGAGCCCTGCACCAGGCAGGGGGCAGAGCAGCTCCCCCAAGTGCTAACACCTGAAAATCAGAATGACAGGCCCCTCCCCCAAAAGACCAGCGAGACGGACAAGTTCCAGGGGAAGTCAAGGGACCTAAAGTATACAGAATCGGAAGATTCTTCCCCGTGTTTTTTGTTTGTTTGTTTTGTTTTGCTTTGCTTTTTGATTTGTTTCCTTCCCTCACCTTTTTTTTTCCTTTTTCTTTCTCTTTTTCTTCTCTTTTTCCGTTTTTTCTTCCTTTTTTTCTTTTTTCTTTTTCTCTTTTCTTTCCTTTTTTCTCTCCTCTCTTTTTCTGCTTTTCCCAATACAACTTGCTTTTGGCCACTCAGCACAGAGCAAAATGACTATAAGGAAAACCTCACCTCAAAAGAAAGAATCAGAAACAGTCCTCTCTCCCACAGAGTTACAAAATCTGGATTACAATTCAATGTCAGAAAGCCAATTCAGAAGCACTATTATACAGCTACTGGTGGCTCTAGAAAAAACCATAAAGGACTCAAGAGACTTCAGGACTGCAGAATTTAGACCCAATCAGGCAGAAATTAAAAATCAATTAAATGAGACACAATCCAAACTAGAAGTCCTAACAACGAGGATTAACGACATGGAAGATCATGTGAGTGATAGAGAAGACAAGTTGATGGCAAAGAGGGAAACTGAGGAAAAAAGAGACAAACAATGAAAAGACCATGAAGATAGATTAAGGGAAACAAACGACAGCCTGAGGAAGAAAAACCTAGTTTAATTGGGGTTCCCGAGGGCGCAAAAGGGACAGAGGGCCAGAATATGTATTTGAACAAATCCTAGATGAAAACTTTCCTAATCTGGGAAGGGAAACAGGCATTCAGATACAGGAAAGAGAGAGACCCCCCCCTAAAATCAATAAAAACCGTTCAACACCTTAACATTTAATAGTGAAGCTTGCAAATTCCAAAGATGAAGAGAAGACCCTTACAGCAGCAAGAGACAAGAAATCCCTGACTCTTATGGGGAGGAGTATTAGGGTAACAGCAGACCTCTCCACAGAGACCTAGCAGGCCAGAAAGGGCTGGCAGGAAATATTCAGGGTCCTAAATGAGAAGAACATGCAACCAAGAATACTTTATCCAGCAAGGCTCTCATTCAAAATGGAAGGAGAGATAAAGAGCTTCCAAGACAGGCAGGAACTGAAAGAATATGTGACCTCCAAACCAGCTCTGCAAGAAATTTTAAGGGGGACTCTTAAAATTCCCCTTTAAGAAGAAGTTCAGTGGAACAATCCACAAAAACAAGGACTGAATAGATATCATGGTGACACTAAACTCATATCTCTCAATAGTAACTCTGAATGTGAACGGGCTTAATGACCCCATCAAAAGGCACAGGGTGTCAGACTGGATAAAAAAGCAGGACCCATCTATTTGCTGTCTACTAGAGACTTATTTTAGACAGAAAGACACCTACAGCCTGAAAATAAAAGGTTGGAGAACCATTTACCATTCAAATGGTAAATGCCTATGTCTGTCTCCTCTCTCTTTGTCTCTCATTTATTTATTTGAGAGAGAGAGAGAGAGAGCCCTAGTGCATGAGTGCATGCATGCACAAAAGAGGGGAAAAGCAGAGGGAGAGGGGGAAAGGGGGAGGAGGAAAGAATGCCAGGCAGATCCTTACTGAGCATGGAGCCCACTGGGGCTCTATCTCATGACCGTAAGATTATGACCTAAGCCCAAACCAGGAGTCAGATGCTTAACGAACTGAGCCACCCAGGTGCCCCTAGGTCCTCATTTCAAACACCGCTCCTGGACTAGGTTCTTTTCCAGCTCTAGGCTTTGGGAAGAGAGGTCTTCCTTTCCAGTTTCGGTGTATCCTGCTTTACCTGGTGGGAAGCTGCTAACTAAGCAGCTGCTAAATGAGCTCTCGGGAAGCTCTCTGATTAGTCTTCTGTACTAGGCTTCTGTCCCAACCAACAGAGTTGGGGTTCTTTCTCCTTCAGTTTGATCTTCCTGGTATTTGGCTTTACCATTTCTCTGCTGGGCTATTTCCAGAACCCTCTAGGTCTAGTGAACTCATTCTGTCTTCTCTCTTTTATCCCCCCTCAAAACCCACGAGTCCATTAAAAAGCTTTTAGTTCTTTTGAATTAAGGCTGTCTACATCTGTCCTTCAAATGCCAGGTTATTTAAAGCACCTGTAACTTGTTAAAAGCAAACAGTGGTTTTAGTTCTCCTTTGTTATTTTCTATTGCATTTTGTCATGTCTAACTTTGTTCCTCTTGTTAAGCCACAATCTCCTTTTCAGAAAGAAAGAGGTAGATTCTTGTAAAAATAAGCAACAGAGGGCAGCCAGGTGATTCAGCGATTTAGCTTTGGCTTCAGCCCAGGGTGTGATCCTGGAGACCTGGGATCGAGTCCCGCGTCGGGCTCTCTGCATGGAGCCTGCTTCTCCCTCTGCCTGTGGCTCTGCCTCTCTTTCTATCTCTGTGCCTCTCATTAATATAAATAAATAAAATATTTTAAAAAATAAGCAACAGAGACTACGGGAAACCTAAAAAAGAGAAAAAAATGCTGGACCAAGGAGAGCTATTGCAGGGTAAGTGAAGGTTATCATTCTATATTTATCATACATTATTTGCCCCTCACGAATTTGTTCCACTTGCAAGAACACTCTTCATTTCCAAAAAACACCAGTTTAAATGCACACAAACTCCATCCAAAGTTAAATATATTGAAAACCCCCTCCTTACATTAAAATTTAGGAAATGATTAATCACTAATGAGTTAGAGACCAACATATTTTGAAGTCCAAAAAGTGTTCCCAATAAAGGGTCACTTCTAATTAGAATTAAAGCTACAGTAAAGTAAATATTAAGCTAATGTCCTAGCCAGAATACATTTAGAGTGACCCAAAGGTGTCTACAACCTTGGTTTTGCCTTTGGATTCTTACTAACTGATGGTGGTAATAAGTCCTCAACTATGGATATTTCTTTTCCTATGGAGCTCATTTTAATTCAGATCTCTCTGAGATAGGAACTGTTGCCTTAGGGTTCTGTGGACCAGAGTTTGCATGGAAACAAAACAGACTCACACATACGAATTACTCATTGATAAACAAGCGAGTTGATGGAAGTCACTTAAGACAATTACACACGGTTATATTTCATAAATCATGCTCTTTGGCTAATAGCTAGTTTTCTCAACAAAGTGAGCAAGTGGCTTGGTCCTGTGTGAATATCTGTTGCTGTGATGGTTCCGGAGCTCACAGCTGCCTGTGTCTGTGGCCCCAGGTGCCTTTAGTTCAAACATTGACTGCCCTGCTGGAGTCAGGGCCCTGGCTCAAGCCCAGTACCCTGCAGCTAGCAGCTTGGCTTCTTCCACCTAAGGCCCTCCTAGGACCTTGGTTTCATTTGACTTAAGTAGCATACCCGTACATACCCATGCAGAATTGTACACTCATTTAAGTGTAAAAAAACACAAGTGGCTGATTATCTTAAAGAGGGAGGTTGATGTATATATGCATTGGTTTCTGGTGTTTTTAAGCACTTGCTTTTCTATTCAATTATGAAGACTATATATCTTCACTGACAAAAATGAGGTGTGTTCAGAAATTATCTATCCTACATACCTGCACTTATCTATGCCTTTAATGATAGAGGCTTGAAATTAGACTTATAATGTATATTCATTTTATATACTGTTTTTAACTTACAGAGTGAACAATTTGCCATCTTAAAATATTTGTCCACAACTGAATAATATGTCTGTTCTTAATTCCATATTTAAATGGAAGCCAGTGAATGTAGAAGTAGAAGTGCTGTTTAGGAAATATATAGATTATATGAAGCTCATGAAATGTTGAGAGGAAGCACTCCTGCTTATTTTGTTATACTCTTTATCATGTTTTAAAGTTTCATTTTATGATCTTCCTTAGATCTTTTCTGTATGACCTTGTGCTGTCTTCATTTCCTCTGTTGCATCCTTTTTATCTCTTTCCAATCTAAAATTAATTATGGATACATGTGAGCCAGAAGTGGAAATAAAACAAATGTGTATAATATCTTGTATGGGGCTAAGGGCATGGACTTCATAGTCAGATGCTCTGGATCTGAATCCTAGTTCTAACATTTACCAGTCCAGTGGATGTTGTGAGCTAGATAATTAATCATTTGTATTTATTTTTATTGTTTCTAAAATGGGGAGGATAATATTTCCTAGCAAAATTAAGTGCTCAATAGGGGTTAGTTGCCATTATTATTATTATTATATTATAACATTTTTATATTGAGGAAGCACTTTATCTTTTTCTGCATGGCATAAAATATCATTCAATTTTCTGGAGATAAAAAAGATGTATTTTCTCTGTTTTCTTCTGGGAATATAGTTTGTTATATGTTTAATGCATGGCTTGAGATTGGCATTTGGAGAAATTCCAAAGAAATTGATGATCTGCTTCTCAGAATCTTGCTCAGAAATTGAGAATATAAGGCATAGAGATGTCAGATCTCTCTAACTTAGAAATCTGAGAATTGAAGCTATGAAGAAATACCCAAAATAATACCACATGAATGGGCAGAGGAGATTATTATTATTATTTTTTTAGATTTTATTTATTCATTTATGAGAGAGAGAGAGAGAGATTGGTAGAGACACAGGCAGAGGGAGAAGGAGGCTCCATGCAGAGTCCAACACAGGACTGGATCCCCAGTCTCCAGGATCACGCCCTGGGCTGAAGGCAGCGCTAAACTGCTGAGCCACCTGGGCTGCCCAGGCAGAGGAGATTAAATGCAATTCTATCCTATACTCAATTTAACTTAGGAAATTCATCAGTTGATGCTGTATTTTGTTGTTGTTTTGGCTTGCGAGGTGCATGCTTAATTCTGCTAATAAGCCCTCTGCATAATCACTGATTGATCTAGTTCTTGACCTGTTGGACCTTGTTCAACTTTGTGTCCTACAGCCTGTCAAATCTTTTTAGGATTGAAGGACAGCCCTATGTGTGGGTTAGATTCTATTCTTACCTTATTCCTCCCATACAGATTTAAATAAGGCTGCCTTAGAAGATTAGCTTCTTTAGACACTTCTAGTAAAATACATCCATCCATTAGATACCGAAGAAATTGTTAAAATATATTAGTTTCAATATCATTTATCTATGGTTTTGTTTATAATAAAACTTCTATACATCTATGAATTCAGTTTGGGGTTAAAAGATTCTGCTTTCAAATATATTATGAGCTGTCTGGAAGGAAGTTTTAAAAGCTGTTTAACTCCCTTTTTGTATAATGTATCCCTTACAGTTTGAGAATCTTTACCATTTTAAACAGACTGCAGAAATTGCTTATACAAAGGTAATTAAAAGTCCTACTTGGCACAAAGAATTAAATATGTAAATTTATAACATATGGAGTTTTTGGTTTGCCAGGTATATTTAGTTAAAAATATATTAACTTTTCATGATGTATTTAACCCACAAGAACTTAATTTAGATTAATGCTAGGGTATTAAGGGCCCTATAAGTGTAGATAAATGGCAGGTCACACTTGGTAATGATTTGGCTCTCCCATTGAAATTGTAACCACAAGAACTCTAAGACGTTAGTTATAATCCTATCTGCCAATAGAACTATTGTGGTGATTGTGATATTAAATCTATAAGACAAAAGGAACATCAGAGGAAGTATGATTTGACAATGAAATTTGAGTAAATGTAATTATCGTTTTTTAAATTGAGGTATAATTGATATAAAATATTAGTTCAGGGCAGCCCAGGTGGCTCAGAGCGTTAGTGCCTGCCTTCAGCCCAGGGCGTGATCCTGGGGACCCAGGATCAAGGCCCAGGTCCGGCTCCCTGCATGGAGCCTGCTTCTCCCTCTGCCTGTGTCTCTGCCTCTGTGTGTGTGTGTTTCTCATGAATAAATAAATAAAAATTTTATTTTTTTATTTTTTAATAAATTTATTTTTTATTGGTGTTCAATTTACCAACATACAGAATAACACCCAGTGCTCATCCCGTCAAGTGCCCCCCTCAGTACCCGTCACCCATTCACCCCACCCCCCGCCCTCCTCCCCTTCCGTCACCCCTAGTTCCTTTCCCAGAGTTAGGAGTCTTTATGTTCTGTCTCCCATTCTGATATTTCCCACACATTTCTTCTCCCTTCCCTTATATTCCCTTTCACTATTATTTATATTCCCCAAATGAATGAGAACATATAATGTTTGTCCTTCTCTGATTGACTTACTTCACTCAGCATAATACCCTCCACTTCCATCCACGTTGCTTCTGGAGAAGCAAATGGTGGGTATTTGTCATTTCTAATGGCTGAGTAATATTCCATTGTATACATAAACCACATCTTCTTTATCCATTCATCTTTCGATGGACACCGAGGCTCCTTCCACAGTTTGGCTATTGTGGCCATTGCTGATAGAAACATCGGGGTGCAGGTGTCCCGACGTTTCATTGCATCTGAATCTTTGGGGTAAATCCCCAGCAGTGCAATTGATGTGTCGTAGGGCAGGTCTATTTTTAACTCTTTGAGGAACCTCCACACAGTTTTCCAGAGTGGCTGCACCAGTTCACATTCCCACCAACAGTGTAAGAGGGTTCCCTTTTCTCTGCATCCTCTCCAACATTTGTGGTTTCCTGCCTTGTTAATTTTCCCCATTCTCACTGGTGTGAGGTGGTATCTCATTGTGGTTTTGATTTGTATTTCCCTGATAGCACGTGATGCAGAGCATTTTCTCAAGTGCATGCTGGCCATGTCGATGTCTTCCTCTGTGAGATTTCTCTTCATATATTTTGCCCATTTCGTGATTGGATTGTTTGTTTCTTTGGTGTTGAGTTTCATAAGTTCTTTATAGATCTTGGAAACTATCCCTTTATCTGATACGTCATTTGCAAATATCTTCTCCCATTCTGTAGGTTGTCTTTTAGTTTTGTTGACTGCATCCTTTGCTGTGCAAAAGCTTCTTATCTTGATGAAGTCCTAATAGTTCATTTTTGCTTTTGTTTCTTTTGCCTTCGTGGATGTATCTTGCAAGAAGTTACTGTGGCCGAGTTCAAAAAGTGTGTTGCCTGTGTTCTCCTCTAGGATTTTGATGGACTCTTGTCTCACATTTAGATCTTTCATCCATTTTGAGTTTATCTTTGTGTATGGTGAAAGAAAGTGGTCTAGTTTCATTCTTCTGCATGTGGATGTCCAATTTTCCCAGCACCATTTATTGAAGAGACTGTCTTTCTTCCAATGGATAGTCTTTCCTCCTTTATCAAATATTAGTTGATCATAAAGTTCAGGGTCCACTTCTGGGTTCTCTATTCTGTTCCATTGATCTATGTGTCCGTTTTTGTGCCAGTACCACACTGTCTTGATGACTACAGCTTTGTAGTACAACCTGAAATCTGGCATTGTGATGCCCCCAGCTATGGTTTTCTTTTTTAAAATTCCCCTGGCTTTTCGGGGTCTTTTCTGATTCCACACAAATCTTAAAATAATTTGTTCTAACTCTCTGAAGAAAGTCCATGGTATTTTGATGATAGGGATTGCATTAAACTTGTAAATTGCCCTGGGTAACACTGACATTTTCACAATATTAATTCTGCCAATCCATGAGCATGGGATATTTTTCCATCTCTTTGTGTCTTCCTCAATTTCTTTCAGAAGTGTTCTATAGTTTTTAGGGTATAGATCCTTTACCTCTTTGGTTAGGTTTATTCCTAGGTATCTTACGCTTTTGGGTGCAATTGTAAATGGGACTGACTCCTTAATTTCTCTTTCTTCAGTCTCATTGTTAGTGTATAGAAATGCCACAGACTTCTGGGCATTGATTTTATATCCTGTCACGCTACCAAATTGCTGTATGAGTTCTAGCAATCTTGGGGTGGAGGCTTTTGGGTTTTCTATGTAGAGTATCATGTCATCGGCGAAGAGGGAGAGTTTGACTTCTTCTTTGCCAATTTGAATGCCTTTAATGTCGTTTTGTTGTATGATTGCTGAGGCGAGGACTTCCAATACTATGTTGAATAGCAGTGGTGAGAGTGGACATCCCTGTCTTGTTCCTGATCTTAGGGGAAAGGCTCCCAGTGCTTCCCCATTGAGAATGATATTTGCTGTGGGCTTTTCATAGATGGCTTTTAAGATGTTGAGCAATGTTCCCTCTATCCCTACATCTGAAGAGTTTTGATCAGGAATGGATGCTGTATTTTGTCAAATGCTTTCTCTGCATCTAATGAGAGGATCATATGGTTCTTGGTTTTTCTCTTGCAGATATGATGAATCACATGGATTGTTTTATGAGTGTTGAACCAGCCTTGTGTCCTGGGGATAAATCCTACTTGGTCATGGTGAATAATTTTCTTAATGTACTATTGGATCCTATTGGCTAGTATCTTGTTGAGAATTTTTGCATCCATGTTCATCAGGGATATTGGTCTGTAATTCTCCTTTTTGGTGGGGTCTTTGTCTGGTTTTGGAATTAAGGTGATGCTGGCCTCATAGAATGAATTTGGAAATACTCCATCTCTTTCTATCCTTCCAAACCGCTTTAGTAGAATAGGTATGATTTCTTCTTTAAACGTTTGATAGAATTCCCCTGGGAAGCCATCTGGCCCTGGACTCTTGTGTCTTGGGAGGTTTTTGATGACTGCTTCAATTTCCTCCCTGGTTATTGGCCTGTTCAAGTTTTCTATTGCTTCCTGTTCCAGTTTTGGTAGTTTGTGGCTTTCCAGGAATGCGTCCATTTCTTCTAGATTGCCTAATTTATTGGCGTATAGCTGTTCATAATGGTTTTAAAATCGTTTGTATTTCCTCGGTGTTGGTAGTGATCTCTCCTTTCTCATTCATGATTTTATTAATTTGGAGTCTTCTCTCTCTTCTTTTTAATAAGGCTGGCTAATGGTTTATCTATCTTATTAATTCTTTCAAAGAACCAACTCCTGGTTCTGTTGATCTGTTCCACAGTTCTTCATTTTGGTCTCGATTTCGTTGAGTTCTGCTAGAATTTTAATTAACTCTCTTCTTCTGCTGGGTGTAGGATCCATCTGCTGTTTTTTCTCTAGCTCCTTTATGTGTAAGGTTAGCTTTTGTATTTGAGTTCTTTCCAGTTTTTGAATGGATGCTTGTATTGCGATGTATTTCCCTTAGGACTGCTTTTGCTGCATCCCAAAGATTTTGAACGGTTGTATCTTCATTCTCATTAGTTTCCATTAATCTTTTTAATTCTTCCTTAATTTCCTGGTTGACCCTTTCATCTTTTAGCAGGATGGTCCTTTACCTCCACGTGTTTGAGGTCCTTCCAAACTTCTTGTTGTTATTTATTTTTTTTTTAATTTTTATTTATTTATGATTGTCACAGAGAGAGAGAGAGAGAGAGAGAGAGAGAGGCAGAGACACAAGCAGAGGGAGAAGCAGGTTCCATGCACCAGGAGCCCGATGTGGGATTTCATTCCGGGTCTCCAGAATCGCACCCTGGGCCAAAGGCAGGCGCTAAACTGCTGTGCCACCCAGGGATCCCTCTTGTTGTAATTTAGTTCTAATTTCAAGACATTATGGTCTGAGTATATGCAGGGGACGATCCAAATCTTTTGGTATCCGTTCAGACCCGATTTGTGACCCAGTATGTGGTCTATTCTGGAAAAAGTTCCATGTGCACTTGAGAAGAATGTGTTCAGTTGAGTTTGGATGGAAAGTTCTGTAGATATCTGTGAAATCCATCTGGTCCAGTGTATCATTTAAAGCTCTCGTTTCTTTGGAGATGTTGTGCTTAGAAGACCTATCGAGTATAGAAAGAGCTATATTGAAGTCACCAAGTATAAGTGTATTATTATTAAGTATTTCTTCAGTTTGGTTATTAATTGATTTATATATTTGGCAGCTCCCACATTCGGGGCAATATATATTGAGGATTATTAAGTCATCTTGTTGGATAGATCCTTTAAGCATGAGATAGTATCCCTCTTCATCTCTCACTACAGTCTTCGGGGTAAATTTTAGTTTATCTGATATAAGGATGGCTACCCCTGCTTCTGGAGAAGCAGGTTTCCCACAGGGAGCCTAACAGAGGACTCAATTCCAGCACCCCGGGATCATGACCTGAGCCAAAGGCAGACACACTCAATCACTGAGCCACCCAGTTGCCCCAATAAATAAAATCTTTAAAGATGAGGGCTTAGAACTGAGAAAAAGGGAAATAGAGTAATGTCCCCCAGTATATTGTTAAACATCGCATGCCTGCATCTAAGCATAACCAGGCAACTACGTCTGATTTACTACAAGCAAATAGAGCTTGCATGCTGTGATTTCCTCTCTCTGTGAGAAGAAAGGTCCCAGACCTAAAGCATAGCACTGGACCCTTGGGAGGCAGAGACAGAAAAAAGCACATGTAGGTACCAAGAGCTCAGGGGGACAGAGACCTCTTGGCTCCCAGCTGATGGTATAAAAAATTTATCACTCGATTCACACCGATGAGGATTCCAGAAAAATCTGCAGACACCTTCTTCCTTCAAAGGTCCTCTGTCCCACTGCCATCCTGACTCACCTCCTTCAGGCAGCTGAGGAAACAACACTGGCTGGCCATCAGGAGTGCCAGCCCGTCAACTGCCCCTGACACTACACTCAACACCACTGGCATGAAAAGATCAGATCCCACTTGTAATTCCCTTCAGTTTTTAAGCTGTAATTTTGATATCGGCTCAAAGTTCTTGCCCCTTCTCCCAGATTTCAGAAGTAAAGAGATAAGAAAAGAAAATTTGCACAATTTTCTTAGTTTTGACCAATTCCCCTGAAGTCAAGGAAGGAAAACTGTAACAGGATAACAAAGAAAGACTAGGAATTTCCCTTGAGCCCAGTGATGCACAGACAATGAAAGGCAGGGCAGAGACCATAGCTTTAAACAAACAAACAAAAAAGCCTTTCTGCTTCAATCCATTAGCATGGGATTAGATCATATTAACAAAAGTGAAGACCACTTGAATCTCTGTGGCTCAAACTAATAATTCTAATGCAAAATCACAAAGGGAATGCAGATGACTGAGAGATTCCAAGTGGGTTTGATGTTTCACAAAATGCAAAGCACTCAAATAATTTTGTTGTGTACTGAGCCAGTTCCATCAGCAATTATTTCCAAAACACACAATTCTCAGTTACTTCATTTCTTTGAGAAGAGCAAAGTGACATAGTATTTGAAGAGTGTTTGAATTCAGTTTGTTGTTTTATAAGGTATTGGTTTGGGACAGAATCAAGAAATATCACAGTACAAAAGTTCTGACCAATAAAAACTGAATAAAAATTCTTAGAAATAATTTTTTTAAACTATGTTTCAAGGTAGCTGCCAAAAAAGGAAACCCCTACTCAAAGAAATTTTGCCAAGTATATTAGATTAGTTCATTTAATCCACTGCCAAAGCTAGAACAAGGAAAACACTTAGATTGTTTCTAGAAATATAAGTAACATGAAGTGCTATTTTTCTAATATGTCAGTGGAATTCTACGAAGATTCAAGAAAGCAGAAACAAAGAACTCAAGTGTATCTCTGTGCATGCCAGAGATATGCTTTCAAGTCTTTGTTCTCTAAAAAGTATAGAACATCTCTACTAATTTGTTCATTAAATTACAATTATGTCATATATTTCCAATCACTTTTAAGTAATTTCTACTGGCACCTATGGGGGGGCATAAATTACATTCACATCCATTTTCCAGATGTAAAAATTGGTACAGAGGATGCACGAGTTTCAATATCACAAAGAACATTGGCAGATTCAAACTTGAACTCAGTTTTCCACTCCTGCTTTTAATCCACTGGACTGATAAAGCGCAGGGCATCCAAAATGTTAATTACTTGACAAGCGCTCCAAACAGGTAACAGTTGCCCAGGAATCAAGTCCAGGA
The DNA here is from genome assembly GCF_018345385.1 of Vulpes lagopus. Classification (NCBI taxonomy): domain Eukaryota; kingdom Metazoa; phylum Chordata; class Mammalia; order Carnivora; family Canidae; genus Vulpes; species Vulpes lagopus. The sequence goes on from NC_054846.1 coordinate 43,835,405, forward strand.
AAACTCAAAAGTTTTAGATTCACAAGTTAAATCTATGCTTGGATTTGTAATTTTTGCATCATAATTGAGAGAGTCCACACAAAAGCATTTCATTTCTGAAGTGATTTCAAGTGTTTTGGAGAGAGCAGAATCTTTTAATGATTTGAAGTATGACAGTTTGGAATACATTAGGATATTTAAAAGGAAAAATGTATGCCCTAATAATAATAATCATTGGCTGATTTGTTGTTGTTGTTGTTGTTGTTGTTAGGAACTATTAAATAACTACTGGCTTTCAAAATGCAGTTTTCTCACAGCAAATATCATTCTCAATGGGGAAGCACTGGGAGCCTTTCCCCTAAGATCAGGAACAAGACAGGGATGTCCATTCTCACCACTGCTGTTCAACATCGTTCTGGAAGTCCTCGCCTCAGCAATCAGACAACAAAAAGACATTAAAGGCATTCAAATTGGCAAAGAAGAAGTCAAACTCTCCCTCTTCGCCGATGACATGATACTCTACATAGAAAACCCAAAAGCCTCCACCCCAAGATTGCTAGAACTCATACAGCAATTTGGTAGCGTGGCAGGATACAAAATCAATGCCCAGAAATCAATGGCATTTCTATACACTAACAATGAGACTGAAGAAAGAGAAATTAAGGAGTCAATCCCATTTACAATTGCACCCAAAAGCATAAGATACCTAGGAATAAACCTAACCAAAGAGGTAAAAGATCTATACCCTAAAAACTATAGAACACTTCTGAAAGAAATTGAGGAAGACACAAAGAGATGGAAAAATATTCCATGCTCATGGATTGGCAGAATTAATATTGTAAAAATGTCAATGTTACCCAGGGCAATTTATACGTTTAATGCAATCCCTATCAAAATACCATGGACTTTCTTCAGAGAGCTAGAACAAATTATTTTAAGATTTGTGTGGAATCAGAAAAGACCCCGAATAGCCAGGGGAATTTTAAAAAAGAAAACCATATCTGGGGGCATCACAATGCCAGATTTCAGGTTGTACTACAAAGCTGTGGTCATCAAGACAGTGTGGTACTGGCACAAAAACGGACACATAGATCAATGGAACAGAATAGAGAACCCAGAAGTGGACCCTGAAATGTACGGTCATCTAATATTCGATAAAGGAGGAAAGACTATCCATTGGAAGAAAGACAGTCTCTTCAATAAATGGTGCTGGGAAAATTGGACATCCACATGCAGAAGAATGAAACTGGACCACTCTCTTTCACCATACACAAAGATAAACTCAAAATGGATGAAAGATCTAAATGTGAGACAAGATTCCATCAAAATCCTAGAGGAGAACACAGGCAACACCCTTTTTGAACTTGGCCACAGTAACTTCTTGCAAGATACATCCACAAAGGCAAAAGAAACAAAAGCAAAAATGAACTATTGGGACTTCATCAAGATAAGAAGCTTTTGCACAGCAAAGGATACAGTCAACAAAACTAAAACACAACCTACAGAATGGGAGAAGATATTTGCAAATGACATATCAGATAAAGGGCTAGTTTCCAAAATCTATAAAGAACTTATTAAACTCAACACCAAAGAAACAAACAATCCAATCATGAAATGGGCAAAAGACATGAACAGAAATCTCACAGAGGAAGACATGGACATGGCCAACATGCACATGAGAAAATGCTCTGCATCACTTGCCATCAGGGAAATACAAATCAAAACCACAATGAGATACCACCTCACACCAGTGAGAATGGGAAAAATTAACAAGGCAGGAAACCACAAATGTTGGAGAGGATGCGGAGAAAAGGGAACCCTCTTACACTGTTGGTGGGAATGTGAACTGGTGCAGCCACTCTGGAAAACTGTGTGGAGGTTCCTCAAAGAGTTAAAAATAGACCTGCCCTACGACACATCAATTGCACTGCTGGGGATTTACCCCAAAGATTCAGATGCAATGAAACGTCGGGACACCTGCACCCCGATGTTTCTATCAGCAATGGCCACAATAGCCAAACTGTGGAAGGAGCCTCGGTGTCCATCGAAAGATGAATGGATAAAGAAGATGTGGTTTATGTATACAATGGAATATTACTCAGCAATTAGAAACGACAAATACCCACCATTTGCTTCAACGTGGATGGAACTGGAGGGTATTATGCTGAGTGAAATAAGTCAATCGGAGAGGGACAAACAGTGTATGTTCTCATTCATTTGGGGAATATGAATAATGGTGAAAGGGAATATAAAGGAAGGGAGAAGGAATGTTGGGAAATATCAGGAAGGGAGACAGAACATAAAGACTCCTAACTCGGGGAAACGAACTAGGGGTGGTGGAAGGGGAGGAGGGCGGGTGTTGGAGGGGAAGGGGTGACGGGCACTGAGGTGGACACTTGATGGGATGAGCACTGGGTGTTTTTCTGTATGTTGATAAATTGAACACCAATAAAAATTAATTAAAAAAAATGCAGTTTTCTAAGATACGTACTACTCTAAAAACAAGTTACTTTAAAAAAGCAATGCAAATTGGTATTTGTCTCCACTGATGCCCTGAGGAGGTCCATTAAGAAAGCTCAAGATTCTATATAGTTCATCTGGATTCAGAGCATATAACTGGATCTACAGGGTTTGGCTCAGTGTTTGATGCTGGCAAACTGAATAGAGACAGATTAATAGTTTGAAAATATATATGGAAGGAAAACATATACCTTTTAATTAAAACAAAATTCACTGAGTGTTTGCTCCATGTCAGGCACCAAGCTAACTGCTGGAAATACAAAATCAATTTTGAGATGGCTGTAATTTAGCAAGAGGGTTGGACAAATACAATATAGAGTACTTGCATTCAGAAGCCCTTTGTCAGAATATGACAATGGGCATGTTACCTAATTTCTCAATATTTCGGTTTTTAAATTCTCAAAAGGATATATACATAACTCGCCATTTTTAAGTAGGCAGGAATTTCATATGTCAAGGAGTTTTTATAGTTTAAAATACTATGTTTGATATGATCCCTTGCTGTACTTAGCAAAAATCTTTATGGCACCTGAAATACTTCATTGAATTTACATACAAGCATACCTCATTTTAGTGTACTCCGCTTTACTGCCTTTCACAGATATTGCGTTTTTTGGTAAATTAAAAGGTATGGGGACCGTGCATTGAGCAATCTCTCAGTGCTGTTTTTTCAACAGCATTTGCTCACTTCCTATCTCTGTGTCACATTTTGGTAAGTCTTGCTAGACTCCAAAGTTTTTCATTGCTATCATTTTTATTATTTTATTGTTGATAATTATTATTATCAACAAATGTGATCTGTCACATTTGTTATGTGATTTTTGATGTTATTATTGTAATTGTTTTGAGACACCACAAACCACCCCCAGATAAGACAATGACCTTAAATGTTGTGTGTGTTCTGACTGCCCCACCTACTGGACATTCCCCATCCCTCTTCCTCTCCGTGGGGGAGACAAAACAATATATTGAATTAATTCAATTAATAATCCTACAATAGCCTCTAAGTACTCAAGGGCAAGGAAGACTCACACTTTCTCACTTTCGATCAAAGCCAGAAATGATGGAGTTTAGTGAGGAAGGCATGTTGAAAGCCAACCTAAACTGAAAGCTAGGCCTCGTATGCCAAATAGCCACACTGTGAATGCAAAGGGAAAGGTCCTGAGAGAAATTAGAAGTGCTCCTCCAGTGAACACGCAAAAGAAAAGAAAGCCTTTTTGATGATGTACAGAAAGACTGAGTGGGCTGAAGAGAAGACAAATCAGCCACAACATTCCCTTAGGCCAAAAAGCTTACTGTTGGCTTGAATTCTGTGAAGGCTAAGGCTGGGAGAGGTGAGGAAGCTACAGAAGAAAAGTCTGAAGCTAGCAAAGGCTGGTTGGTGAGGTTTACGTAGAGAAGCCATCTCCATAACATAAAAGTGCAAGACAAAACAGCAAGTGCTAATAGAAGATGCAACAAATTAACCAGAAAATTTAGGTAAAATAATAAATGAAGGTGGCTACACTAAACTACAGATTTCTAACATAGGCAAAACAGCCTTCTATTGGAAGAAGAAGCCATCTAGGACCTTCAGAGCTAGAAAGGAAATGTCCATGCCTGACTTCAAAGGTTCACAGGACAAGCTGACTCGCTTGTTAGGGGCTAAGGCAGCTTGTGACTTCAGGTTGAAGACAATGCTCACTTACCATTCTGAAAATCCTAGGGCCCTTAAGAATTATGCTAAATCTACTATCTGTGCTTTATAAATGTAACAACAAAATCTGGATGACAGCACATTTGTTTACAACATGGTTTGCTGAATACTTTACACCCACTGTTGAGACCTATTGTTCAGAAAATAAGATTCCTTGCAAAATGTGACTGCTCATTGACGATGCACCTGATCACCCAAGAACTCTGATGGGGATGTACAATTAGATTACTGTTTAAGGAAGACTTAATCTCTGTGGCAAACTTCATTACTGTCTTATTTTAAGAAATTATCACAGCCACCCAACCTTCAGCAGCTACTACCCTAACCAGTCAGCAGTCATCAACATGAAGGCAAGACCCTCCACCAGCAAAAAGATTATAACTCACTAAAAGCTCAGGTGATGGTTAGCATTTTTTAGTAAAAAAGCATTTTTAAAATTATGGTGTGTTTTTTAAGATATAACACTACAGATTACAGTACACTCTAAACATAACTTTTATATACAGTGGGAAACCGAAAAATTCATTGGACTCACTTTACTACAATATTCAATTTATTTTGGTGGTCTGGAACTAAGCTCATAATATCTCTGTGGTACATCTATAAATACTGTTCACCTTCCTCTCTTTTGCATGCCTCTTAAAGGTGCTGGATTATATATATATTCAGAGTCTCATAGAGCAGATACATAATGGGCACCCAGTCACTGTAAATAAATTTTGGAGCATCAACGAAAAGAAATCAAAATTATCTGGCAGTAGAATTCAAGCTGGCTCCTGAAAAAGAGAGTAGGGGTTTAGCAGGTAAACAAAGGAAAATAAAGTACCCCCACTAACAGGTAAAAACATACATACACAGACCTTACAATCAGGATGCAAAAAGAGCATACTTTTTCTCTCCCCGGGCTTCTCATCTGGGTCTGTTTTAGCTTTTTATTTCTAGTGTGGAAAAACTGATCAGGACTAGTCAAGATAATCACAGTAACTCACCACTAGCAGGCCTTAGAAATTTGCACAGTAAAAGAAGAGTTTCAAAGTGGATACAGGGGACAAGTCAACATGTCAAGTTGGTCTCTAATTTGAAGAAAGCCTTTTTTTGTGTAATGAGAAAAGTATCTCAAAGCCTTTGAACAACTTTTTGGGGAATATACTATGCACTCCTAGAAGTTTAATGTACTGGTAAAGTTACATTATTTTTTTCAGCATTCATAATGGAGATCTGCTATGTTCATTTAGTTCCCCAAAATAATTAACTAGGCTCTCTAGTTTGCACACTAATAGGTCTACCTGAAGTTTCATTAACTTTTTTATTAATTCATATCTCTTAGATATACAACAGGGTAATCTTCTTTGACTTGAAGTATGAATCATAAAAGCTAGAGGTTGTTTAATAATAACTGTCTTGTCTTTATAAAATAATTATCTTCTCTCAATTACAGATATCATAGACTATAAGCCACCTTCTATTATAATAGCTTTGGAAGGAAAACTCAATCACAGTGGACAAACACATTAAAAATTCATTCCAATTGAAGAAATAAATACATGTGAAAAAATATGCAACTTAAAATCAGAAACAAGAGGGTTATTGTATCTGAAAATTTATAAGGCTAAGGAAAAAATGGCAACTGTAATGCAGCTGTAAGAAATTTCCATTATAAATAACAGAGAGCTCTACATCCTAAATCTGTGGCTAGGACAGAAGCTCTGTGATGGAATAAATTTGGACTGTTTGTTATCAGTGTTTAGACCAGTATTTATCATTCCATCTCTGAATCCAGGGGCAGCAAATGACCCAGGTGAAACCAACTAATGCAGTCCACCTGGCTGGAGCTGCTGATAACCATATATTTCTTTTTATTTGTCCAAGAAACTGTGCCCCCAAATGGAACCACACAGAGAAAAGTAATGCTAAGAATTGGAAAGAGAACATCCTAAAAATGTAATTTTAGGGAATGGGTCTAAAGCCATTTCATAATTTTATTTATTTATTTATTTATTTATTTATTTATTTATTTATTTATTTATTTATGATAGTCACACAGATAGAGAGAGAGAGGTAGAGACACAGGCAGAGGGAGAAACAGGCTCCATGCACCGGGAGCCCTACGTGGGATTCGATCCCGGGTCTCCAGTATTGCGCCCCGGGCCAAAGGCAGGCACTAAACTGCTGCGCCACCCAGGGATCCCCCATTTCATAATTTTAAACGTCCAAGTTTTCTTAGCCAATATATCCCCTTTCAATTTCAAGCTAGCATGAGCTAATTTCTGTCATTTCTTTCAGTATCATGAGAGAAAGAGTCCTGATTAATACAAACTCAAGTATAACAAAGATACATTCATCTTTAGACTGACCAAGCAATAGGGTGAGTGTGACATCAGTGTAGCAATAAGATTTTTCCGGCCTGCTTATCACTATCTCTTACACCTTAAAAATGACTTACTATTTGCTATTAAATTTCTAAAAGAGTATCATAAAATCCTTCATTTCACAAATATAAACTAGATTTAAAATGCAACTATCCTAGACATAAGTAATGCTACCCCAGAAGCTCACATTTGGGTTGAAAAGAACTAGATGGATTAAGGGTCTTTGATCTAGTAGAGCAGGATGGAGAGAACAGACAGATCAATAAATCTCTGAAATGTGGAAAATAAAAAAGTTCCTATACATCTTCTTTAGTGCATTTAGGTTTGTCGTTTTTGTTTTTGTTTTGTAATATAGCTTTATCCAGTCTAGTTTACTAATGCCCAGTGTGTTAAACTGGAATCCCATTCACTCCATTTTAGCAAATATCAAGAGTTGGCTTTTATTTTTATTATAGCCCTTAATTAACAATGATGTGAACATCCACACTCATCAACAGGAACATCTTCCTCTGAAAAAAAAAAAGATAATATGTTTTGCTTTCTATGAGGAGACTTTTGTGGAATGGCATAAAATTTTTAAAGGATTTAAGAGCAACAATTACCGGATTATAATGGGATTTCCAAAGCGTGTGTACCCAATACTATTTTCGAAATCTAGCAAATAGGAATCAGGATTGCTTGACTGAATAGCATTTGGGATAAGGCAGCTTTTCTTTGTGTTTCAAAATGTAAGCTCTGTTACAATATCTTATAAGCTCCAAATTGGCACTATTGCTACTAATCCAATCTATGTGAATCACCTGCCAATTTACTTTTAAGTATTGCACACTGCATGCACATATTTCTAACCTCAAACCTTTCAGTAGCTTTAAATATTAAAACTAATAGAGAAAAATGTTCTTTATCCAATTTGAAAGTGACAGTGAACAAAAGATATGAAAATAAAGACCTTCAGCTTCACATCCTTTTAAATTTGTTCATTCAAAACACGTTTTAATTCATCTCCCATGGCTCAGATTAAACTCAAAATGGTAGTAATCTCATCAAGATCATCCACTTAATTCTTCTAGTGTTACAACTGAGAGAAACCTTACAAAGAGAAGTCAGATGTGGTGTAGAAGGTCATGCAAATAAAGATTGGCAAGGTTAGGAGTAGTATTAATATCAAATCCAGTAAGCTAACAGTCTTTCTACTTCTGTGGCATTTTTTGGCAGAAACTATCACTATTTGCATCTGCTCAGCAATCATTCTTCTATTGACAGGATCTTATTTTCATTGGAGAAATATGCAACTTTGTATCAGATTGATTTTAACTTTGTGGAATTGTCAAAATAGGAATTCTACTCTCTCCTGACCAAGGTGTGCACATATGCCTAAAAACAGGCCAACTAGTTCTCTCAAAAATCTGAACCATCAATATTTGCTTGTGGAAACGGAAAATGTCACAGATATTCTGAAAAATTTGGGAGTTTCTGACATAGTTAAACATGCCTTGCCATGTGACCCCATAGACTCACTCTTAGACCTTTATCAAGCTAATGTAAATATATGTCGACAAAATAATATGTATGGAAATGTTCATGTAAGCCTTATTCAGAATAGCCAAAAACCAGAAACAATCCAAATACCCACAAGTGGTAAATGGATAAACTGTAGAAAATTAATAAAATTGAATACTATTCCACAAAAGTAAACTACTGATATATGCAATACATGGATGAATCCCAAAAATAAACTAAGTGAAAGAACAGACACATAATCTTATATAGTTTATGATTCCATTTATATGACATTGTGAAATAAAACAAAAACAGAAACAAAAACCTCAAGGACAGAAAAAAAAGATCAGCTGTTGCCAGGGGCGAGAAAGAGAGAAGGGGATTGATTTCAAAGATGTATGAAAAAAAAAGTATTTGGGATTAAGGAAAAGGAATGTTCTATATCTGGGCTGCTGTGGTAGATATAGAACTGTACATATTAATCAAAACTTATCAAACTATACAATTTTAAAAATGACTTTTATGTATGTACCAAAATGTTTTTTTTAATTAATTAATTTTTTTTAGATTTTTATTTATTTATTTATTTATTTATTCATGAGAGACACATAGAGAGAGAGGCAGAGACACAGGCAGAGGGAGAAGCAGGCTGCCTACAGGGAGCCCAACATGGGACTTGATCCCGGACTCCAGGATCACCACCTGAGCTGAAGGCAGCCGCTCAACTGCTGAGCCACCCCGCATCCCTAAAAAGTTTTTTTAAAGGAAGAAAAAGACATTTTTCAGATAAAAACAGATAAAAAAAATTGAAGGCAATCTAATCACCAGCAGACCATCACATTATAAGAATTCTAAAAGAAAATCTTCAGGATGAAGGGAAATCATACCAGAAAGAAAACTCAAATTTACAGAAAGAAATAAAGAGAAATGGAAATTTCTGACATGCAGGTGAACATAAAATACTATCTATTTTTCTATTAATTTCTTTGAAAGGCACTTGTTTATTTGAAGCAAAAGTAATAATGGTGGAATTTTTAATGTTTATAGAACTACAATAGATGACAACAATAATACAAAAAATAGGAATAAGTAGAAATGTACTTTTATATTGTTTTACATTTTATGTGAAGTGATAAACAATATTAACCATAAGTAGACTATGACCGTTAAGAATGAATATTGTAATCCCTAGAGCAACCATTAGAAAAAGAAAATTGGAAAACTGAAAAAAAAAAAGCCAGCAAATGAATTAAAATAGTAAAAAGATATTAATCTGAATGACTCCAGGAAAAGATCTGAGAAAATGCATGTGATAAATACAAAAGAGATAAAAACAATTTATCCCAGATATAAGAATAAACACAATAAATGTAAACGTACTTAATCTTCCAATAAACGCAGAAAGTATCAGACAGATTTCAAAGGCAATACTAAATTATGTTCTCTGCAAGAGACAGACTTTAAATAGAAAAACGCAGAGGCAGGAAGTAAAAGAAGAAAAAAATGTAAAGGTTATGCTATGCAAAGAGTAAGCATGTAATATGCAAACTGAAAGCAAGTATGACTATATTGATTTCAGACAAAATAATCTTCAAGGCAGAAAGTATCACTGAAGTTAAAGAAGGATATTTTGTACTGATGAATGGGTCAATTAATCAAAAAAGACAGAAAAATTCTAAATCTACATGTACTTATTTACAGAACTTTAAAAGACATAAACCCATAACTGAAAAATAAAATGAGAAATTAATAATCACAGTTGGAGATATTAATACCCCTGTCTTCATAATTGACAGAACTAGAAAAAATCAATAAGTATATAAAAAGAATGAAGAACATTATCAACTGATGTACACAGAACACAAACACAAAGAATACATATTTTGCTCCACATACACCTGGACATTTCACCAAGGTAAACCATATGCGGGGCTATCAAATGTCTTAATGAATTTAAAAAACAAAGAAATTTTACAAAGTATGTTCTCTGACCACTATATTAACTGAATTTAAGAAATCTGTAACAGTAAGATACATAGAAAAACCACTCAAATTAGGAAACGAACAAACTCTCTCCGAAAAAACAAAACAAAACAACAACAACAACAACAACAAAACCGAGACAAAGAAGAAATCACAGTGGAAACTAGGAAACATTTTGAACTCAAGGATAATGTAAATACTGCACAGAAAAATTTGTGTGATGCAGCTACAATTGTGATAGAGGGAAATGTATACATTGAAATGCTTGCATTAGAAAAAGTGAATGGTTTGAACTTAAGCAGCTAGAAAAATCAGAAACATAAGGCAAAATCTGTTTTCTCTTACTAGACTATCATCTCCAACAGTTTTTGACTTCTAAATTCCTGCTCACCTTACATAGTCCAATTTCAATGATATCTTCTTTTGGGAAACTCTTAATTTCTAGCTAATTGTTCCCATCTCTGCTTAAGCTCTTAGCTCGTGTTTTATTTCTTAGCTTATTGCACTGTATATAATTTTATTCCTCGCGTTCCAGTCTGTAACTTATTTCAGGGAAGGCACAACATCTTGCTATTCTTATTATCCATGATGTCTGTCTGGATCTGCCAATAAATAGGCACTTACAAAATATTTAATACATGAGTGTTTAAGGGAATGAGAATGAAATGCAAATCCATGAGTGTACGTGATTTGGAAACAATAAATATGAAATTAATAGAACATTTCTGCTGGGCTAAACTGTGGGAAATGGGAACTTGAGTTCAAAAAAACAAAAATAAAACATTATCATATTCATTTTACAGATGAAAAAATTGAGAAACATTAAGCAACTTGGTCCTGGTCATAAACTCACAAGGAATCAGGATTTGTATCTAGGACAGTCTGACTCCAATGTCCCTAATTTTAGTTACTGTGCTTAGTCAGTTATTTGCAGCCCTTTCAACCTGTCCATCACTGTTGGGAGATGCCCCAAGACAAGACTGTGGGCAGCTGCAGGGAGAGGGAAGAAGATGTGGATGATGACACATTGATGGTGCATCTAGAGTCACAGAGAGGGCTGGGAGAGTAATGGGCTCAAGAAGCCTTAAGAAAGAGGTGACTGGTAAGTAGGAAGGCTGTGGGCGTTAATTATACATTCCAGGTTCCCCCAGGCCAGGTGAGTTACACAAGATGCCAACATGCACTGCTCCTCTGGGAGAAGGAAACTGGGTCAGACGCAGAGAAATGTAGCTCTGCAATAAGGTGAAAAGCCCAGCTGCTAGAGGTAAGGATACTGGCAAGAGGTTTTCAACTATATCACCAAAGATGAAGCTAGTGAGTCAAATATATGATGATTTTGAACTGGTAGTAGCTGGAAATAATTAGGGAATGTGCATGAACCAAAATCTATAACCAAACAGGAGTCGGTAATAAAGCATGCTCATTTCTAACAGTTCTATTCAGACAGCAGTAGATTATAAACCAGTGAACAGATAAGTGTAGGAAGCCAATGCCTACACCACTCCATGTCATTACTTACTCATTCAGCAGATTCATTTTTATTTATCATGTCTAGGGCCCAAGGACAGTCACCAGAGATAATGGGAAGAAAGAAGTCTGGTCCTTACACCAAAGAAGCTCAGAGTCTTGGCACACACCAGAAGGGAGAATGAACAAGAATATTGTATCATGTGCTTCCTAAAGGAAAAAAAAATCTTACTCAGCAGCAACCGAGAAAGGCTACTGTAGGTACGTTTAAGAACTTAAAGTTATCTTCAGGACAAGGACTATGACTTGTCAAAAAGCCTTACTTAGGATAGAGCCAGTGCTGCTGATTAGGAAGCTAGAGGTTTCTAAACTTAGGAAGTACCTAAGGATTTTTTTGTGTTGGTCACAGCCGCTACAGAAAATTCAGAGATCAATGAACAGTCCTCAAGCCCTTATTGACTATAGTAGATACTGAGCTCTTTGATGCAAAGTGTCATGGCTCACGGCCCAAGAGTAGACATGGAATCATCTAAAAATTCCCCTTATCATAGTTCTCATTCTGTGAATGATATAATAGCTCCATGAGTAATCCCTACTTTCCACTATACACCTAAAGTCCTAGTCCCAGGACATGGTTATAAGAAGCTAGCTGCCCAGAAAGGAATTCACTCCAGGGATGAGAATGCTGTCCCAGCATGCATTACTGAGAATATAGCAGCCATGGAGAATGGGGCCTGAGGTAGAGGCAGTACAAGGGGGAAATGTGAGAGCGCATGTTAGGATAGACAACTTTGTGCTACTTATTCAATCTCCCAATTTTGCCAAAGGCTAACTGCAGTATTAACCACCTCTTGCCACTTACATATTACCACAGCTCAGTGACTTAAAAGAACATGTTTATTACTTCACAATTCCCATGGGGCAGGAAAACAGGCAGAATGAATTAACTGGGGCCTCTGTTTCAGGGTCTCTCACAAGGCTGACCCAGGTGTTGACCAAGGTCCGGGTCATATCTGAAGGCCCAACTGAGGAGAATCTGTCTCTGAACTTACCCGGTTGTTGGCAAAATTCAGTTCCCGGTAGGCTATTAGACTCAAGGCCTCATTTTTTGCTGGCTGTTGGCCAGAGCCCCCCACCCCCACCCCGCTTTGTTCCTTACCACATGAGTCTTTCTAACATAGTAGCTTGTTTCATCAAACACAGCAAGGTTTAGCAACAGATCCTAATTCAAAACAGTACCAGGAATGGTAGTATATGGGCAAAGGATGCCTTTTTAGGCTACAGACCCAGACTATGTGGAGTGGTAGCAAATCTTTTTAGGTAGTAGTGGCTATTTTAGTAGATACTATTTTATAGCCACTTTGCAAAAATTTGTCAGTGGGTAAGTAAGTGATGGGTATGTGTTTTGATCCCTGGTCTTTTTGATTCCAAAGTCTAATTTTAACCATTCACCACACTTAGTTCAGGAAGCTATCAGTTGAGGAAAGACAAGAGTACAAATAGAAAAAAGACCAAAGATTAGACACTGACAAAGACTCTCTTTCTGATCAAACTTTAGACAGGTTGCTTGCTCTGAGCCTGCTGTTCGACTAGGACTCTTCCTTGGTCCCTGTCTTCAGTCTGCCTGGCCCAGCGGCAGAAAGAATCCCCCCACCCCTGATGTCTCCCCTTGGTCTTCTTCTTCCACTGATCCCTCATTGCTCCTTGGCTATAAATCTCCAGTCATTGTTGCTATATCCAACATAGAAGCACTATTTCTCTACTGTTTTGCAAGAGTCCACATTGAATTCTTTTATACTATTCTAGAAGTATCTGAATAATTTTTCTTTAAAATATATGAAGTATCAGGATGCTTTGGGTGGCTCAGCAGTTAAGCTTCTGCCTTTGGCTCAGGGTGTGATCCTGGGGTCCTGGAATAGAGTCCCACATTAGGCTCCCCGCAGGGAGCCTGCTTCTCCCTCTGCCTGTGTCTCTGCCTCTCCCTTTCTGTGTCTCTCATGAATAGATAAATAAAATCTTAAAAAATATATGAAGTATGTAGGAGGGCTAGGCAAATTGAAGACAGCTCAAGGAAAGACCATCAATATTAAAGGTGGTCTAGTAGTTGGCTTTCATCTGTCAACACACGGGCTAGACACCAACATCGGTTGTGAGGTTTACATGCATGACAGATTATAGCTTCAAAGACAAAGGGATTCCATTTAAAACTATCCATGGGGTAGAAAATATTCAAAAACAAAATTCTATTTCAGGTCCTAGGATTACAGGAAATAAAACAGGGATATATAGGAATAGAGATCATAGGTACCATAAAGCTTGATATTAAGGATGGAATAGGGGATTGTGCTGCTGTCGTAAAACCCAAGGTGTCCCAATTATCCTGCTGATACAAGATACAGCATCTTAAATATTTCTTGTATATCCTATTAGAACAGTTGCATCAGTTGGGATTAATTATAAGCAAAGGCAGATACCCTATTATTTGAAGGACCTTAAAAAGGGCACATAGAAAAGGAAAGTGAATGGACTTCTGTCATCTAGAAAGACATTGGGCATGATGACTATTTGAGAAAAGAGTACTTTTACAGTAGGTAAAGTGGGTAATTTTGTGAGGGTAACTACAAGGACAAGAAGTCTATGAACCTGGTGTTAAGGTAATCAGGCGTGTGGCAGATGCTAACAGGTGTTGCCTTGTGGGAGAAGAATGGATGGAATAATTTGTTCAGACCCAAGATTACACTAACACAGTATGAAGGGCCAATTCTAGCAGGATTTCCCAGAGTCCTCAGGAGGTTACTAGAAACCTATAATAAGTAAGAAGTTGTCAATAAAGGCACCTCTACCTATTGGTGATTTCACAGTCAGCATGGAATGGCAGTTTCACAACATCGTCATTCAACTGATGCTAGATAATGATGTTGGTCCATGTGATTTCTAGAGGACAGATTGGATTATAAGAGACAGAGGTTTGCAGATGGAAAGGATGACAAGATTTTCTCATGGCTTGATATCTGGGCTCCTAGGCTGAGGCACTGGTATACTGTACTTGCTTGTGGGATACAGGAATCCAGTAGTCACATCACAGGATTTTCCATGGCTTGGACACTGACAACCTCTCCTTACCCTCTCCTTCTCCATAGTCTGGACATTCTGGTTTTCTTTTTGTCATTAAGAGGGCCTTTGTGTATGCTGTTCCTCTAATAAGAATGTCGCCATTTTTCTTCACCCTATTTTCTTGGTTAGCTTTTATTTTTCAGATTTTAACCCATCTATAACTTGCTCAGAGAAGCTTTCGCTGACCTCCCAAGTTAGGTCCAGTCTCCCTGTTGCTATGTTTTTAAAATCACATGCTTCTTTTTTATAGCCTTACCATAATTGTAATATAATTTATGTGATTCCTTAATTAAGGAATCTGTGTCTCCCAATAGATTTTTATTTTTTTTAAAGATTTTATTTATTTATTCATGACAGACACACAGAGAGGGAGAGAGAGAGAAAGAGAGAGAGAGCGTGGCAGAGACACAGGCAGAGGGAGAAGCAGGCTACATGCTTTTCTAACATGGGACTCGATCCCAGGTCTCCAGGATCAGGCCCCGGGGCTGAAGGCGGCGCTAAACCACTGAGCCACCCGGACTGCCCTCCCAATAGATTTTTAAGTTCTGTAAGGGCAAAAACATATTCTTGTTTTTTTTTTTAAATCTACATATTTTTGTACATTATCTTATACCATAATATCACTCAAAAACAACCAAAAATGAACAGCTGAGTGAGCTACGGAAATATAATTACTATACCTTTATATAAATAGCTAAACATGCCTCTTTGTTCTAATCACTGTAGCTCACAACAATCACTAAATAATGGTGCTGGATGGTAATGGGAAGGAGCTTTTACAGCATGAGTAGTACACAATGCTAGGTTCAAAGTACATAGTACACCATTCTCAGTAAAGTGCTTCAACAAATTCACTTGATCCTTACCACAATCCTGTAAGAATTGATAATATCATTTCCTTATTATGAATTTGGAATACTAAGACTTAGAGAAAAAAATGATTTACATAATCCCATAAAGCTATCAAATGATGAAGCAGTGTTCTAACTCAAGTTGCTTGAGTCTTAATTCATTCAGAATATCAATATTTATAAAAGAAGTCCTTATTAATATAGTAAAAACATAAACATAAAATATTTCATTACAGATTTCTCATGTAACATTAAAATATAATCATTGTATCCCCATAACATAAGATACTCAGTGTAAAAAAAAAAAAAAAGATACTCAGTGTATGTACGGATATATTTTATACTTATTACTCTCCATACTCCTATTCTTGCCTTTCATTTATATATTCCAATATTTACTTAGATACAATTTTAGGCATAGGGAATTCCCAACTAAATTGTGTACTAGGATCACTGGAGAGAGCTGTATACAAACGCAGCCTAACAGTTGGCATCCATGGATAAGCAGTGGGCAACACTGCTGAAAGTGATACCACGGCAAGAGAGGTAGTAGTCCCTATCTTTAAATGAACTCAGAGTTTAATTTTAAACTTGACATAAGAAAGTGATGTAAGCGCCCAAGTGGTTTGGATTCTAACACATATGACTGCAAATCCTAGCCCCTGCATTTATTAGCTGTACAATGTGAGGAAAGTTACTTTCTGAGCGTCAACCTATCTCATATATAAACAATATAATGATAACAACCTCAGAGCAATCTAGTATAAAGAAATAACTCAAAAATGAAAATAGTAAGATACAACAAATAATAAAGGTACAAGATTACATTCAAAAATAGAAAATTCAAAGATAGAAAAATTACATTTGTCATAAAAGGGTCACTGTCCTTAATATCTGGTCATTCATATCAAGTTGTATTAACAAATTAATATAAATTAAAACTAAAGACCACAAGATTTTTAATTAAATTTATGAGATAAATTATTTTTTTTTTTGAGACTCACTTTTAGTTTCACATTGGTGCTGTAAGGATTCAATCTTACATGTTCTAGCTGTACTTTCTCTTAGGAGCTAGCGCTATTCAACCTTCTATAGAATAGGGGGCACCAGATCCTGCCATGGGAGTTTCTGTTGTGATACCTAAACTATTAAAGGTGCAGGTTTAAATAAACCACGGAAAAACAGGGATTTCCATTTATGAGGGAATGTCATACACTAATTGAATTCTGCAGCTATAACTCATGACAATAATTGAGTTGCTAGTGGCTCTCTTAAGGAACTTGCTGCAGAATGGTCAAATCCCTTCTGATTAGCTTCCCCACCTGCTGCCCCATCTTTTGATTTCTAACTATTGTTTCCTCTGCTATTGTTTTATTTTTACTTCAAAATTATAATTTTTAAGTGCTATTTTAAAGTTCTTGAATTTAAAAAAAGATGTGATACGAAAGATGTTCACTCATGTAATCCCTGTCAGGAGAGTGTTACTTGCCTCCTTTTAGTACATGCATGGTAGTAGCCAACTTTCTACCTTATTAAATTGAAGTTTCCATTTAATCGGATCTCATTTTTCATTTACCAAGACTCCATTGACTATTCACTCAAACCATGTATTAAGCAATTTGGCAGATGCTAGGAAAACAGAGTAATGGATTGATCCAACCTTGGTTGCCTGAAATTTTGTCCATTTCTTATCTGTCTGTAAGATAATTGTGATTCAATATTTTTGTCATTATTTCATCCAAAATCTTTATTTCTTTAATGATTCTATTATCAATATAAAAATAATGATATTTAGTTTGGCTTACAACTGGAAGATTAATGTAAGGAAAAGAATGGATATAATTAGGAAATATGACAGTAAGCATATTTAGAACACAATTTATTGCTAGTATTTCAGTGTGTTTTAAGACTTTCACTTGAATTTTAGCAATCGGAACCTACTGAATCATAAACTCAGAAAACTAATGCTGAATAAATGCTCCTTTTTCACATGAGGAACGAAGGAAGGAAAAAGAGGCAATTTTCTAAGTGACTATTATTTTAGACACACATATATTTTATTATTTATTATTCCCAACCACCCAGTGTTGTAGTTAACATAATCATCAATTTAATGAGGGAGAAAACTGAACCTCTAGAAGTTAAACAACTTGTCCAACATCCCTCATTACATGATGGGGTTGAGAACAAAATGCCTAACTGTCTGGCTGAATCACTCAAGTTCTTTCCATTCCACCATACTGCCCCATACACAGCAGAGATGAGCATGCCTTTGAAATAAAAATGTAAGTTTCAGGAATTTAAAATATATTTATATCAGAATGACATTATAAAGTATTAAAACATTTTAAAGGATTTATTGCATTTTAATTACCTTATTGGTAATGGCAACTAAATATTATCCTTTCTAAACAATGAATTTTCTAGAAATTTTAGTAGTGCTTTTATATCCCAAGACTCACACAATCAACACTAAATTGATCAGACTCCTTCGGAGTCTCTCATTTGTCAAAGTGACCCAAGATTTCCCTGGGGCAGTAAGTTGAGGCAGTTTGCTTCTCAAGTGTTATCTAGGAACCATCTGTATTAGAAAACTTGTGAAATTGGAAAGTATTCATATTCAGTATCACTGAATCAGAAAGGCTGAGAAAAAGACCTGAAAATCTGCATTTCATCGAACACCATAAAGTACTCTGATATTCATGGCTTCTGAAGAACCTGATAAAGCTGAATATTTAATTTTACCTAAAGTATGAGGACCATTCATCTATGACAGGAAAAAAAAAAAACAGCTCAATACTGGTAATCAATTTCATTTCAGAATGGCTAATGGAAAAAAGACCTACTTCCAATCATATTTATTTTCTTTTTTAGAAAGATTTTATTTATTTGTTTTATTTATTCATGAGAGAGACAGAGAGAAAGGCAGAGACATAGACAGAGGGAGAAGCAGGCTCCCTGTGGGGAGCCCGATGTAGGACTCAATCCCAGGAGCCAGGATCACAACCTGAGCCAAAGGCAGAAAGATTTTATTTGTTTGTTTTATTTATTCATGAGACAGACAGAGAGAAAGGCAGAGACATAGACAGAGGGAGAAGCAGGCTCCCTGTGGGGAGCCCGATGTAGGACTCAATCCCAGGACCCAGGATCACAACCTGAGCCAAAGGCAGATAGATGCGCAACCACTGAGCCACCCAGGCGCCCCAAACATATTTATTTTCAATATGATCATCACTCTTGAAATGTAGGCTGCAACTAATATATAACACTTCAAAGTCTAATTGCTGGAGATAATTAGTCCTACTGTGATATCTGAAAATATTAAAATATTCAATTTTATAATAAAATTCTGGTAGTACAAAGTAAATGAATTACTTAAAATGTTGAGTCATCATCATTTTATTATTACATTAAATAAAAACAGCAAAAAATGAAGCTCTACTTTAGCAATGGTCATTTGGAAATATTACCTTTATGATAAACCCTACCTCAGTTTTGCTTCCTATTTGTTTTTTCATTCTACTACATCTGAACACCAGGATGGTGTTTCTGCAATCAGCTCTCAGAGAAAAACATCTTAGTGCACTGCTACAGTTGCTAAGGTAACCACCATCTGCTAGTCCATTAAAAGTTTCAAGTTCACAGACATCTTAACCCACCTTCCTGAAACATCCAACATAAAAGCCACTGCCTACTGATACCTTAGACTCTCATGTATTGGTTATAGATCTCAGACAACATCATGTATGGCATTGAAAAAGGTTGTTATTTTTAATTTACAATTTTCATTGCACTTCAACAACTGGTAGAAAGACTAGATATGTTCTAAAATGGACTGTTGGATGATCTCATCTTGATTCATTCAGAGATTTTAGTGCTGCTTTGACTGGAACACTGCTATATAATATTGAGCTTTGAGATTTTTTTCTCCTAGCAGCAGATGTTCAAGACATGAGAATAACATATTTTGCTTGGAAAAGAAGCAGCAGTTTCAGCAGGAAATGTTATCATTTTTAGACTTGTTAATACTTGGAAATAATTGGCTGTGTATGTTGAAATCTTCCATATTCAATTCTATTGATGAAGTCTTTAATAATGCTCTCAACCGCATCACTTCCTTAACCCTCCCACTATTCCAGTCTTAAATCCTGAATTATCCGTTAGCCACTTCCTATTATCCTGGTTTCAGCAGAGCCCTTTAGCAGAAAGCAATGGAATTGTGTAAATTTGGCCCACCAATAATTCAGATTTCCAGTCTCAGTTGGTTTCTTATCACCTTTTAGAAACCTTTCATTCACCCATTATTGATCACATAGCACACTGCCCAAAGCAGTGAGCTATACTTTCCTTCCCACTCCGTGCCCACGTACCCAGTTTCACTGAATTTCTCTTTGTTTCTACTGCCTCTCCTTCATTTCCCATCGGTCTTTAATATCCTTCACAATCTAACTCCCATTAACTCCATTCTACTGAAACTTCATTCTCCAAAGTCATACCTCAGCAATAAATTCTTTGTAATAACTTTTATTTGACCACTGGCTTTTGTAATACTCAAAGTCACATTTCTGTCTGCTCTTAACTGTCTCCGCTTACTGATTCCTCAATAAATATCAACTGGGCAAATATTCACTGTGTACCCATAAATATATTAATGCTGTTTTGAAATTTTGTGGACTAATAATTGTGTGGGAGAAGTGGACTGGAAGGAAAATTTCAAGAAGAAAATACAACTTAAAATTTCTGCCTGTTAAAATTGAGCTTGTCCATCCACTATTTAAATGGGTAACATTGGGTTTCAATTTGGCACGATATTTATACTCCACTAGATACAACTAATGGTATGTAAACATTTGATGTAAAACCAGTATTTATAATATGTTGAAAATTTTATCCTCCTGGAAATAAAATGAAAAATCAAGATGTGGATTATGATACATTTTATACAGAAATAATATTGAAGAAATAATCAGTCAAGAATTAGTATGACATATTGAAGTTTTTAAAAAGTTTTTACTTTGCAGTAAGGTGATACCTAAGACTCTGTCCTGACCTTCAAGTAGCTTATAATCAAGAAAGGTCTTGGATAGAGAGCTCATGAAACCTATTTAAATTTATATTACTGTTCAGTGGTAGAGCCTAGGAATCCAGTTTTTTCATGATTTTTCCCTTTTATTATGCTAGAATGCTTCCATATGCTGTTCTTTTTAACTCATACTTGGCCTGTTATTGGGCAACTAAACACACCATTTAAATTTCTGGGAGATATAAGCTTAATTAATTCTCTTTCATTACCTCTAGGCATTTCCTGGGTCTATTTCAAAACTCTGTTTTGTCTATAGATTCAGACATTTGAAGAGTTTTTATGTATTGAATTATCAGAAATTACTCTGGTATAGACTCAGAGGTAGAAGGATAAAGTGTACATTGAAAGGCTCACTGATAAATGTGGGCTCTGACACAGCTTTCACACACACACACACACACACACACACACACACACACACACATCCCCATTCTCACATATGAACATGCGGTATATCCAAATAACAAAGAATATCCCTAATAAAAGCCAAATATCAGACCTAGGATAAAAAATGCAGCAGGCCACTTTTTTCTGGTTTTGTAATTGATTATATGTCATATTAAAAAAAAGGAATATTACAGTCAGCTCTTCATGTTCTTCTAGCCTGAAGGTACAGAAGTAGAGAACTGGGTTGATCAGAGATAAGGCATCAAAAAATATTAGTTAGAAAAATCAAATTCTGTACATATATCAAATCATTATGTTGTATATGTTAAATTTATACAATATTATATGTCAGTTATATGTCAATAAAACTCAAAACATAAAAAGAAAATTGTGCACATGCTAATATTTGCTGGAAATTATAAATTTAGTTAATGGAAGATGTACAGTGGCTAAGGGGTAGTGAAGATGGGAAGACTGCTATGGAAAAAAGGCCCCACTAAGAGGCAGCATTGCGTTGTGGACATGTACACACAATTAGGCTTTTGTAAAATTATTATTCTCCTACAACTCTATGTTCATATATTACAACATAATTCTTAATTAGTAAAGAACTGAGATTTTAAAACTTCATCAGAGCTTTTAGATAGAAAGTTGTTTTAGTAAAGTGAATGTCTGAAAAAGAGAAATAGTAATGTGTAGAGCTTAATATGAGCTTAATATGAAGTCAGATGGACCTGATTAAAATACTGGGTTCCCCCTGCCATGTACGTATGATAAATTACATCACCCGTGTAAGCACTGTGTAATCTCTATAAATGAGGATAATAATAAAATGAAAATAATACATGCAAAGTAATCAGAACTCAGGGATGCTATGTGTGAACTCATCACTGTGTTGGAGTCTTAAAGTAGCCTTACAAATCAGTCTGGTAATTCAAATATTACACACATACACACCCATATATAAGGTTTAAAACACTTGTGTTAAGAAGAGACAAAGTATAAAACCAATTTAGAACAAAGTCTCTGATTTTAATGCAAAAAAACCCCAACTCCTTAATGATCACTATGGCTAAACTTAGTCACTATGGTAAGCTGTGGCTATTCATGTGTCAGGACACTTAGAATCAGGCATGATGGAGAAAGAGGGACTCCACATCTAGGTACTTAATCAATCTCTCTCCAGTTATATGCTGACTTTCAAAAACTAGCCATTTGTATTTAGTTAGCAATGCTAAATAAAATAAAAGAAAAAAACCACCACTCTTCTAGCTAGTAATAGTTCCATACCTGTAGTAAACATTTTCAGAGTTTTCTCAAGTTTCTTGAGCATTTCCAAATCCAAGAGTATAGGGAAGCAAAATATCTTCAACATGGTTAACTTTTTTCTACTTATGAATTATTATACATAAAATAGTTTACAAAGTTGTTAATGGATCCAATACCCTATTTGGCTTAGAGACTGCAGAGTAATTTTTAAAAACACTAAAATTAATAATCTTTAATGAGGCTTGAAATGATTGGCAATGACCTGACAAAAAGGCATTTTTAGAATTCTCTGAGGCTGAAGAGATCTGAATCTTCAGGGCTATTCCAAAAAAGTCTTGGGAAGAAAAAGTGTGAAACTTGATAACTGGGTAGGAAGGCTAAAAGTGAATAGGAAACAAAAACCTAAATGAGATATAGAAACGTGTGTGTGTGTGTGTGTGTGTGTGTGTGTGTGTGTGGAATATGTTAGAGATTGGGCTGGAGAATCTGTCTGAAGATGCTAGATGAACAAAGAAAGACAGCTAAGAGTTCATCCTCATATAATGCAATTGGAAACACTGATCAGCAGATGGCACACGTGTCAGGAAACCTGTTTCACTGCACAAAAGAATGGCTTTAAGACACTTTACAAATTTCATGGCATGTCACACATTGCTTCTTGGATGCATGGTGAGCAGAAGCATACATGTTTACATTTTGATGCCTTCAGTAATTCATTTATAAAATTAGAGGACTAAAAGGTTCTATGTAAGTAAAAAGTAATTCTGATTAAAAATTACAGCTTCAGAATCTTGAAAAGGAATAATGAAACTACAGGATTATAAATAACACTGTCTGATTTTAAGATTTAGTATGAAGCTAAAATAATTATAACAGTCTGGTATTTATACAAGAACAAATAGGTCAATGGAACAGAGTTGAGAGTATATAAATGACCCAAATGATTTTTGATAAAGGTGTCAGTATAATTCAATGGGGAAAGGAAAGTCCAGCATTATTTTGCTAACTTAAATGTATATCTACAGGGGGGAAAAAAAACTGAACCTTGATTCATACCTCAGGCCATATGTAAAAATTAATTTAGTTAATTAAGTCTGGACTCCAAACTTAAATGTGAAAGCCAAACTATAAAGCTCACTGAAGAAACCATAAGAAAATATCCTGCGTGAAACCATAGGAAAATATCCTTGCGACCAGTTAGGAAATGATTTTTTGATACAACAGAAAACTAATCATTAAAAAAGTGTAATAAATATGGCTTCCTCAAAATTCTGCTCATCAAAAGTCACCATTAAGAAAACAAAAGGAAAAAAAAAGAAAAAAGGACAAACCACAAAATGAAAAAAAAATTACCAACATAAATCATATACTTGTATTCAGATTATCTAAATTATACCTGTAGATAAATAATAATGATGGAAATGATGATCAAACAAGCCATTTAAAAATGGGCAAAAGACTTGAAAGACACTTCAGAAAAAAAAGTGTATCAGAATGCCAATAAACACATGAAAATATGTTCATCATAGTATTAGGGAAATGTACATTAAAACCACAACAAGATATCACTTTGTGCTCATTAGAATGATTAAGATTTTCTTAAGATTTTATTTATTTATTCATGAGAGACACAGACAGAGAGAGAAGCGGGCTCCATGCAGGGAGCCTGACATGGGACTCAAACCCGGGTCTCCAGGATCATGCCCTAGGCTGAAGGTGGCGGTAACCGCTGAGCCACCCGAGCTGCCCAGAGAATGATTAAGATTAAAGAGAGTAATAGCATCTAATGTGGGAGAGAATGCAGAGCAATAGGATCACTCAGATATTATAGGGAGAAGTACAAAACTGATCAACCTCTGTGGAAAATCATGATGCCATTTCTTTTAAAATTATACACACACCTACCTTACAATCCATTATTTCCACTCTTATGTATTTACCCAATATAAATAAAAGTATATGTCTCCCAAAATACTGTATACAAATATTCATAGTAATCTTATTAATAATAAGCTAAAAGTGGAAACAACCCAGATATTCATCAACAAGAACAAGAGAAGGGACAACTGTAACATATTCATAAAATAGGAGACTACTCAATAATAAAAAGGAATAAATTCCTTTGGAATTAATCCTAAAAACGTAATTAGGAGAATCCAAACATAAAAGCATATCTAATGTATAATTCATTGTTGCAATGTTCATGTACAAATAAAACCATTCCATGAAAAAAAGAAAGGAGAGGTGTCATTACCTCTGGGAGAGTGGCATAAAATGAAAAGATGGCAATGCCCCATACCCTGACGGAGGTGTTGGCTAGATGGTTATATACATTTATCAAAAGCCATCAAACTACACCTAGGATCTGTAAATCTGATGGTCTTAAATTATACCAATAAAAAAGGGAAACGTGTCCAGTGGCATGTGACACCTTGTGTCAGAAATCTATTGGGGGGGGGGAGTTGATTATTTAACACATTATACTGTTTGTTCTTACCTCTTCTCAATTGCAAATATCACTCAAATGCAGGTTGTGCAATACAGGTGAGATTCTCTTTTGAATTAAAATTTTAAAACAGACATTTCTGTAATAAAATAAGCATTCACCTTACTGAAAATATACACCAGCTACTCTCCTTATGCATTGGTGATCTCTTTCCATTACATTCACAGGACACAAAAGGAATGTCAAACACTTCCTGGGCCAGAATTGCTACTCCCAAAAGGGTTGATATATTTGACATCACCAACATAAATGTTACCTGCTTGGCTGTCACCAAACAGACATCCAAAGTACGCTTACTAAATTGAATGTTATTCTTATTTAGACTTTAAATTTCATTTAAGGGGCACCTGGGTGACTCAGTGGTTGAGCATCTGCCTTCAGCTCAGGGCATAGCCCCAGGGTCCTGGGATCAAGTCCTACATGCTTCTCCCTCTGCCTATGTCTCTGCCTTTCTCTCTCTGTCTCATGAATAAATACAATCTTTAAAAGAATAGATAGATAGATAGATAGATAGATAGATAGATAGATAGATGATAGTGATGTGTTTCATTCTGAAGAGAGATGAAGTTGGGGATCATTTTCAAAATTAATTATTAAATATTTTTAAAATTAAACAATATTTACAGTAAAGAGCTTGCCAGAGAATTGATCAGGCTATCCTGGAGCTAATTACAATAAAGACAGAAATTCTAGGAATATTTAGATATGTCACAAACTTCAGAAAAAGTTAAAGAAAAAAATAGATAAGATCCCAGGGCCAGAAATTTAACAAAGAATGTGACTAACCTTAGTCACCCTGATATAGAATAAAGGAGAAAACTATTTTAATAAATTCTCTCAGCTGTCTGTAAAATATCAATCAGTACTCTAAGTGTCCACATTTGACTCTTCAGAGTCTACTCCAATCCTGACCTCTCCTCCTAGGAAGGGTCAAGGTCAAGACTTGAAACCAAAAGGTCAAGACTGTTACTTTTACATTTGCATATGTATGGAAACAGTTTATCTTC
This sequence comes from Vulpes lagopus, assembly GCF_018345385.1. Classification (NCBI taxonomy): domain Eukaryota; kingdom Metazoa; phylum Chordata; class Mammalia; order Carnivora; family Canidae; genus Vulpes; species Vulpes lagopus. Next base: position 43,861,136 of record NC_054846.1, read on the forward strand.
AATTATTAACCACTTTCCACATATCTTAGAAGAAAAGTTTGATGATAGTTGCCAGAAGAGAGAGGGGGGTGGGAAGTGAGTAAAATGGGTGATGGGGGGTTGGGAGACACAGGCTTCCACTTATGGAATGAATAAATACAGGGATAAAAGACAGACGTAGTCAATGATAGTGTAATAGAAATGTATCAGGACAGATGGTAGCTATGCTTGCTGTGAGCACAGCATAAGAAACAAACTTGTTGAATCACTAAATTGTACACCTAGAGCTAATGTAACATTGTGTGCCCACTATATTTTTTAAAAAATCAATAAGGGGCACCAAGAATAAGAGATACTTCTTCCCTGAGTACTGAGCCAATTGAGAAATAAGTCAATGAAGTTCAAAACTACCAGCTTTCTTATTGTTGAAGTTAACAGTGGAAACTATGGCTGAAGTATAAGACTTGAAAGTTCTTAATTCAAAGTTCTCCCTGAAAATGAAAACCAAGCACTCTTACCAACCAGGAACAGAGAAAAAGAGAATTCATAAAAGGAATGAAAGAGGAAAATGACCTGCGAACACGTAGGTTTTTCTAAACTCACAAATTAAGTAGGTTATGCCTCCCACTTTCCCCCGAGGAAGTGTGGGTAAGAGAGTGCATTGAAGCTTTGTTACTCTAATACTCTTTTCTCATGGAAGGAAATATTAGTACTGGGCTGGAAAAGCAAAATATCTCTATTTCCCATCCCTAACCCTGCTGCATCCCTCCCCAATGACATGAAAGTAGGAGTTTTGAATTTTTTGCCAGAGTCAATCCAGACCTGGATCTCTAGAACCTATTATTTTCCCTCCCTGTCCATCAGTCATTCCCTCCTTTGTCCTATACCTCTTAGCTCCCTTCCTCTGTCAGTATGAGTACACAATCTCTATCGTTAAAAAGTGTTTCCTTCACCCCTGCATCCTCTTGTATATATAAATCCTCTCTTCCAGGCTTAGTTGAGCTTCTGAAGGGCAAATAGCATGCTGTTCTCTTCACCACGCCCCTGACTTCTCCATCCACTGTAATCTGGTCTTCCTCCCACTGCACTTGACAGCACTGTACCTCAAATCAGCAACTGCCTCTCAGTAATCAAAGCTTATGGGCATATAGCACTCCTCATCCCCCTTGACTCCAATGTCAGTCGACACTGTTGACCATTGTTCCCTCTCCAACACATATCTTCATTTTCTTCTCTGATGCTCTCTTTTCCTGCTTCCCTTCAGATCTCTCAGATTGCTGCCTCTGTGGCGGTCCTCACTGTCACTTCTCTATCTTTACCTTCTCACACTGTACGTCTCTGTTGAGCAGGCTCATTCACCACCTGGGGTAAACAATCACTTAAAAATGGGTAAATCTGGGACGCCTGGGTGGCTCAGTGGTTGAGCATCTGCCTTCGGCTCAGGGTGTGATCCTGGGGTTCTGGGATCTAGTCCACAACAGGCTCCCTGCAGGGAGCCTGCTTCCCCCCCTCTGCCTATATATCTGCCTCTGTGTGTGTGTGTGTGTTTCTCGTGAATAGATGGAGTCTTTTTTTTTAAAAATGGGTAAACAGTAGGATGTTTTGACTGTCTTTTTGGTCTCTCACCTGAGCCCCAGACTCATAAACTTACTTCCTACAACTGAAGCAACTTAAAATGACCAGAATGGAACTCATTGACTTGTTCACCACCTTGTAGGTGTTCTATCTTCTATGAATGGCATCAAACTCCACCCATGTGTCTGTAAGTTTTCCTATGGATTCAACCTCTCATTCATCTCTTCAGTTTCTTTTTTTTTAATTTTTTTTTATTTATTTATGATAGTCACACACACACAGAGAGAGAGAGAGAGAGAGAGAGAGAGAGAGAGAGGCAGAGACACAGGCAGAGGGAGAAGCAGGCTCCATGCACTGGGAGCCCAACGTGGGATTCGATCCCGGGTCTCCAGGATCGCGCCCTGGGCCAAAGGCAGGCGCTAAACTGCTGTGCCACCCAGGGATCCCCATCTCTTCAGTTTCAATCAACACCAAGTCCTGTCAAGCCTCTTCTTCATCTCATCCTATCCTTCATACTTTCAACAGACTCTCTTTTAAGAGCCCTAACACTAATGGAGGACTTCATCATCTCTTATTCAAATATATCACTGTAGGGACATTGAAATTTAACAGAACTAAATATAAAGTGTTGAATTTGGTTAAAAAAAAAAAAAAAAAGATCCAGAGCCAGTGAACTGCAAATTCAAATGAGCTAACATTGAGTAACTGCTCAGCAGTCTATATAGACACAATCACATTTCAGATGCTTTCAGTTCACAAATGAAATAATGCAAATTCAAACTACTTTTTTTTTCAAGTTTCAGAATTACTTAAAAGATAATGAGATACTTAAAGAATCTCAAAGGAAGCAGGACCTCAAAAGGCTCTAGAAACAGAAGCCAGAAAGCCTTCAGGAATCTGGGCACACTCTCTTCATCTCTTCTCTTTCTTCTCTGTCCTTCTGTTTACTTCTGATCTCTCTGGGATGAGATTTCTCTATTTCTTAGGGTACCATATGGTATAAGATTACTGCTCCTGTATTTTTACAGCTCTCTTAATTCTAACCACCTAAAGAGACTGATTAGAATCAAATGTATTTAAAAATCCTGAGAAAGGGGGAAACTGAAGAAACAGATCCACCTACATCAATTAAAGGGTCACTAGAAAACTAAGTAGAATTTAAGAAACAAAACAAAGAAGAAAAAAAGACTCAAAATAGAGAACTGATAGTTGCCAGAGCAGAGGTGGTTGGGGAAACTAGGTGCAGGGGATTAAGAGTACACTTCTCATGATGAGCACTGAGTAAAGTATTGAATCATTGAATTATTATACTGCATACCTGAAACTAATATAACACTGTATGTTAATTATACTAGAATAAAAAAATAAAACACTTAAAAAAAAAAGGAGAAAGAAAACAGAAGTTGTGCCACAAGCATTCTGTGAGAGCTTGGGAAGATTCCTTGAAAGAAGGAAAGAATTCCTAGGTTCCTTTAGAGTTCCCAAAGAGAAAACTTCAAAGGCATGATGTTCCTAGTGATGTCCATGACTTACTAATAAAAGGTACACAATACTTAGTACATTCTATTTTCTGAATCAGAAGTCTGTAATATTTAAGATTTCCAGAGAAACAAATACTTTCCATTAAAACATGTTAAAGCAGGCACTGTAAGTTTAAATGCTTAAGCTTCATTTATGAGGTAAGTTCATTTATCCATTCCCCTGGCACACTGAATGGGTGAGTTATTCTGTTTCCAATCATTTCTCAAACAGGTGATAACTTTTAAAAAGTATACATTATTATGTCTGCTCCTTCCTCCTAATCTACTACTCCAATTTGTCCATCAGTCCCATCCTTTGTTGGAGTTTATGTGTACTTGATTTACTTATAAATCTATATAAAATGTGGATTCCTTAAGAAACAAGCAAATTATCAAATTCCTAACAGCAAACCAATGGTAATGAGGCTTAATATCAGAGCCGGCTAGCTCTCCTTTAGAAAATCATGCTAGTTAGCAATCTTAAAGTTGTCAGGAAAAAAAATCCAAACAAATTTAATTTAAACCTGCGAGGAAAAAGTCCTGCCTACTAGCTGTGCAAAAACTAACCAGTGACTAGTAATTAAAGAGGCTGACGGTATTAGGGTAATAACCCTGGATTTTTTTAAAAATCCACTTTATATTGGTTTTATTTTAGAGCAAGGTAAACTATTTGCTTTTTTATTGGTTGTCAGACCTAAAACATAATTTGGCTCCAAAACACATTCATTTATGTATTAGTGACAGCTAGCAGCTGCCAACGTTTACTGCATCCTCAGTAACTGCTGAGCAATGCACTAATTACACCATTCACACACCTCTCTTCTCTGCAATCCTATGCAGGCGCTGGTATATCTCTACTTTACAGAAGAGGGTTTAGATTGGTCAAGTAACTGGCCTACCTGCTAGCAAGTGAAGTCAGGATTAGAAGGCAAATCCCTCAGTTCATGACTGGCTACACAATATGCTGGGCCCCACACCAAATGAAAATGTGGGGGCCCTTGTTCAAAAATGGAGAATTTTAGCAGCGGGACATTAAACAAAGTGTGGGCCCTTCTAAGTCCATCCATGGAGTCAGCCTTGCCTCTGCTCCAACAAATCACAAAATACACAAAATTCTACTTTTTCTTAATCTATCTAAATTACATTCTTCAAAGATTAAGTCTTTGTAATGGCTAATTAGCCAATTACAAATTAAGACTCGGATTTCCTATTACAGGCTGTGCTTAGATACACTCAATAAATATTTGTTGAATAAATGAACTTATTTTTTGGCCTCTAACTAAACACCCTTTATTCAATAACTCATGCTGAAAATGCCTCTAGTTAAACGTGGGGATGGGTTCAGAAAAAATAAATGAATCGTTAGGAATCCCACCCATACCCCTGGTGGAAACATTGCATGTTCATTTGTGCTGGTGTAGGAATTTTGATGACTCTAAGAAACCATTTTTACAGTCTAATTATCATTTCCATCTAGTTGACATTTAAATGCTGCGGCTCTAAGCTAAGCTTCAAAATACACTCCTCACTCCCCCACTCCCACACAACCCTCATCCCACCCCGAAGTTCTTAACTTTCTCTAATAAACGGTTTACTAGCAGAAGAAAAGTTCTTTCTCCTCAATTCATGCCCAGGTGAAGGACAATATAATTAATATGTAAATTGTACCTTTCAAAAGACATTAAAAGGTTAGGCTTGCAAGTCACAAGAACAGCCCTGGGAGATTGTGGGAAGGAATAAAGTAAAAATAAAAACCAACATGTAAGACATGTGTTTGGCTCTGCAGTGGGAAGCACTGAGGATAGCATATAATCTGCGTGAAATAGGCCATGGGAGGTTGCCACCTTGCTGGCCCTCCTTTGTTGAGGAAGGGAGCAACCATATCCTGATGGTGCGATCCTGTTAGGCAAAGGCCAGTCTGAGAGCTAACGTCTGGAAACTTCTTCTCAAGTGAAATGGATGTACTGAGAACCAGTGGGTTCACTACAGACCCATCCTGGTGAACGAGGGACTATGGAAACCAGACTAATGGCCAAATGAGGGTAAAAGACAGAGCTAGAGGTCTACGTTAGTAGCCTCTGAGAATAGTCTAGAAACACTGGCCAGGATAAATGTACAGGACAGAAGAGCATGCATCAACCATGTTAATCACGGATAGGAACCCCGAGGCGACAAACTCCAGCTGGTGTACACATACACACAAGGACCAGTATGAGAGGGAGCTCTACACGCCTCCTCTGACCCCACATCTTCCCTACCTTCCCAGAACATTCACACCTCAACACCTGGATCTATGAAGACACCTGGATGTCATTATAGAGAGAGAAATAGGTTGGGAGGAAGGTAGTTTGAGGAACACATTTTTTTTTTATCTAAATGAGAGGCTGAGGTTTACCAAAACAGACTGTATATGTTCAAATCAGTCAAATTTAAATTGTGTCGGTGTGATGGTCAATTTCATGTGTCAACCTGACTAGAGCTCCCAGCTATGCAATTAAACACTAACCTAGGTGTTGCTGTGAAGGTATTGTAGGGATATGATTAAACTCCATAATCAGTAGAGTTTAAGTAAGAAGAATTATCCAAGGTATTCTGGGTGAGCCTTTCAGTTGATCGGTCTTAAAAACAGAGCTGAGGAAAATTTTGCCTTTGGACGGCAGCTTTGGGTCCTGATGAGAGTTCCATCACACCCTTTTTGAAAACCTGCCCTGTAGATTTGCCCTACCCACCTAGCCATCCCCGCAGTTATGTAGCCAATTACATGTGATAAATCTTTTAATATGAATCTCTTTTCTCTGAACTCAGACTGACATAATCAGATACTCACAAAGTAAACCAAAATAATGATGAAATATGTAAAATACATTTTTCTTCACATCCAGTTTGCAGCATGAACAAGCAATCGAATGTGTAAACACGCCCTGCGTACCTTAAGGATTTCATGCATACTCCCCTTTTGCCAGAAATGCTCTTATCCTATTCTCTTTCCTTCCAAGTCCCAATCTAAGGATCTACTTTTCCAGGAATGCTTTTGTTGACCATCCATCAAATTCTGGTTCTGTTGTTAGATATGCTCTTCATACCTATTTTTCTCTTGGATCTCTTAAGATAGTTGAAATGAATGTTTAATTATTCAACATTCATTTGTCTTCCTCCTTAAAATTTAAGCTCTATGTAAATAGAGGCCAGGTCTGACTTAGTCACCAATGTAGCCTCATTACCAAACACACTACCTAGGACATACAGTGAGCGCTCAAAAATATTAACTGAATGAATGCATGGGCATAAATGGATATAGAATGTTTAAAAAGCACATATACCAAACGTGAATATGATTTGATAAATATCTAAATTTGGTAGTTGATCCTCAGCTGTATCATCCAAAGAACACTTGTGTAGGGAATCAGAATGTAAAATTTAGAGGTAAGAAATACGGGTATCATTAGCTTTGTCTGTGTAGGCAGCCCACTGCATATCACCATTTGTCAGTTTGGGCTGTTATAACAAAATAACACACAGTGAGTAATTTACAAACAACGATATTTACTTCTCACAGTTCTGGAGGCTGAAGTCTGAGATCAGTATGCCAGCATGATCAAGTGAGGACTTTCTTCTGGGTTACAGACTTCCCGTATCCTCACATTGTGGAAGGGGGCAATGGACCTTTCTAGGCCTTTTTTAATAAGATTACTAATCCCATTCATGAAAGCTAGCCCTCATAACCTAATCACCCAAGACTATAACCTTGGAGGTTAGATTTTAACATATGAATTGGGGGGAAGGAGGAATATATTCAGATCATAACAATCATGAACTCTTTTTTAGTTAACACGACCTAAATCACATGAACTCAGGATGGCCCAAAGCCAATGCTGCAAGAAGACCTTATAAATCTGTTTGCCAATTTTACAGTTATTCAGAAACACAGATTTTATAGTCATCTGAGACAGCTAAATGGCACAACATTTTATGGCATTTTTAATAGTATTTTAAGATCCCTTTGGAAATAATGATTCATCTCATGACTTGGGATATTAATTTGGATGTTAAAAATTAGGTAATGAGAATATATGGAGCCATAAATATGTTTAATAAAAACCTATGTTCACAATCTAAGGCTAACCAAATTCTTGTTTTGTTCTTTTGGCACAGTAGGGCTGAATATGAATATCAAACACCACTTTAAAAAGCACAGTTACACTGGGCACTGACCAGAATATATCAGAAAGGAAAACATATAAAAGAGAACTTGTTTACATAATTCTTCTATGTATTTCACAGTTTAAGAACTGAGTCTTCCCTGCTGAAAATCCTTCCCATGAGAAAAGGATCTCCAACTACCTCTTCACTTATTCCTTTTATAAATAACTTAATCTTAGATGAAGCTGAAAACAAACACACCACACAAAAAAAATACAGGAATTAATACTCACTTTCAAATAAATGTGATACCATTTGTGAATCAGATTAGCTGGAAGGATGTTCAACGAATTACTGCATCTTTAATATTCTCTAAGGTAAGTAACTTCGTTGGCTCAAGAACAACTTCGTGCTTAAAAGCTGACATAGGAATTTGAAAATAAATGTTACACTTTGGGTATTAATATAAAAGAAAATCTTCTTACTAGTTATTAATCTTCTCACTAGTGGTGTTGACTGTTATTTCTCTCAATGAATCGTAAGAAGTGGCTACCACAGCTATTAAGCTATGCTGAATCATTCATATGTAATCTGATCATAAAAGAGTATGTTTTAAATTCAATATATGTATGAACAGTGAAACCAAATCGCACAATCAATGGAGTTTTTTAATCACAAAGAGAGAAACATCACTCAGCAAAAAGATGAAAAAAAACTGATATTCTCATAAATTAGTATCTGACTTAATGATTTAGTATGAAAAATGTTTTTTTTAAGATTTTATTTATTTATTTATTCATAGAGACAGACAGAGAGAGAGAGGCAGAGAGAGAAGCAGGCTTCATGCAGGGAGCCCAACGTGGGACTCATCCAGGGTCTCCAGGATCACACCCCGGGCTGCAGGCGGCGCCAAACCGCTGTGCCACCAGGCCTGCCCTGAAAAATGTTTTTAAAATAGAATTTATATAGCAAAACATACTTAATGACTATTAAATATAAGAAAACACTTTCAAGTAATAACTACAAATTTGTACAAAGAATCCTTAATGTGCAAATGCATATCATTTTCTTCTTAAGTAGGAAAAAGAATAGGAAGAACAAAAGGCATGCATATTTTCTGGAAGCCTTTCTTTTATTAGTACCCTTCAAAATAGTCATAAAATAGTCACAAAATTTTTAAATCCACTTTTACACCAACTAAAACTAGTAGCTCCCATTCCACAAAATTCCTGGCATTCCCACTTCATGTGATCCATGAGAACAGAGACCCAACAAACCCTCTTTGCATTCTGAAGATTAAACTTGAGGTTATTATTTCCAAGTAATTTGGTACTCAATCCTCACAAACTGCACTTCAGTTTATGTAATTTGTGCTTAATAAACTCTTCATTTATAAGATGCCCTTATTTTAAGGTGACCATTACATGTCTTGGCTTCTTTAAGAAATTAAATATGAAACACCCAAAAAACAAATCTACTTCAAAAAGAAACCCACTGTTACCTACGATGACAAGTAATACAAAGAAAGTGTTCAACAGAAGTATAATGAATCAAATCAATCTTACAATAAATTCTTTCAAACTAACTCTGTCCTCCTATCTGATATGAATATCAAAGCAGAATTCTAATTCAAATAAAAATACTTAATCTAGATAAAATAAACTTTAAAGAAGTACAATAGATACCTTTAAAGATGAGGATTTAATTCATAATTTAATACTTCAGCAGAATATTTAGACTTACTTAATACAAGCCAGTTGCTGTACAATCTTTGAATTCATTCTCAGAATACATTAAATTGAAACTACCATTTTCTCATGCACTATTTTTTCCCTAATAGACAATATTCATCATGCACAATAGATTAAACTACCATGTCCCTCCATTTAATATAAGTGATCTGACGTTTTTTGCAATCTAGGCACTATAAATTCATTCATTCCTTGTCCAATTATTTGTTCCTTGCCTACCATGAATTAGGCAAATGGTTTAACAGAAGAATTATTGAGATCACAAATCAAGGACCAGTGTTCTACAGTAATTTGAAAAGAAATTGAAAGAAACAGTAAAGAAGTCTCTAACAATAAACTAAGGAAGCAGTTGACTGAAACCACTTAGGGTTACGTGTGTCTACATGAATATATCTGAAAGAATTTAATATGAAAATTAGTAAAAAAACAGATTTTTAGAAATAAAAATTGGACACATAGTTATGATTAATAATCAATTATAACCCTAAATTCATAGGTTCCTATTTTCTCATCTGTCATGTAAGATAGTTAATCCTAAGCACTAGCAAAATATTGAATAAATGAATTAAAGTGAAATGTATAAAGATTCTGAGATGTTATATGATGTGTATTATTTTCCTAATTTGAGAAATTATCAAAGTAACATCTCTTTGGTAATTCAAGGCAAATCAATTTATGTATTTGTTTATTTTATTTATTTATTTTTAAGGCAAATCAATTTAGCTTGCAGTGGAATGTTTACATTCCAAGGCTGAAAAGTCAGGCAAACTGGCTGGAGTCCCCATTTGTCTTCTAACTGAGTAATTACTGATTGAGTAATCCTGGGAAAGTTACTTCAAGTCAGCCTCAGGGACCTGAACCACAAAATAGGAATATCATGTATACCTGTTACAGACAGAATACGCCAAAAATGAGTCAACTATAGAAGACTGGCGTACAGTAGTTCTTTAATAGTTAATACTTAATTTTACAACTTAATTTCAGAATATAAATGATTTATTTTATTTTATTTATTTATTCATGAGAGACACACAGAGAGAGAGGCAGAGACACAGGCAGAGGGAGAAGCAGGCTCCACGCAAGGAGCCCGATGTGGGACTCGATCCTGGGACTCCAGGATCATGCCCTGGGCTAAAGGCAGGTGCTAAACCACTGAGCTACCCACGTGTCCCCAGAATATAAATGATTTTAAAGATATGTGAACTCTAAACAGTCTTCATTTTCCCAAGATACTGAATATTTGACCAATAACAAAGACTTCCTCACAACTTCCTGATAAAAAATTATTTGCAGATAAAGAAAATATGATTCATAAAGAATGTTCTTTTTTTCAGAGCAATACATCATTTAATTTTAATCCTCATACAAAGAAAAACTGTAATATGAAATGACACAGGCCCCAATGATTCATTCCACTGTACAAAGAATGTAAAATACAAAAGGCAGTAAGATTCCTGTGATACTGATCACAAGAAATTGTGAATTACTGACAAACGTCTCTAACTCACACAGAAATAGTAGAATAAGGTTTCTACTATTCTTCTACTAAAGTAGTAAGAATTATACCATGGGGGCACCTGGCTGGCTCAGTGGTTGGGCCTCTGCCTTTGGCTCAGGTCGTGATACGGGATCCTGGGATCAAGTCCCGCATCAGGCTCCCCTCAGGAAGCTTGCTTATCCCTCTCCCTATGTCTCTGCCTCTCTCTCTCTGTCTCTTATGAATAACATAAAATAACATAAAATAGAATTATACTATGGAATGTCCTCAGTTGAGCTTTAGAGGATTCAGTGACCTAAAGGATCTATATACAAAATTTTATTTGCATATGTTCCTACATACTTTTTTGAGAGGAAAAGGTCCAGGGTTTTCACAGATTCTTTTAAAGATTTTTCAAAAAGGCACATAAACCAATCACAAAAGCTCAAGTTCCCCACTCCAGAAGTGCTGACATAAATTACAACTCTTACGTATGGTACAGCACAGTGTTGAAAACTTGATTTCAGCCACTGCCATTTAATATTTTTAGTGCACAAAGATAATGTATTATAAGAATCTACATAGGTTAACAGGATTTTAGCACGCTTTTTGGTTTTTGTTTTTTAACCTAAATAAACATATAGAAATAGGGAGACAGTTAAGATATCATATACTGACTGATAAATAAGTTTGAACAAAGAATCAGAGTAATACAGTGCTTTTGTAGTTCAACAAAATTTATGAATTAGCAATTATAACAGCACCTTGAGGACAGTATCATCTGTGACTTTAGCAGAGTACACTGAAATAATTCATATATTCTCACTAGATCATATTTGTCATCATTAATGATACTGTCAAATTACCTATTTCTCTAATATAATTACAAGGGCACATTAAAAGTGTCAAAAAGAAGAAGTGCTTTAAAATGTCCTCAAGAATTGTGAAGAAACACTGGATATCAGTTCAATGACTATTTAACCAACTCTTCCAGGAAATAAAAGCAGTAATATGTTAAATAGAACTTCATGCTTCACTGAGTATCACAGTTATTTGATGCAGGACTGGAAAATTATATGTTAAGCAGGTTGATTTACATGAGTACTTAAAATAGTTTACAATTCTGACATTGCTAAAATAATATGGATTAAAATCTCCATTAAACATATTACTATCATATATGTACTTACCATCGGCACATGCCAAATCCTAAATAATTTCACAGCTTTTCAATCTGATTTTGTTTCCCATTATGTCTATTGTCATCAACCTCTGTACTAACCTAAAGGTTTAATACTAAGAAATGGTTTACATGGCAGGAACTCTGAGAAATACTACATCAGGGCAACCAGATTTAATAATAATGGCTAAAATATATTGTTCACTTATTATGTACAAGGCACTGCTATTCAAAACAATAGCTATCTATCCATCTATCTATACACACACCTACACAGATATACAAGCACATGTATTTGTGCATATGTATGTGTCAATATAGATGTATGTATATTCCCCCCACATGTATACATATACACAGGGCTAAAGTGATAGATCCGTAACCATCTTTATAAAACCCAAGGAGATAGTTACTGCTATTATCTCCATTTTGCAGATTGGAAATATGACATCATATAGTGTAAATAAGTTGCCTGTGATAACACAGCTACTAAGTGACGGAGCCAAAACATGAACCCAGGTAATACTGTCCAAAGTCCTGGCTTTTACCTGTTGCTAACAGATGCTTCTGATAGTAAGGGTAACAAATAGGTAAGCAGGTGGCAAGGAGGAATGGGTTTTTTAGGAAGTGGTGGTGACACTGAAGGGATATCTATTTGGCAAAAGCCCTTGAGTTAATGCTGATTATACTCTGGGTATAATATTAGAACATACATGAGATTAACCACAGTTCCAGGTATACATCCATGCACTCATGGTGTAAGTTCATCCCACACACTTGAAAGAGATGTTGTGGGGCACCTGGGTGGCTCAGTCAGTTAGGTGTCCACCTTCGGCTCAGGTCATGATCCCAGGGTCCTGGGAGGGAGCCCCACATTAGGCTCTCTGCTCAGCAGGGATCCTGCTTCTCCCTCTTCCTCTGCTGCTCCTCTTGCTTGTGTTCTCTCTCTCTCTGTGTCAAATTAATACATAAAATCTTTAAAAAAAAAAAAGACATGTTGCTTCATAAGTAATATAATCCTTATGTGTAGTTGAAAAAGTTAGCTTTATATGTTTTGTTTGTGTTTGTTGACTTTTTTCTTTGTGTCCCTCATTTCCAAATTGATGTAGTTTCAGAAATGACAAATTGAAAGTTCCATAAACCCATCTTTGGCTTGAAAAGTGAGGTACATTTTGACTTTTCTCGTACATTAGTCAAATAGGGATATATGTTTAGCATCATACCAACTGATACTATGTGGGAAAATAGATGTTTGTGTTTTATACATAAAAATATTTGCTCAAAAATTAGGAAAAAAAAAGATTCTCTTAGTAAAATGTAAGACGTTTAAAATGACTCAGATTGTTAGTTAAAAAAAACCTAAGTGGGGCAGCTCGGTGGCTCAGTGGTTTAGCGCCTGCCTTTGGCCCAGGATGTGATCCTGGAGTCCCGGGATCGAGTCCCATATCAGGCTCCCTGCATGGAGCCTGCTTCTCCCTCTGCCTGTGTCTCTGCCTCTCTCTCTCTCTCTCTCTCTCATAAATAAATAAATAATATCTTTAAAAAAAAACGACTAAGTGAATAAAAATGATGTGTACTCAGTGTTCATAAACAATATAATTTACAACATTTAAGTGAAAATTAGATATATTGTTGCTATAAATTACAAATTACACAATAAACATGATAAGGCATAAGCATTTTTCTTTCATGAAATCAAAGCCTGACAGTAAGGAATTCACTCTTAATGCATTTAGTATTGATCACATACTCACTTAAAATGCTCATCTTTCTGAGGAAAAAAAAAGTAAAAAGGTGGATCTTATTACCCAAATGCTCTTGAATAAAATAAATCTATTTTATTGCCAACTTGTGGGTTTTTTCCTTTTTTTCTCACATTCTCTGTAAAGCTTAGGAATAAAGTCTAACACACAAAACATTTGCATTGAAACTATAATGAAATGTAAATATCATTTTTATATAGTTAAAATACCTATTAAGTATAGTTAGAAAAAATCATAATACTTTGAAGAAATATATGGAAAAACCCATCCCATCATTCAACAGACATGTGTTAAACATTCCTATATGCTAGGCATGGAGATCTGCTCCCAAGAAGCAAGCATATACAGACTATTTCTGAAAAACATTCTTTTAAAAAGTCCTAAGCATTTTGCAAAAAAATCTACTAACATGTTTGTTGTATAATGTAGCAAGATTATAAGATACAAGATCAATATAAAAAATCAATTGTTTACAATATAAACAAAGAATCTGAAAATGTAGTTGTGAAAACAAATTACTTGCAAAAACAGTAAAAGAACAACGTATTAAGAAAGATTTTAACAGACGTGCAAGACCTGTAAACTAAAACCTATAAAACATCCCTGAGAAAATTTTAAAAGACCTCCCAAAAAAGTAAGATAATGCCATGTTCAATGAACTAGGAGAATGAGTATCACTGATGGCAATTCTCCAAACTGATAAAATGTAACAGAATTTCTATGAAAATCCTACCAATCATTATTGTAGAAATTGACAAGCTAATCCGAAATTTTACATGGAAAGGCAAAGGACTTGGAATAGTTAAAATAATTTTTAAAAAGAAGGTTTAAGTCCAAGAATTTTATACTACTGGATTTCAAAAGTCAATATAAAGCTACAGTAACGAAGACAGGATATTATTTCCGTAAAGATAAACATATATATTAAGGAAACTGAAGAGAAAGTCCAGAAAGATACCCTCTAATTATGTCAATTAATTCTTGATAAAGATGTCAACGCAACTCAAAGAGGGAAAAGGCCTTCTCAGTAAATGATACTGGGATGATTAGGTATTTATATGAAAAAAAAAATAAAGTTGTTTCTAGTTTCACACCATATACAAAAATAAACTAAAAATGGATCATATATCTGAATGTACGAACTAAAATTATAAAACATCTGGAAGAAATAGAAAATAGAAAAAAAGAGGAGAAAACCTCTAGCTTTGGGATTAGGCAAAGATTTCTTATCTTATACCAACGGCATGATTCATCTAAGAAACAAAATGTTAAATTGAACTTCAGCAAAATTAAAAACCTTTCTCTTCAAAAAGCACTGTTAAATAAGCAAAAAGATAAGCCACAGACTGAGTAAAAACAATGTAACTCATGTATCTAGTAAAAATCTTCTATCTACAATATATCAGTAACTAATAATTCAAGAAATAATTCAATTAAAAGTGGCAAACGATCTGAAAAGATATTTCATCGAAGAACAATGCATAAATGGCTAATATGTGCATAAACCACTCTCAACATCATAAGTCATTATGTATGCAAATTCAAACTTCAGTAAGATACTGTTACTCACATGAGAATAGCAAAAATCAGACTTACAAATCTAATTTTGCTGATGAAATGGAAAAACTGGACATCTCATACATTGCTAGTTGGTATGTACAGTGGTGCACCCACTTTGGAAAGCAATCTGCCAGTGAGGGCAAGGACTGCCTGCTAATGGGCACAGGGGAACTTCTGGCAAAGATAGATGTGCTCTAAAAGTGGACTGATGTAATGTGCACAATTTTACTTATTTCCTTGAAAGTGTCAAGCTACAAATAGAATGGCAAACTTTATAGTACGTTATACTTTTAAAAAGTTCTTAAAAATAAAAAGTATACCTTTAAACAAGTCATGTACAAACTTTATGTATAAAGATGAGGAACTATCCCATCCATTTGAAGAAACAGAATTGTTTCACAGATGTGACTCTCTACAAATTTTTTTTCTAAAGTCTGGCTTCAATAGTCTCATTTTATGGTATCATAGTATTTGACCTAAATTCTGAGATAAATGCCATTCAAAATGAAAAACAAAATGGAAATCATCCAGCTAAAACTTTTCTGTTCTGTGCAATAAACCATGACTTTAAACTGATGGTGGTAGCTGATTTTAAAACTTTAGTTAGAAAAAAATAAAAATGCAAAATGCAAAAAATAAAAAAATAAAAAAAATAAAAATAAAAAAAAAAAATAAATAAAACTTTAGTTAGGGGTGCCTGGATGGCTCAGTCAGATAAGTGTCTGACTCTTGATTTCGCTCTGGTCATGATCTCAGGGTAGTGATATCAAGCCTCTGAGCTCAGTGCAGAGTCTGCTTAAGACTCTCCCACAGCCACATGCAAAAGAATGAAACTGGACCACTCTCTTGCACCATACACAAAGATAAACTCAAAATGGTTGAAAGATCTAAATGTAAGACAGGAACGCTTCAAAATCCTAGAGGAGAACACAGACAACAACCTTTTTGCCCTGACTGCAGCAACTTCTGGCAAGACATATCCATAAAGGCAAGGGAAATCAAAGCAATTATGAACTATCAGGACTTCATTAAGATAAAAAGCTTCTGCACAGCAAAGGAAACAGTCAACAAAACTAAAAAGCAACCTACAGAATGGGAGAAGATATTTTGCAAATGACATATCAGCTAAAGGACTGGGTATCGAAGATACATAAAGAACTTAACAAACTCAACACCCAAAAAACAAACAATCTAGTCAAGAAATGGGTAGAAGATATGAACAGACATTTCACTAAAGAAGACCTACATATAGCCAACAAGCACAGGAGAAAATGCTCTGCGCATCACTTGCCATCAGGGAAATACAAATCAAAACCACAATGAGATCCCACCTCACACCAGTGAGAATGGGGAAAACTAATAAGCAGGAAAAAATAAATGTTGGCGAGGATGTGGAGATATGGAACCCTCTTGCACTGCTGGTAGGAACGCAAGCTGGTACAGCCACTCAGGAAAACAGTGGGGAGGTTCCTCAAGGAGTTAAAAATAAAGCTACCCTATGACCCAGCAATTGCACTACCAAGTATTTACCCCAAAGATACAGATGTAGTGAAATGCCGGGACACCTGCACCCCAATGTTCATAGCAGCAATTCCCACAATAACCAAACTGGGGAGGAGCCATGATGTCCTTCAACAGTTGAACAGATAAAAAAGATGTGGTCTATATACATATGTAACGAGGTATATTATATGTGTGTGTGTGTGTACACACACACACACACACACACACACACACACACATAATGGAATATTACTCGGCCAACAAAAAGTGAAATCTTGCCATTTGCAATGACATGGATGGAACTAGAGGATATTATGCTAAGCGAAATAAGTCAATCAGAGAAAGACATTTACCATATGATCTCCTCATATGGGGAACTTATGAAACAAAACAGAGAATCATAGGGGAAGAGAGGATAAAACAAAACAAGATGAAACCAGAGAAGGAGACAAACCATAAAAGACTCTTAAGCTTAGGAAACAGTTTGAACTGAGGGTCGCTGGGGGGCAGGAGGATGGAGGGGTTGGGGTACTTGGGTGATGGACATTAAAGAGGGCACATGATATAAAGATCACTGGGTATTGTGTAAGAATGATGAATCACTGACCTCCACCTCTGAAACCAATAATACATTATGTCAATTAGTTGAATTTAAATAAATGAATGAATGAGGGAAAACAAAGACTCTTCCCCTCCCCATTGATCTCTAAAATAAAAAAATAAATCTTAAAAAAAAATACAACTTCAACTAGACTTTTGTTCTACCCATTAGAAGTAATTTATGATGCATTAATTTTATTTATGTAATTACCATAAAATAAGATGGCTAATATTTCTTACTTCAGGGGACATTTGTATGTTTTTTCTTGATTCAGAAAACCAGAAGTTTTCTAATACACTTCACACGTAGATGCATATATGTTTTCAAACCTAAAAATGTATGCATATATAAAGAGCAATAATGCATATATACACATATTCATTTTATACAATAAAACAGTATTTTTACAACTATAAAATATAAATAATTTAAGTATAAAATATTATAGATATACACATCTTTTATAAATATACTATAGATATGTAGCTTTTCACACAAAAGTACTATACCGTTCTCTGGAAAAAGTGTCTTCTGAAAGGCTCCCTCCCAGCAATATCCCATGTCAAAAAGAAACTCAAAACAAATGGTGCTAAAACTTGGTATGTGTGTTTTGCACATACCAATTGTGGCTATAAAACAAGATATAAAAATATCTGAAGATATTTCTAACACATGAAAATGTCAAGAAATTTGTTTTCAGTTAATTTAAATTTTATTATCAAATCTGAAAATAGAGACTTTCCATTCTCAAATCTAAAAGAAAAATTACAGCAAGAGTAATTTTAATCCAGTTTTTAGTCAGCTTCCTCTTTTCAAATACATGTCAGATCGTATCATCAAGATATTAAGTAATCCATCATTTTCTTTAGGATTCTATTCAACACTTAGCATTTATTCATTCAGTCAATAAATACCAAATGAGTACTCTGTATCACGCACTATGCTAGATACCAGTGATAGAAAGAGGAATAGGGACAGCCTCTGCCCTCAAGCAGCCTAAGAGTCCAAACAGGACTTGTAGAAATCCACCCTGGTATTTTGCAAATTCAGTACATAAGAACCTCAAGAGCCACAATACAGTTAGTTTTAGCAATGCTACATTCTAGAACTCTTCCTGAAAATTAAGAAAATTAAAGCCTCTGAGCAGTCCTATAGTGAAGACCTGTTTCACATTTTACGTTCTAGAATTTCTTAAATTTATTTGACTAAGAAATTTTTTCAGCCATTAATCCTAATAACATCCATTGAACATCCTTTGAAAAATACTTTGGAATTCCTTGTATAAAATCTGTAATGCTTTTATAAAGGTAAAGCAGACACATCTAGCATTGCTTTCATTTCTCAGGCTCATGCTGATTACAGTAGTTGTGGACTGACAAATACTGATTGCTTGATAATGGGTTCTACTCTTTGGCCAGCTAGTATGGAAGCTACACTGAACAGTCTATAATTTTACAAGTCATTTTTTATCAAAGATGGATATAACATTTACCTTTTCCTAGCCATTAGGTTTATTCCTTATCCTTCTCTAAAATCAAAGATGATATTTTTGTGTCAAGCATTGACTGTTTTAGTAACATTAGGCATCAAGTCTATGGATTTGGGTGCATTTTGATGGGTATATGTGTTTTACTTCATATTCCAGATCCACATCTTTTTGGTGTTCTAGTTTGGTTTTCAATGATTTGTTTTGTTCACATCTCTAATGCTTCTGAAAAGACAGAAAGACAAAAAAAAATAATTAAAAAAGGTGCAGAACTTTGGGATTTGTGGCCTAAAGACATTCATACACTCAACACTTACTTATTGAGTGCTCTCACAAAGTAGTAAACAAATTAGGTAATTGAATCTATCCTCAAAGAGCCTATAGGTTTGGCTCCCTTACCCACAGGCTCAATAATCTTGGGAAAGTATCAAAATTAATGTGCTAAGTGCCCCTAGCTATAAAATAAACACAATTTTAATATGTACCTTATGAGGTTGTGGCAAGGATCTAGAACACAGTCTGGAACTTACAAAATATAAATACTACCTTTTTTTAGAAGTTTCCATCTTTTACTTTATGCTGGTTATATATTCTTTTTTGGATAGATGTCCTTTTTATTTTGATTGTTCTTTGTTAGTAGGGAAGAAAGGACCCTCGTTGCACTTTCCTATTTTCCGAGATGCAATAAAGTTGGGTCAGAGCTACAAGGCTCCAGAATTAGGCAGAGCTCAGTTCAAAGCTCAGCTGCCACCTGTACTCGCTCCATGGACTGGATCACAACATTTAATTTCCCTCCACTGTATTTTCACCACCCGTAAAGTGGGGATCATTTTACTGGCCTCTGAGAAAAAATCAAGTAACATACGCTACTCAGGAAAAGTATTACAATTTGAGACTGTAAGGAGCCAAGGAGTAGAATTCAAACTTTTCTTTAAAATGACACTGTCAGAAGAAACTCTACAATAAAGAGAAGGCTGACCTTACAGGGCTAGGCTCTGTGAACCTTTGAGGCAAAATGGCAGAGTGTTGAAGAGTGAATGCTCTGTAATGAGATGGGTTGAAAGCCAGCTCCACCACTCCTCATTGTGACTCTAGGCAGGTTAGTTAAGTCTCTCTGAACCATAGTTTCTCATCCATAAAATGGAGATAATAATGATACTGGATGCTTATTATTTGTTAAACACTGTTCTAAGTGCTTCTAGTTTCACGACCATTAGCAACTTAAGAAATAAGTAGTATTAGGCCCATGTTAGTGACAAGACACTCCAGAGAGCTTAATCCCAGAGAGCAGTGCAGGAAGCTACTGTTTCTTGCCTTCCCTATGTCACGTGGCTTTCCTCCGGTCATCACATCCCCCCGAATGCTCTGAAAGCCACTCTTTCCATACCAGTACCTGACTTTCCTTAGCCACAACTGGAGAACAGACCAAATACAATCCAACTAGATTCTCCTTGGAGTTATATTCCCAAGCACGGGATGTGAATTGCTGCTGCTGCACAAACCCAAGAGCATCTCTTTCTTTTTCCAAGCCTGGATCTTCAGCTGTTCCTTTTGCTACATAACCTACCAGATATTCTTTCCATAAATTCATTTTTTTTTTTTTGTTTAAACGGCCACATTGTAGTCTCCTGTGTGTAAGTGAAGTAGCCTAAGAAATAAACACCAGCTCAGCCAGTACTCCAGTTGTAGCCCCTGGAGCATTACAGTACGGAAAGAACACTAGCCACCTGATGTAGTTGTCACCTATTCATCAATATATATATATACCACCTATGGATATGGGTTCAGGAAGTTAAGGGCAGAGGCTGCCCTAACTATGGACCAGGTTTCAAAGTTTTTTTTTTTGTTTGTTTTTTTTTTTGAGAATGTTGTATGTGTGTGTTTAAAAGTATTTGAAAACCCTGTGGCTTTACTATAACCTACTACAATCATCATTCATAAGCAGTAGGAATTCTGAAAGAAAAGCAAAGCATGGGAAAATATATTGGGAGTAACAAACTAATCACCAACAAAGCAGAGGAAACACAAGAACCGATCAGTCACCATTAAGTATGAGAGGATTAAGGGCTCACAGAGAAAAAGCATTTGAAACTTTACTTCAATATTTTTTAACTGAAGCCACCTGGGTGGCTCAGTGGTTGAGCGTCTGGCTTTGGTTCAGGTCGTGATCTCAGGGTCCTGGGATCAAGTCCCACGTCGGGCTCCCTGCAAGAAGCCTGCTTCTCCCTCTGCCTGTGTCTCTGCCTCTCTCTGTGTGTCTCTCATAAACAAATAAAGTCTTAGATTTTTCCCCAACTCATATATATAGGTACAAGCTATAGATATATATTAACATCACTATAAATATGATGGGGAATTTCCTTGGGTTTCAATGGCCAAAATTTTCTAAGAAATTGATAGTTATGTTTGCTAATAGGTAATTAATGCAAACAGCTGGGCTGAAAAGTAGAAAAGTATTAAAATTAATCTGAATCTAAGGGATTGGGTCATCTCAGGCATTCTTCATTAAAATGTATAAACAATGTACAATATGTTTGTACTTTGATGAGTCTAAAAAGTGGACCTGCTAGTTTGAATAACAATCTGAGTTATTTGGATGAATTTCATCTAGATTTACAATGGCGCCTAAACATTTGTGAGAAAATGAGGTTTCCGATCCTCAGTGCTCTCAGTTGGAACAGATCACTTGAAAACCAGTGGAAAGTTTGGAAGCAGTGCCTATCATTATCAGTGTCTTTCTTTTGATTCTTAATTCTTTCACTGGCCTAATCATAGGACTATGAAGACCATCTCCGTGATCCTTACTACACTATTATTAAACAATACCATACATGAGAAATTTAAGTCATTAACTTTAATGTTTACCTACAACTCATATCAGGTTTCAAGAACATCTTCAGGCTTACTACATCCATGAAACTAACACCGTTTTACAAAAGCGAATCGCAATTTATGTAATTTTTAAATTGAAGTAATAAGCCACACTAAACAACTCATGTCAAGGACATAAAGAAATACTATAATATATGACAAAATGTTCCTCTCTCCACCAGAGTTTTGCACTTAAATCTTTTCTCTTCAAATCATGCATTAGATTAATTCAGCACACCCAATAACAAGGCTTCCAGCTGTACCTCCTTGAAACTCAGCATCAAGTGAAATATCTCCTGACAGCAGAGGAGTGGCAATTAGAGATTCTTCTCATCAGGTTCTTTGTTCTCTCCAACTGAGAAATACTCAAGGTTTAGCTTAAATGGTTTATCTTCAGGAAAGTCTTTCTTGATCCACTCCCTTTTCCACAGCCTGGGGTAAATTCCCCAATATACCTTTTGATACACTTCATACTTTTTCTTTCAAGATACTAAAACAAGAAATTGAATTACTATGTGTGATTGTGTGTGTTAGGAACATTGTTTTATCATCAGATCCAAGGGGGATGTGATTAATGGCCTCACTGGCCTACCCCTTAAAGCCAACATGAAGTCTGGCACTTTGGAAATACCTAAAGAAAGGGAGAAACAGTTTGACATGAACCAAATCTGAAGGAGAGAAGCTTACAAGACCAAGAGAAGACAGGGTGGAAGGATATCAGAGTCATGCCACAGAAATTAAACACCATCTCTCATTACATCTGAAGGAAAAGACCTTTGTTTTGGCATGTTCTGGCTAAATGATTCATGGAGCCTAAAATGAAATAAAAGAGGAACTCAAGATCATCATAAAACTATTGTAAGGGGAAACAAACGTGTAGACTGTCATTTTTAAAAGAGCTGTTAAACCATTCATTTTCAAAGGCATATATAAAAATCTTGAGTCATACAAAACATAGCAGAAAGAAAATGATATAGACAAAATGATGTCACACTACAGAAAATTGCTCAAATTCAGTCTATTATAATAAAGTCATTTTTAAACAAGATTACAATAAGGTCACAATAATGTATAGTCACACTGCACATGAATTTCATTCATTTATTTTAAAATTAAAATTGAAAGGGACGCCTGGATGGCTCAGCGGTTGAGCGTCTGCCTTTCACTCAGGGTGTGATCTCAGGGTCCTGTGGTCAAGTCCCACATCAGGCTCCCTGCAGGGAGTCTGCTTCTCCCTCTGCCTATGTCTCTGCCTCTCTTTCTGTGTCTCTCATGAATAAATAAATAAATCCTTTTAAAAATTTCAAAGTGAAAGATTATATTTCTGATGTACTCCTCCTGCATGTTGAACTGTACTTTGTGAATCAAAGAAAATACAAGAATTCAGCTGCATAATTTGATGCAAACAACATGATGTGCTAATTTATGCCTTTTAATTAAATAAGATAAATTAAAACTTGAAATACAATGGAACAAAAAGTAATACAAATAATATTGGTGTATTACTACACAGAGCTTATAGTAAACCAATTATCTCTATTTCTTACCACTAATACTCAACAAAGAAACTGACATACACAAATATCAGATTTTGAACAATCTAAGATCAGTAACAACCTATGTTTTTATTCACTACATTATCCTCAGTACTTAGAATGCCTCCCGTATAGTAGGTGCTCCATAAATATTTGTTGACTGAATGAATCACTTTCTCATTTCCCATCTGGATCCATCTGTGTGGCAATGGTCTCTCTGCAGAGCCACTGGCTTAAATAAAGTCTAGTCCAAAATGCATTGAAAATTCATTTAGGAAACTAAGGCTGGAACTGCATTGAGGAAGCCCAGATATCAGGGATAATCTATGATTACAGCAGATCATCTGAGCCTGATTCTATCCAAATCACCTCCCTGGTACCTTTCTAGTTCTCAAATGGCTTACTCTATGACTTGCTGGAAGAATAAATGATGTCAGAAACAATTTATGGTGTAATAAGAGGATTTATGATCAATCCAAAAGAAAAAAAACAAATTTCCTCAGTAGACACCATAACCAATGAACCTTGCCAGCAAAGGTAGAAAGTTCAAGATGCTAACATCATTGAAAATATAGCTGAAAGAAACTTTAGCAGGTCTCATCAGGTCTACCCTTCATGCATGAGGGAAAACTGAGATAATTACTAAAAACAAAGAAACTGTCACCAAAATTTCTATGACATATATTAGGGGCCCTGCCAGTTGTAGATTCTTCATAGTTTATTCAAATTTGGACGAACAATCTTGAGTTCAGAAGACATATCTTCCACTGAGTGCCACGCTCATATTCAAGAAGCAGAAATATTTGAATAATCATGTTGGCCCTGATCCATCTATTACCATTTAATAACTAGTCAGTAACATACTCTAAGACTCTGTAATTTGTGAAATATAAATACTACTATTAAGTTGCTTGTCTGCAGTGTTCACCACCTTTGATGTTTTTGACTTAAAACACCAAGAACCCAATTAATTAAAATTAGGGGTGTCTATATATGTGCATGTGCCTGTGTATGTTTCTGAAAAAGTAATAAAGATCAGGCCTCTAACTACAGCTGAATCATAGCATAATTCAGGATCAGACTCTGTTTGATAATAGACTCCAACAGCTTCTTAGCTTTTAAACTGCTCCAAAGAAATTCCTTTGAAATCAGGACTTACTTTTACCAGACAAAATTGAAACACTCGATTTTATTTTTGTATGCCTTTCCAAATAGGCATAATTTTTCAAATAGGCCCAAATCTCTCTTTGGCCAGTGATAGAGAGTCCAACATCAGGGAAAAATCAGGATCTGTTTTCTTCTCTTTGTTATGTCATTATTTTTGAACAGCTGCCAGGTTTCTCCTTGGTTTTGGGGGCCCCAAATGTAATATTATTACATTTCCCCATCTGTTTTAGGAGAAGCTAGGATGTACACTGTAAATTAAGGTACAGAAAACCACATTTTTCTTTTATATAGCATAGGAAAGGTAGGGCTGTGGCTTTAAATCAAGCAATTTCCTGACGGCAGGCTTTATTTTTCTGTAGTAGTAAAACATAATACAGTAGTAATATTAGTAGGAACAGTGGTGTGTCTATATTACTTCGTTCCATTCCTTAGAGGTGGTATAGTATAACAATAGTACAAGCTATGAAATATTAATAAATCACTTCATTTTATATCAAATAGAATAGGATCAGAAACAACACTAAATAAGCAGTGACTTGATTCTGATTCCATGCCTTTTCAAGTGTTTATGGAAGGATGGAAAGAGGGTAAAATGGAGATAAAATCTCAAAGCCCAAACTTTCTCAAATTTCTGAGATTAAATAAAAAACAACTGTCTATTTAGTTTCAGCAAAGAAAAACGTGCTACAAGTCTACAGCTGGTTGCAGCACAGAGCTGTTTCAGAAGACTAATGACTTTAGCTTACTGTGATTTTAGCTGATGCAGACACAGGATAAAATATAATTTGGTGTACCAGCTACGGCATTTAAAACCTTTGTAATATAAGGGGAGCCTCTCTCCCTTCACTAAAAAAAAAAGTCACTCCCTAATTCTTTTTTCCTTTTTACTGTAAAGCCATTAAACACTTACGCTTTTTAACTTTTTTAATTATATGATTACATCATAAGACAACAGACAAACTGGTGAGCTACAAGATCACCAAGATAACCAAAAATGTTATGGAGAAAATTAAGTGTATTAAGTAAATGGCTGAATGAACCATTCAGTTTCTATTTAAATGTTTCTCTATAGATTATAAACTGTGTAAGAGCAGAGTGGGGCTATCTTGTTCATTTCTGAGTCACTTATATCGAGATAAGTGCCTGGTATCTAGACTAAACTGCTAAATGACTAAATTAATAAATGAAGAAATCTCACATATTCCTTTACACATGAGGGTAAACGAAAGTTTGTTTACAGACCCTAGGTCTGTTGGAAATCTAAATCCAGGTGGAAGCAGTCTAGTTATATTAAAAAAAAGGGGGAGGGGGCAGCCCCGGTGGCGCAGCGGTTTAGCGCCACCTGCAGCCCGGGGTGTGATCCTGGACACCAGAGATCAAGTCCCACGTCGGGCTCCCTGCATGGAGCCTGCTTCTCCCTCTGCCTGTGTCTCTGCCCGCCCGCACCGAATAAATAAATAAATAATATTTTTTTAGAAGGAAGCAGTCTAGTTATCCCAAACTTTATCTCAACAGGTGTTCCCCCTGAATCTACCTCAGTGCTTCTAAACCACTGTGCCATGTGCTCATCACCAATTACTTTTCATGTGAAAACTTTTTTTCTGAATACACACCATTACCTAATGGCCTTTAAATAGGATTTTGAACATGCTATGTGCAATATAGGAGAGGTAAAAAACAAACACACAAAACATAACATGGGTCCAAATAAATAAATATTGTATCCTTTCTAGACTATGAAAGCATTGTCTCGTAAGGACATGAAAGAGCAGGTTTAAGATAAAAAATGGGTTCTATTCAAATAGAGACACAAGATTCAGAGTTCCCAAATTCATATGATATCTATGATCTGGCCATTGCAAATAATTCTGCGGTGATGCACTATCAATATTACTGATTTTATTCCTCTTTGGAAAGTTTTAATCTATTCAGTGTGATGGCAAAACTATTAGTATATAAAAATGTCACAGGTTCAGAAAATAATGTAAGGATCTTAAGTTGCTCTATTTTTCAATCAGTATTTTCAGAATATTGAGAAGGAACTTAGTAAATGAGAGAACTGCAGCTCATGCAGCATGGTCTCTAGATTCTGTTGAAAGACTGAGCACAACCATTACACACTTGAGACATACACCTTCTCCTAGAAAGCAGACTCCCACACTGGATGCAACAGCAAAGAGAAGATATGGAGAACAGACCAGCAGTGAGGTAATAGGGAGCTACCAGTAAATGTACTATATAAACCCCTAGACTTTAAAGAGAATAATGATGTAGTAGAGCAAAAATCTATCCTTACTTGGGGGTGGTAAGATGCATAAAGGAAAATTCCAAGAAATCATCCTCTGCTTTCCAACAAAGCAGAAGGAACAATTCCCCATTATTCTTGACAAGATACTACATTAATGTAGTTAGGCAATTCATAAAAATCATTCAAAGATCCTATAATTTTAATTAATGCATTTAATTGGGACAAGACATTAATTTCTCTCAAAAGACTTAGCCACGCTATGTTTTTTTATTAATGATCAATTGCTATAGAAATCCCTATGGACAAGAAACATTATGTTCTACGCTCTAGTGCGCAAATAAGATGACAAATGGCATCAAAGTACACCACAAAGGTTGCTTTATGATGCATCAAATAGTGTCTGTTGAGAACCTTCGACTTAATTAAAATGTCAATTAATTAAAAAGAATTTTCTATGATAGCAGTCAAAATAGGAAATGAGGAAATACTATTTAAAAAGTCATATCACAGCACAATTTTAAAAAATGATTACATTCTTTGAAATTACAGCTGGCATGAATCAATTTCTTAATAGAACACAGAACACTGAAATATAGACAATATCTTTAAAACACTAACTGAACAATTGAATTAAGTATTTGGAAGACATGTGAGATGCAGCATTGAACACAGAACTAGATTTAGCTGTGATTTAAATCCACTGGCCATACCTACTAGTCATACAAATATGAGCAAGTTTTTTGTCTCATTTGATTTTCTTTAAAATTGGGGCATAATAATACCTACCTCATGGGGGTCAATATGAAGATTAAGTAAGTTAATATTTTAAAAGTCCTTACGACAGTCTCTGTAACATAGCAATTGCTATACATCTGTATGATAAAATGACTTAACATATATACATCTTTGAAAAACTTACATTTTTGTCAATATTGGAAACTGCTTTGATTCTAGGTTTAAACATCAAAAATTGGAAAAACGCTGC
Source organism: Vulpes lagopus (assembly GCF_018345385.1). NCBI lineage: Eukaryota > Metazoa > Chordata > Mammalia > Carnivora > Canidae > Vulpes > Vulpes lagopus. The sequence continues at coordinate 43,888,477 of NC_054846.1, forward strand.
AATTTTCCTGATCACAGGGATGTTTTTCTCCCAAAAAATTCTAATAAATACTTAATCTTTACACTTGCAAGTAGCATAAATAATTTTTACATCTTAGTGATGGTTTAAATATTACAATTTTATAGTCAATTTTTTTGTCACAAGCATTAATAATATCTCAAAGTCAAACATTCATAGAGTCGATTTATTTTACATATCATATCCATTATGGGTCCCTGGATATTTATAAACTAATTCAATTCCTTTAAAATATTTATTTATTTAAGAGAGTGTGTGTGTGCACAAGTCGGGGAGGTGGGGGAGAGAAACTTCAAACAGACTCCCCACTGAGCACAGAGCTTCACCCAGGACTCAGTCTCATGACCAATGAGGTAAAACCAAGAATCAAACATTTAACCTCAAAATAGTTGAATATTTTTTAAAGAAAAATTATGTCACTATTTCTATTGTAATGAAGTAACAGAATAGAGAACAAGAGGAAGACTTTGGCATTTGAGTTGTACCAGCCTTACATTAATTCTTTAACTTTGGAAAATTTATTTTATTCTCAGAGTTTTAATTTCCTCATCTTCAAAATATGAATAATGATTGTTCTGATTTCACAGTGTTTTTCTTAAGAAAATTAAATGAAGTTAATTCAAATATAGTGTTCAATTTCAGAGCCTATAAAAATATAAGTATTCAATAAATGTTAGCTGACAATATGAGTTTTTACAGTCAAATGCTCTTAAAACAGTTTTAAGGTGCCTCTTCAGTAAGTTAGAGAAGTTAATCAGTCCTAAATTCTCAGGAGGTCCCAAGTAAAGTCACTGTTACAAAATTTTAAGACATTTGGAAACATCCTCCATACTTTTTTGTTGTTGTTGAAGAACCACTGCTATTAACACAAAGCTGTCATATAAAATTCTCAGGAGAAAATTTTATTTACATATATTTTCCCCACTTAAATTATTTCTCATCTTACATAACCATTTCTTTGATTTAGAAGGCAAATCTGTCCTTAAAATAGTATTTGCTAGGGTTATATTATGAACATCACCATTTATAAATCTTTAAATACAAATGATTTTCTCATTTCTGTTTTTACACTTTTATTGTCTCAATAAATTTTATCAGTCATATAGATAATGTGTTTTGTTAATTACTGCTCGAACCTTAGAATGCATAATAATAGAATATGAAATCTTCATCATTAACATAAATGCAACTCCAAAATGAAAAAAAAAGGTGTGAACTCCAAAATTCCATACTATGAGTTTCATGTTTTACATATTAAAACATCTTTTTGTGTACTTAAGTATGCAAAAAGTGTCACTGATTAAAGATGAACAAGCTGCAAACAAGAGCAATTCCTTTTTTCAACATTTTTCATAGCCATCTTAATTACACTAGTTGTGGTCCCAAGTAAAGAACACTTCACAGATTGGTCCATTGTGGCAATGTTTATGGTAAGAAAGCCAGTAGAACAAAGAAAAAATTGCTCATGATACTTCACAAAAATATAAGAATCATCAACATAAAAGCAACGAGCATTTAATCACAGATATTCAATAAATGCTATTTAAAATTAAAGTATATTGATCAAACCAAAATAGAAATGCATATAATTAATGCTGATGAAGATGTTATATAAAGACCATGCAGTCTGAAAGTGGAACCACAGGTTATGAAAACAGCCACTGCTTATTGAGGACTTGCTCTGTACCAAGCACCAGTTAAGGTCTTTATAGCACATATCATTTTAAACCTCTCAAAAATTCAAGTGATTCTTGTAAAACAGGTTGCATTAATTAAAATATCTGCAAAGGTGGCTGGAAACAAGATTAAAATACACATCAAAAAAATGATAAATGGAAGAGGAAATACTTCATTTACATAAACAACAAAGCTATTAAATACCAAGAAACAAATTTAACAAGACATAGATTAAAAAGAAAACACTAGAATAATCTAGAAGTTAAACAAGATCTGAACAATTTGAAACTTATTTTATATTCTGCAGTGGGAAGATTTATCACCAAAATGTACATTTATTTTGAAGAAATAAATTTGACATAATTCCAATTAGCATTCCAATGATACTGTTTTTCAAATAGAATAAAATGAGCATATTACACCTTACCTAAGCATATCTTTACCCAAAAGAAATAGGTGGCAAATGCAAATAGTTATCTTATAAACTCTTACATGAATAAAATAATGGTATACATTTTAAGTATTTTTTGACTCAACTTTATGTTTACAAGATGAACTATCTAGCATTTTAAAATTAACTGCTCAATGCTAATAATCATTCACAATTTCCAACCTCAACAATAACATAAGATGCTATTCTGGGATGCAAATTGGTTGATCTGTTTCTCCTTTAGATTTTTTTTTTAAACAATTTTATTTATTTATGAGAGACACAGGGAGAGAGGCAAAGACATAGGCAGAGGAAGAAGCAGGGTCCTTGCAGGGTGCCTGATGCAGGACTTGATCTCAGGACTCCAGGATCACGAGTCCCTGAGCTAAAGGCAGATGCTCAACCAGTGAGCCCCCAGGTGTTCATCCTTTCAATATTTAAAGCAAATTATTTAGTATTTGGAAAGTGCTTTGAAACTTTTAGATTTTATTTCTAGCAGAGTGTCAAGAATACTATAGTTTCCTTTGATGAATAGTTTTATGAACTTCAAGAGAATTATCAATTTTTAAAGAAAAAATGACTTATTCTAATTTCTTTATTAAGAACAGCACTTAAGGGCAGCCCCGGTGGCCCAGTGGTTTGGCGCCGCCTGCAGCCTGGGGTGTGATCCTAGAGACCGGGGATCGCCTCCCACATTGGGCTCCCTGCATGGAGCCTGTTTCTCCCTCTGCCTCTCTCTCTCTCTTTCTGTGTCTATGAATAAATAAATAAAATTTAAAAAAAAAGAAAGAACAGCACTTTAAAAAAAAAAGAACAGCACTAGATATGCAACAGTCATAGATTAGCTTTAGAAAATGAAATGTTATATTAGGTATACATTAGCTTTAACAATAACAATTAAGAAAAAGTGTTTGAGTCTAATTCCTATAATGGTGACAAATTCTTTAGAATACTTTTTTTCTGCTTAAGAAAAAAAAAATAGCGAGGGGTGCCTGGGTGGCTCGGTTGGTTAAATGTCCAACTCTTGATTTTTGACTCAGGTCATGATCTCAGGGTTGTCAGACTCCACACTGGGATGGAGCTTATTTGGGATTTTCTCTCTCTTCCCACCGCCCTCCAAAAAAGTCAAAAAACAAACCACAGTGAAATAGTTTCAGATTCATTAAAGACTACAACTGCACTCGAGACTTAAGATACTAAATGGGGATAACAATGAAACACAACTTTTAGGAATACAGTGAGATAATATGTGTAAAATATTTAATATGCTGCCTAGCATATTATGGTGCCTGCACTGTGCCACGTTATACCGGTTCTGTAGGCAAACAGGGCGTCTCAGTGGTTTAAGGAGAATGGATTGCAGTCACTGACTATGTCACATCAGATACCTGACTTGATCTTTCTATGCCCCAGTGTCTCTCCCATCTATTAAGCTGAACTACAGGATACTTTGCTTAAAGTAAAAAATTAGGAGGAGGGGCAAGATGGCAGAAGAGTAGGGTCCCCAAATCACCTGTCCCCAACAAATTACCTAGATAACCTTCAAATCATCCTGAAAATCTAGGAATTAAGCCTGAGATTTAAAGAGAGACCAGCTGGAACGCTACAGTGAGAAGAGTTCGCGCTTCTATCAAGGTAGGAAGACGGGGGAAAAACAAATAAAGACACAAAAGGCCTCCAAGGGGGAGGGGCCCCGCGAGGAGCCGGGCTGAGGCCGGGGCGAGTGTCCCCAGGACAGGAGAGCCCCGTCCCGGAGGAGCAGGAGCTGCACCAACCTTCCCGGGCGGAAAGGGGCTCGCAGGGAATTAGAGCAGGACCCAGGAGGGCGGGGATGCCCTCGGGCTCCCTGGGACACTAACAGGCACCTGCGCCCCGGGAGAGTGCACCGAGCTCCCTAAGGGCTGCAGCGCACGGCGGGACCGGAGCAGCTCGGAGGGGCTCGGGCGGCGGCTCCGCGGAGGGGGCTGCGGAGCGCGAATCCACCAGCGCAGGCCCCGGGGCACAGGGCGCCGGGACACAGCCCAGGATCCGGCCTTCCCCCGGGACAGGCAGAGGCCGGGAGGGCCCAGGACAGCAAGGACGCTCCTGCCCCGAGCTGAGTAGATCAGCGGCCTCGCCCCGGAGCCTCCAGGCCCTGCAGACGGAGAGCCCCGGAGCTACTGCGGGGTCTGACTCCAGGGTCCCAGAGCTGCCCCCGCCACTGTGGCTTCCTCCTGGGGCCTCACGGGGTGAACAACCCCCACTGAGCCCTGCACCAGGCAGGGGGCAGAGCAGCTCCCCCAAGTGCTAACACCTGAGAATCAGCACAGCAGGCCCCTCCCCCAGAAGACCAGCGACACGGACCAGTTCCAGGCTAAGTCAAGGGACTTAAAGTATACAGAATCGGAAGATACTCCCCCGTGTTTTTTGTTTTTCTTTTTGATTTGATTGCTTCCCCCACCCTTTTCCCCCCTTTCTTTCTTTTTCTTTCTCTTTTTCTTTTTCCATTTTTTCTTCCTTTTTTCTTTTTTCATTTTCTCTTTTCTTTCCTTCTTTCTCTATCTTTTTCTCCTTTTCCCAATACAACTCAACAAAACTCAAAGACAACCTACAGAATGGGAGAAGATATTTGCAAATGACGTATCAGATAAAGGGCTAGTTTCCAAGATCTATAAAGAACTTATGAAACTCAACACCAAAGAAACAAACAATCCAATCACGAAATGGGCAAAATACATGAAGAGAAATCTCACAGAGGAAGACATGGACATGGCCAACATGCACTTGAGAAAATGCTCTGCAGCACTGGCCATCAGGGAAATACAAATCAAAACCACAATGAGATACCCCCTCACACCAGTGAGAATGGGGAAAATTAACACGGCAGGAAACCACAAATGTTAGAGAGGATGAGGAGAAAAGGGAACCCTCTTGCACTGTTGGTGGGAATGTGAACTGGTGCAGCCACTCTGGAAAACTGTGTGGAGGTTCCTCAAAGAGTTAAAAATAGACCTGCCCTACGAGCCAGCAATTGCACTGTTGGGGATTTACCCCAAAGATTCAGATGCAATGAAACGCCGGGACACCTGCACCCCGATGTTTCTAGCAGCAATGTCCACAATAGCCAAACTGTGGAAGGAACCTCGGTGTCCATTGAAAGATGAATGGATAAAGAAGATGTGGTTTATGTATACAATGGAATATTAGCCATTAGAAATGACAAATACCCACCATTTCCTTCAATGTGGATGGAAATGGAGGGTATTATGCTGAGTGAAGTAAGTCAATCGGAGAAGGACAAACAATGTATGTTCTCATTCATTGGGGGAATATAAATAATAGTGAAATGGAATATAAGGGAAGAGAGAAGAAATGTGTGGGAAATATCAGAAAGGGAGACAGACATAAAGACTCCTAACTCTGGGAAACGAACTAGGGGTGGTGGAAGGGGAGGAGGGCGGGGGGGTGGGGGTGAGTGTGTGACGGGCACTGAGGGGGCCACTTGACGGGATGAGCACTGGGTGTTATTCTGTATGTTGGTAAATTGAATACCAATAAAAAATTAATTTATTAAAAAATAAATAAATAAAAATAAATAAATAAATAAAAAATAAAGTAAAAAATTATCAAAGCTGAAGTTCCACCAAATAGAAGAGGGAAATTGATGGCTCTTAACTCATAATTGTCGCACCTTGATATAATGAGGTAGAGGGTGATATGGAATATGAACCTATGTGTTATTATCACCCTCACAATGAGGGAAGCTGGTGTTTCTAGTCTCAGTCTTAGCATAATGATTTCAAAGTTCAAACTTAGATTTGACTCCTAAGTCAACTGCTGTCTCTTCTGCACCACACTGTCAGCCACAGTATCTGAGACTCTGCTGAAAATATCTAAGCTGCTTTTCTCTTCAGAAAAATTAACATAATGCAAATCCTGCTTTCCAGGGACATTTAATAAATTAAAGCAACACATATTTAATTGCTATGAAATGGCCTTTGTTTCTTTCTTTATTTTTCCCCCCATGATGGATTAGTTCCCTGGAGTAGCTATTTGCCAAATGGTACCCTAGTGTCCTGAAAGAGTTAAGGCAGCTTGTATATTTGCATAATTTACAACCAGGGAGTAGCTGGGCACTAGGAGAATCTGGTTCAGTAGGCCATTTAGAAATTCATTAAAATTCATTCACTCCTTATGCTTTTTCTGGTTATGACCAGAACCTGAAAACATTAAAAATGTGTTTCCAAAAGTAAAGTAGAAAATAACATAAAACCAATATGCTTACATGCGTAACTGTAAACTCTTAAATCACCCCATTGTTTGGGGGCCTTTTCCTTAAAAACAGAAACTTATTCATACATTCACATTAGGCAGTTAATTGAACAGAATAGAAGTTGCTATGGAAACAGTGTGGTATGCCCTAGTACTTAGTGAGGAAATGAACACTACTAATTATCACCAAACGTATGATATTTCTGCTTTTGTACGCTATAGTTTTTAATGTACAATCTGTTTAATGAGCAGCAAGTTGTTCACCCAGCATGCAGAAGGTGAATGGAGCCTAAAAATAGATGATTAAATCATCAGGTGTGAATCTGCAAAATTTATTGGAATAAAGCCATAAAGGACTTCTCTTTCTCTCATATACCTTAGCAAGAATGGTAGGCTTATTGCAGCCTAAAACCTTAAATACATGCAGTTAAGACAACAGGAAAATGCTGCTAAGGAAAAAAAATTGGTTTTTCTCTCACTTTATTAAGATATTTCACACTCAAAAGGTACATGTTAAGTGCTTACTGTGAGCCAGGTACTGGGGAGGAATGGGGCCTGGCCTGAAGATACATGGTTTTATGCTGTGGCAAAGCCAACTCTATTAAGTTCCATTAAAGAGAAAGCAAAAAGCATGCTAGTGGGAACACAGAGAATAAACATTATATCTATCCTTGGACACTGAAGGAGGCTGTTTTCAGCTGGCATCTTTGAAGGAGGGTGAAACCCCCGGCCAATGGAGGTGCTCTTGTAGCTGCCAGAGGTAATGACTCACTAATCCACAGGCACAGCCCGTCCCTGAAGTCCACCAACAAGATGGCACAGACACTGAATTAACAGGCTCTTTCACATGAGTGACAGGAATGTGGAAATGGATTGGCCTGCTGTTCACACTCCAACTTCACAGGGTATTTGAAAGAGAAGCTAGTGTCAGCTTCCCTATCTAACTGTGACCCTGGTGGGTTGAGTCCTAGAGTCCAGTCTAGTTCATGATTGTTGCTCTTTTTCATCTGGCTCTCAACCTCCTGTGCTGAACTTAGAGGGCCTCTTTCAACAATCGCCTTTGCAACCCTTGTGGCCATGGGTTGGCCCCAACATTGACTCCCTTAAAAAGACCTGGGTTATACCATAAGGGAAATGTTGAGAATACTGGACTTAGTAGTAGGGTTGTTCGCCTCAATCCATCAAGGAGTCATCCTTTCTACAGGTTAGTTCCTTCTGTCTCCTCTCAAGCCAGCTTTATTACTGTTTCAGTATGCTGGTACTCCCAGCATACCCAAAAAGTTGAGTAACAAGCAGAATATCATTTTAAGCAGAAAGGAGAGTTTTAAACTGATATGCAAAAGTTAGCATAGCATATATTTAAGATATATAGTATGTAATGATAGTAAAATGGAGTATTACTGCATGAGTAGCATCATGCTTGGAAAAGGAGGTTGGTACATCCCTGAGAATGTTTCATGTTTGAAATCTTATTCTAGGGGAAAATGAGAGTAAAAGGTTTTGTGACAGTCTAAGCAAGAGATAAAGAGAACCAGAGATGAGCCATATTTATCCACAACTTTACAAGTAAAATTCCCAAATTTTATTAATTTGTGCAATCACATATGCACATTGTGTGCAATCACAATGCACATTAAATAATGTATACTGAATAACATTTGTAGATGACCCTGATGTTGACAGGTCAGCTTCAAAATATCAAACTAAAGGCCACTTATCACAATTATAATTTTAAAGCTGCATTTTTCTCTGCCATTTGTGTGATTCGCACAGCATTTTCAAAATTTCCATTTTACTTTATTTAGCACATGAAATTAATAATCAAACATTAATTAAACTGCAACTATTTATTGTATACTTATGCTCCAGCATGTTGGAATCCTGTAACAAGATCTAAAGAAAAACAGTATTTATCGAGTTGAAATAAGCCAGTTCTCATTTTTTATAACTTTATTATTTCTGTGCTAAGATAAAACTGTTATTAAGTACTATGATTAATCAATATCTTAAAAACTGTGTTTTAGACATTAAGAACGTTCTTCAAAATGATAAAGTTATTTTCAAGTATATGGCAATTAAGTTGTTTTGTACATTCAATCTGGTACCCCCAATGAATTGAGAATGCCATTAGGAAATTTAAAATTCTTGAAAATGCAAAAAAAATACATTAAGATTTTGGGTTCCCGAAAAGCAATTTGCAAAACACAGAAAAAAACCCAGCAATGTACACATAATAATAGTTTAATGATACAAATAATAATTTAAAAACTGTGTCTTTTGCTGATAATGTGCTTCTCTTAGGTTACAAATCTTAAACATGTTGTTAGGGAAGAAAAATCTGATATAATTTCAAACTATTTACTTATGAATTTATCTATTGAGTTTTCAGGGTTTTTTTTTTCATTAATTTCATGTACAGCTCATTTTCAATTCTTTTGGCTTGTTCAGTTCGTGGATTACTTATTCCTTTTGTTTCTGAAGCTGCTTCTTTCTTGAAAAATTTGAATCACATATCTGTTCTTGTTAGCAATGATATAAATAGATAATAAAAATCATTAACACTTATTAATAAGTTACTATGTGCCAAGCATTGCTCAGAGCATTATATATGTAGTAAACCATTAAATCCTCACAACAATCCTTTAAAGTAGGCAACGTTATTATTTCTAATTTATAGATGAAGAAAAAGAGTAATGTCCTTAAAGTTGTAAAGCTCATTAATGGTGATATCAGCATTTAAATCCAGTCTGCTTCTAGAACTCATACTCTTAACAATTCAATCATGTTTATACTTCATTCTCCATAAAGTATTTCTTATATGCATTTTGAACTTGATCCTGTGTACTATTTTACTACAGCTATAAAACTATGGAAAACCAAAGTCAGAGGTGAGAAAGATCCCCAATCTAGAAGTCACTAAAACACCCCTAAGCATTAGGGATGACTGCCTTGAAAAACTGCACAATTTGGAAGGGCTCGAAGAAGTTAAAACTGATAGAGGACGTCAATTTTAATTTTGAAGTACAATGTTTCTCAAATGAGCATCCCATAAATTGAGGGTAATTCATAAACTTTAGAATCTTGGTTCCTCTCTTTCTCTGCTAGCCTAGATTATGTCCATTGGCATACCCTGTAAACTCTACCTTCAACAGTCACCTTACAACTTCTGTACTTCCACCTGGTCCAAGTCAACCTTTATCTTTCAAAGACTCTGGGTATCCATAGAATCTGAGTCCACTCTTGCCAGACCAAGAAAACCACAAAGAATGCAGGAGGATCTTTTGGAAACATCCGTCCGATTGTATCTCTTTTAGACTCAGCATCTTCCAGTGGCTTTTAAGGTCACTCTGCAAAGAAGGTGTTTTATGGGCTATCCTAGAGTTCCCACGTGTTTGGAACTTGGCTGCTTCTCCAGTTTTACTTCTACAACTTTCCCCTTGTTCTGTGGTCTCCTTATCTGGTCTCACCATGACCAGCTATGCTCAGAACCTTTACTAATCTCTCTGCTGAACTGCCCCTCCCCCCCCCCGCTCCCCCAGCATGTATTCAGATGCTGGCACCTGTACTTATTTCATTCCTACTCAAAATGTCACCCGTTCAGTCCTTTCTTGACCAGCCCATTTAACATCTTCCATCATTGCACTACCTGATATTATTTATTATCATCTCCCTTATTATTATGTAGGTTCACCTAAGTTTTACATGTTGCAACTTAGACAAACTGGCTATGTGCTTAAATCCTAGAGCAGTACCTAAAACAATGGACACTGAAGACATCTATTTAAGGAATGGATGAAGTGAAATATAAAATTTCTTCTCATATTCATTTCACTAGTGTAGTAGTAGTAGGGAATGAATCTAGCTCTTTGTCTCCATATTTTCTTTAAGGAGACTGATCTTTAAACTCATACACTAAGTTTTTTACAGATATTTTTTTCTGGAAAATGCCATCAGTACTTAAAGGTTGAAATATTTGTCTTTACGTTGTCATAAGAATTATCCCGGTTCTTTTTCAACAAGAAACTCAAGGAAAAACCTGGCATTTAAGTATTCTTTAGGGTGAGAACAAGGACATAAAGATCTACTTGTCCATAAACATGTTAGACCTTAATAATGGTACACAAAGGGGATCCCTGGGTGGCTCAGCAGTTTAGCGCCTGCCTTTGGCCCAGGGCGCGATCCTGGAGTCCTGGGATCGAGTCCCACATTGGGCTCCCGGCATGGAGCCTGCTTCTCCCTCTGCCTGTGTCTCTGCCTCTCTCTCTCTCTCTCTATGTCTATCATGAATAAATAAATACATAAATCTTAAAAAATAATGGTACACAGGGGATCCCTGGGTGGCGCAGCGGTTTGGCGCCTGCCTTTGGCCCAGGGCGCGATCCTGGAGACCCGGGATCGAATCCCACATCAGGCTCCCGGTGCATGGAGCCTGCTTCTCCCTCTGCCTGTATCTCTGCCTCTCTCTCTCTCTCTGTGACTATCATAAATAAATTAAAAAAAATAATAATGGTACACAAAAAACACAGACTCTCCTGGAATTTCTCATCCCTAATTATGCTGCTGGGTAGATAATATTGTTCCAAACTCCCACTGACTCTTTATACCATTCACTTAAGGCATAGGCCTAAACTTGAGATGGAAAACGCCGTTTTGCAGGAGATCTTTCATAATGTAGGATGTTTCATTTTCCAGATTTCCACAGACTCCACATCAGAGGCATTCCCCAGGAATTGTTATAACTAAAACATCTCCAAACACTTCCACACCCCCAGCTAAGAACCTGTGATAGACTCTAAGACCTTGAGGTTCACTCTTGTCCCCCTGCTACATTCTCCTTCCAGTCTGACTTAATTCTGTTTGCTCACAATCTATCAAATATATTATCACCAGATTAACCTCCTGAAGCACATCTCTAATCAACATGTCCCCTGGCTTGCAGGTGCCTAAGAGACATTGGGTAAAAAGACCTTTATTATCCTTAAATTTATTTTTATCTATTATTTTTTTTTTGTCTTACAGAATTTAGAATTTAAAAAACAATCTGTTTTCAGTAACAGGAAAGTACGATACTTTAATATGAAAAGAACATTCATGATAATGTGTTCTGGCTCAATGTTCATCCTGTACAAAGTCATCTAGAGCAGGCACAGTGATGAATCATTCCTCTCCCTGCCCCAATGTTTGCCAAGTCACACTTCTATCAATGTAGTTTTGTATCCATCATTTTCTATTATGACACTGCCTAACATGAAATTGCATTACAAACATTATTGACTAAAAATCACTGTGCGTAAATCACATTCTCTAGCACATACAAATATGCATCTTTGTACTATCTAGGTATCTAGATGATAATAGAATTGCTACATCTGCATCTAAATCTCAGTATTGTTTACAACACCAGGTAATGTGGTGGAAAAATAAATTTTTTAAACTACGTGAATTATGGATACACATGTGTATACACACACACACACACACACACACACACACACATATCATCTAACTTTGTTTCATAAATTCTCCACATCAAATTTAACGTGATTAATATGACACAATGTGCCAAATAAAGTACAAGAACGCTATTGCTTTTCTAAATATTCTGGAGCAAGTACAACTAGCTGATGCATCATGTTTTTTTTGGTGTTTGCATAATCATTTCTCCTCCAACTTCCAATGAAAAATTCATATGGTAGAGCAACATACAAAACACACTGGACTTTGATCAATGTGATTTGGTGGAAAAGTACTGAAGGCTTAGAATTGGGTGCAAGGGTCTCCTGCCTCTTCCATTCAATTTCCTGCCCTATGTAATGAAATAATAATTAGACTGAGGTAAGCTTTTTGCTAGTGAGACCAGGGCACCAAAATATTACTGTCAGAAGACAACGAACCTTAAATTGCAAAGTGTCTACCATTCCCCATCTTCATCCTAAAAGTCTTTATACTGTATTCACCCAAATTTGATTTCTCTGGTTCCAAAATATAAAATGATACAATGATGAGCAGTGAAACGTGTATTCTATGACTGTTATTTGCGGAGTAGGGGGTGGTCATCTTCTTTTGACAACACTTCCTGAGCTCAAAGGTGGTATATGTGGGGGATCCCCGGGTGGCTCAGCAGTTTGGTGCCTTCCTTCAGCCCGGGGCGTGGTCCTGGGGGTCCCAGGGTCCAGTCCCACATCGGGCTGCGTGGAGCCTGCTTCTCCCTCTGCCTGTGCCTCTGCCTCTCTGTGTGTGTGTCTCTCAGGAATAAATGAATAAAATCTTAAAAAAAAAAAGTAGTATATGCAATGGAGCTTGTAGTGAGAGCTGGAGGGTTCAGTAATGTTGCATTCCCTTCTGGTTTCCTCCTTAGGGTTTAAACAAAGTGATGATTATACCCAGAGGCTACAGTGGTTCCTTTGTCAGATCTGATGAGTTATTGGGTGCTTCCTTGAATAAAAGACATTGCTTATATGTTTCTGTTTATAATCACGGCAACTAAATAAGGCCCAACAGTTGTAGGAAAAGTTAACTAATCATCCCCTAGGATTTTATAGTTACTGATTCCAAGAAAATACAGGGGGAAATAATTTTATAAATGATGAACTTATAAATGATAAACATGATTGTCTGCTTATCGCTTCTAATATATCTTAGAAAAAGACTGAGTTTCAGAATGAACTCAAACACATCAAAAATCCAATATTCTTTCAAGAACAGCTTATCTAAAGCACTAAAAATGTGAGCCACCTGTTTCACTCCTCACTTCCTCCAACTTTACCCCTCACGCCGCCACATCCGCGCTTGTTTCAAACTTGTATCATGATGTTACCTGTGTTCCTCGACTCCTTTAATTGCTTCCCATATTTTATGACTTTCAGTTTTTATAATTTGCTACATTTTCAAATGTTCATTCAATTCTTTGACACAAATACCAAAATATTTCCTTGTGGTACTCTTTCAATAGACAGCAATTTGGGTCCCTATTTCACAAGATGGATGTTCAAAATCAGAAGTGTAATTTTGGAGACTGAGCACAAGCACAGGTAAACCTCTGTGCAAATGGTTTCCATTGGTGTATCTGCATTTTTGACTCAACACCTGCCAACATCATTGTGATTAAGGAAAACTATATTTATTTTGCAACTACTATATATGATGTAACATGTGATAACCAGTCTTAATCAACCATAATCTTCATAAAACCTCAATACAGGGACAACAAAGATGAGGCTCAGGGAGACAGTAAGTAAGTTGCCCAAGGTTTCAGAGTTAGTGAGTGGCAAAGCTGAGCACAGAAGGAGAGAAAGGCTGAATTTCAGGTAGACTACTGTAATATCTGAAGTATTTCCAAAATGTACACAGATTTCTCTAATTTGTTCTAAAAGTTGCTCTCTGGATCAAAAGCATCCTTCATTTTACGGTGAAAAAAGAGTTTCGTTATATTTTAGCAATAAAAGTAAATTCAGAATTCTCCACCTTCCACATCCTTTGAAAAAGTTCTATACTCAAATGGGATGTTTAAACACTTAAAAACGTCCACACCAGATGAGTAAGGTGTGTGTGTGCGTGTGTGTGTGTGTGAGACAGAGACAGAGAGGAATAGAGACAGACAGACAGACTGACTGATTTAGGATGTTTCTCTTATCCAAATTTGTAATTCCCCTCTTTCCTTAAAAAATTCTTCCACTCCAAAGTCATTTTGAGAGTGGAATGCCTCATGTTTCTTTCAAAAAAGGAGATACACATGAATAAAAATGGTGATTTAAAGAAAGTAATTCACACCATGACAACTCTACTCATTCATTTTTCTTTCCCACATGTTCCCTATGATAGCTAAAGCATCTAGTTCTTCAATAGTCCAAAAACAATTAATGTCATACATCATGTGTGAATGCAACTGACAGGACACACCATCTGCGGCAACCACGTGTGCCTGCTTGGAAGGCCGGGCACACCTGCAACCAAAGCTCAAGACAAGAATGTATGCTAAGAGCCACAGCTACATGTTTAATACCTAGGCTTTATTTACTTAACCATCAGGAAATTGTCAAGTAAAAGGAAATAACGAAATGCAATTGCTCTGGTCAGAACAAAGGGTCATTAGAAAAGATAGTCTGATTTCTGGATCTGTCTGACGTGGTTTATGACCTTCATCGGCAGATGTGCATGGAATCTAAAAAATATTACTGATGGATATGCACTATTTTTAAATGTTGCAGGAAGCTCTGTGGCTTTTAATAGTGCTCACAAACTTAAGGAGGGGGGAAAAAGGAGACTGCTTTATTTTCTGAGGAAGCATGAAGAATCACAGTTGGCAGTGATCATTTTGTTGTGCCAATATAATAAACCACTATTTCAAAAGATGGCAAAATATAATAAAATCCTTCTATGAAGGAAGTATCATGTTAAGAGTATTCAATACAATACTAAACTGGTTTATCAAAATGTATTTTCAATGATTATGATAGGATTCTTATTTTGTGAGGCCATCTCCTCAGTCATCATTAATGTTTCTCAGATTTCAAAGCCACAGTTGTTGGTTATATACTAGAAAGCTTATCCCGACAATGTAACTTAAAGAAACACAGGCCCCTTTTACACCAGAAGGTACCGTTACTAGGCTATTGACAACCACTTTATTTAGACCTGATGTGCTTTCAGCTCTTGATTTGTAGACAAGGGCTGATAATATTTCTGCTGTATCTTTCTTTCTTTCTTCTTCCTGTATTTCTCTTAGGCATTACAAAATTCCTGAATACGTTTTATAAAATATAAACATCGAAGTAATATTCAAGGATTACAGTATTTTTTTTATTAAGGGGGAATCTCCTCAAGTTATTTTGTTAATATTATATGTAAGAACACTTTGCAAGAGTTTAGAAATGAATTTAACTCAATAGTTTACAATTGGATAACAATTCTATTTTATAACTGCTTTCCATATATCTTTTATTTTAAATTTAAAACACTAATGACTAGAGATAAAAACAATTTATAGAATCATTGTTTATAATATTGAGCACAGAAAAACAAGAAGCATATTCCATTTCAAAAAGACAAAATAATATGCAGAGTACTTAATATTTCACATGTTTTAACAGTATCTATCAAGTAGTTTAAAATCATTCCAAAGGAGTACTATTGCTCAGTATGACAAATTATCCCTAAATCTAGTGTCTTAAAACAATAAACATTTATTATTTTATGGTTTCGGTGGGTCATGAATTCAGTAGCAGGGTAGCCAGGCAGTTCTAGCTCAGTATCCCTCATGACACTACATTCAAGATGTTGGCCAGGGTTTGTAGCCATAAGAAGGTTTGACTGTGGCTGAAAGAGTCACTTCTTAATGACTTATATACAAGGTCTAGACAGGAGGCCCCAGTTCTTTACCATGTGCTTCTCTCCACAGAGATGACTCATAAGACAGCAGCTGGCTTCCTCCAGAACAAGTGATCCAAAAGGGCAAGACAAAAGCTCGTAATGGGTTTTATAACCTAGCCTAAGAAGTCATTCTGTGCCCTTTCAGCATCATTCTATTGTTTGTACATGTCATCCCTATTCCATGTGGGAGGGAACTCTTCAAGGGCATAAATACCAGGGAGTAGGAATTACTGGGGAACATCTGGAGACTGGATACCACAATCACCTTATAAGCTAGTCAAAATTTTAAAACTATCTGATCTCTAGCAAATTCAGTAGTGATTTCTCCAAAGAGCTTCTAGTAGGTGTGAACTCGCTGAGAGCAACTATGAAACGTGCCCAAAAACTAAAAAATAAAAAGTCACAAGGGCACCTGAGTGACTCGGTGGTTGAGTGTCTGACTCTTTTTTTTTTTCTTTAAGATTTATTTATTTATTTATGATAGACACAGAGAGAGTGGCAGAGACACAGGCAGAGTGAGAAGCAGGCTCCATGCTGGGAGCCCGACGCGGAACTCGATCCCGGGACTCCAGGACCGTGCCCTGGGCCAAAGGCAGGCACCAAACCGCTGAGCCACCCAGGGATCCCTGAGTGTCTGACTCTTGATTTTGGTTCAGGTCATGATCTCAGGTCGTGAGATGGAGCCCTGTGTCAGACTCCGTGCTCAATGGGAAGTTTAAGATTCTCTCTCTCTCGTTCCCCCTCTCCCCCTCCTTCCTGTGCAATCACTCCCTCTCTAAAATAAATAAATAAATCTTTAAAAGGGGGGGGGGCAGAGACGACGTCCTCAGGAAGCTCACTAGAATGAGCAAGATAACTGATTATTCAGAATCATGTAAATGTTATGATGGATTCTACATGTTCTTATTGAATTACAAAAAAATGAAATTAGTCACAAGTTCAAATAATCATCAGTTTAAGTCCATCAGCAATAGCCTAGGATTAAAAAAAAATACAAAAGAAATGGAAGAAGAGATATTGAACTGTTCTGCAGAACATCATTTTACCTTAATAGCTCATAAAATGTTTTTGAAAAGGAGGTATATGACTGCATAGAGTACATTTGAACGTAACTGTGTACGTAGCAGGAATAGCAGGCTTTGGAGTCCAGCAGACCTGGTTTCCCTGCCCAGTTCTGGATTTGAGTTAACCTAGACAAGTAACACTTCTGAGCCCAATTTCCTCACCTGTAAACTTGCCCTGCCTACTCTACTGGCTTATTTATGGGTCACAGAAGCGAATGTAGATGTTGGAGACAGCACCATGTCATATAAATGTTAGGAAGGGGTATGGCTTGTTTTTGAACAGTATCCTTGAATCACCAGGGCAGCTGAGCATTCATCAGGAACTGTCCAAGGATGATTAGATCCCTAGTCACATATAAATAAGGTAGCTAACATGGACACGAGAGACAGAAAAACCTCCATTAGACAAAACCTATGCTTTAAACATTATTTGGAAAGAAGCAAACAGAAGTAGGAAATAACCAGGCTCTCCTCAGTCTGTGACCAGAAGGAATCCTAAAATTAGACAAGACTATCATGGAGTTCTCAAGGAAAACATAAAGGGGTCAATTAAAATCAATACTTCATTAAAATGGTATAAAGAACACTTCATGAGACTTTTCTAATAGCAAAATAAATGTATAAGCTATGAAGACTTGCGAACTGAGAAATACAAGCTGAAAAAAATTACTGCATTTTTAAATATTTCAAAGAAACAAGTAATATTTATCTGTTTCTATATCACAGATTATATATAAAAGAAAATGTAATACTTTGCTGGAATGCTCTTCTTGCTGTTTTTCACTATCTTTCGGCTGACCTTGTCTCCCAGGGCACACTCAAGGCTTATCTTTTCCAGAAAGGCTTCTGATGCTGCTACCACCCCTCTACTCAGGATTAGGAGTTCTTCTCTTTAATAAGCACAACAGCCTTGAAAATAGTGCTGTTGATCCAGATAACGAAAAGGTCTACTTCAACGCACCAGGCACTGTGTTAAGTGTTTTATATCTCTGATTTAGTTTAATTTTATCAACAGGTACGTGAAAAGTAAATGGTGCTATTACTACCATTTTATTTATGATTAATTTAAGATATTCGTTGTTGAAGATCATACAGCCAGAAATGCTACAACCAGTCTTTGAATTCAGGCAGCCTGACTCCAAAACTTATGGTCTTAACGTCTAAGTGAACACTGCCTATATCCTCATTAGAATACTTATTACATAGGACAGTGACCTATTGATACAGGTACTCAACTACATTTTTCAATAAAGAAATGATTTAAAATACAGTATAGTGATAAATAATTTTAAATATTACTAAAAAGTTTCTTTCACACTAGTATACTCAGACTGAGGACAAAACATTTCTAGAAGACACAGTTCCCAATGTAACAATAAAGGAAGACACTTGCATTATGAAAGACTGTAGGTTTCAAAGGTATCTGCATCCAGACTTCCTTTCCCTGTAGACTGGTGCTTCTCATCTAGGGGTGATTTTACTTCCCAAGGGACATTTGGTAATGACTGGAGACATTTTTGGCTGTCACAACTGGAAAGGTGATGCTACTAAGATCTAGTGGGTAGAAGCCAGGGATGCTGATAGCATTCCATAATGTGAAGAAGAGTCACCCACAATGGCGAATTGCCCTGCCTGATAGATCAGTAGTGCTACAGACTAAGCTAGCCTTGAATATATATTTTCTCCTAAGTTTCATACACTTACTAATATTTAAGGAATCTCCACTAACCCCCAAATTCCATAATGTTTTATATGCTAAGTAGGAGATGAAAAACATAGTTTCAAAGGTCAAGGTGACATACCAATGTTTTGGAAAATTATGACTTCTAGGAAGATAAACATTGACCTCAGAGAACATTAGACCATCAGAAGCAAAGGTTGATGAGAAGGAAAGTTATTCCCTGAATACACTGATTTGGTTCAGGCTATGGGCAAGACATTCAGAAACATCCCAATCGGGACGCCTGGGTGACTCAGTGGTTGAGCACCTGCCTTTGACTCAGGTCGTGATCCTGTGGTCCTGTGACTGAGTCCTGCATCAGGCTCCCTCTACCTATATCTCTGCCTCTCTCTTGTATATTTCATGAGTAAATAAATAAAATAAGAAAGAAAGAAAGAAAGAAAGAAAGAAAGAAAGAAAGAAAGAAAGAAAGAAAGAAAGAAAGAAAGAAAAGGAAAGAAACATCGCAATCAATGTTCTACAGTGCTTCACTGAGGTCACATGTCAATAAAATAGCAAGGTGGGGACCTTTAGGAGCTTCTTCCAAAGCCAAGGCTTCCCTGTACATATTCACACAGGTCATGTTTAATAGAAGAAGCCCCTGCAGGAGGGATCCCTGGGTGGCGCAGCGGTTTGGCGCCTGCCTTTGGCCCAGGGCGCGATCCTGGAGACCCGGGATCGAATCCCACGTCGGGCTCCCGGTGTATGGAGCCTGCTTCTCCCTCCGCCTGTGTCTCTGCCTCTCTCTCTCTCCCTCTGTGACTATCATAAAAAAAAAAAAAAAAAAAAAAAAAAATTTAAAAAAAAAAAAAAAAAAAAAGAAGCCCCTGCAGGAGGAAGAAAAAAACCAGGTACCCTAGTTCATACTGACACCTATCAAATCAACAAACAGCTATCAGATCAGTTTGATTTGTAGTTAAATACATGGTTTCTTTGAAGAAAAATCCTGAAGTTCCTAACAGAAAAAAGACAACTCCACAAATAAGTATAAAAACCTCAGCAAATTACCATATGAAATATAAAAACAAATGACAGCATGTGTGGGTTTATACTGTGAAAAGGCCCACATACTACTCTTCCAGACTCACCCACAAATACTGAGAACAATATCTTTTTCTAGCTTGCAGGGACAAATACTGAAAGGATACTGGATGCTCTGAATACAAAGAATTCCCCTCTACAATTTTCTGTAAAGCAAACACCAAATAATGGCAAAAGAGAATAATAGGAGAAATGAGAAGGCAGGCTTCAAGAAGAGAGGACACCTACTGCACGCACAATTTTCATGTAAAAGACTATTTACCCCTCCCTGAGGCTAAAGGCTGTTAACTTCATTTTCTCCGCCTCCCTCTTTAAAGCAATGTGTCCAACACTCCCTAACTATGTACCAATACAACCTACTTCCTTCCACAGCAAAAACACCAGTAAAGGGAAATGAAAGTTGCTCAGTTCCTTTCAAAGGAAGAACAAATTAAAATAGTAGAGGACTCCTGTGCACATAAAAATCTCCTCATTGCACTGTTTAGAGTTCTATCCCGAGCAAAATATGCAAATAACTAGCCAAGAAACAGATTAATAAAGTCTAGGTTATTCTGCTTCCGAGGCAAGGCAAGTCCAGTGGTCAATGAGAAATCGCTGCTGCTAAAGAAGACTCCCTCAAATTATAGAGTAGTATATAAAAAATGAGAAGAAAATAGGTCACCAAAAATATTTCTGAAAACTACTTGTATAAAATGATAAGGTAGTATCAGAGGCTCTACAATCTGTGGGGATACCTTCTAAATGCAAAGGTACTGATAAATTCAGATAAACGCAAGCCCTCAATAAGTCAAACAACAATGGAAAACTAACACTGATATGACCACAGGGATACCCAGTCTCTCCTGCTAACTTCCACCTCCAGAGTGGGTAAGGAAACACTAAGTCAAAAGATAAGAGAGTGCCAAAGCAAGGGCAAGGTGACAAGGTCCCTGACCTGTGAGAGCACACATGTGCCTTCACATAACCAGCTCCACCAGGATGAAAAGCATAGTTACAGACATTACTAATTTACCCACAGTGGCTCGGATACTTAAGCTTCATTCTATAAAAACTCAAAACTCAATATTTTCTACAAGTGTGTATGATGATTGGAGGCACTTTCCCCATGAATGATTGAAAAGTGATTCTTCCACAATAAGGGTCAAATATTGGCTGGATTATCATCCAATTTACACTGGACAGTATGTTTAAATAATATTGTAATATAAAATAATTTCTCTATTATATTTCTGAAAGTCTGTCCATACTTTTTAGTATGGGATTATGAAATGATAATATCTAATCTTTTCTGGAAAATCATCTAAAAAGTATTTTTCTAATAATTAAGAATCAAAAGAGACATGTACAATGGAATCATATCAATACATGTAATCTAAAATATCTGATATGAAGTCTCTGGGATCATGATCTCCTTAGCTTATTTACAGTATTTATATAATTTTGAAAAGCCATGAGTGGTAGCAAATATCTTTGAATAAATAAACATCAGCTTCCTGAATCAACATATTAAAAGATGAAGAAAAGGAGCTCCGTCCCTCCACTCCTAAATGGAGAAAATACTTTTAATCTGTTTTGGGTAAAAAAAAATACATACTTAATAAGTTATCCTCAATTATTTATTTCTCCTCTCTTGATTATTGCAGTTTTTGTCATAATTTTGAAGTACACATTTTCAAGATATTTCAGGAAAAATCAAGGCTTTGTAAAGTATGATTCAATTTCTGCTGTGTGTGTGTTACATAAATTGGAAGGATGCACAAAAACCTGTTAACGGTGGTTGCTTCTGGGGGTAAAACTGGCAATTGACAGAGGATTTTTAAAAGACTTTCCATTTTATATAATTTTATGCATTTGAATTTTCCACCATGTGCACATATTTCTTCCAAAGTAAAATTTAAAATTCTTTAATGTAAGAAAATATTTTATAAGAGAATAAATAGCTACCATTTATTTTTAGCCTTTCTTTTTTTTTTTTTTTTTTTTTTTTTTGCCCGGTCTCATCGAACTCAATTGAAATTTTAATTCCTTTTTCCCAGAAAGTAAATTACAAAAATCTAGGCATTGAAACTAATTTTCTCCAACTCAAGACAAAAGTTTTATGACAAAAGGAAAAGATAAATTGGAACATTAAAATGAATGGAAAATTAGAAGGCAAAATTGCTTGTCAGGATAGAGATTTCATTGGCAACTGTTGCCCTGAAGGATGTTCTGGTCAAAGCATGTTTATTTTCACCCTCTGATGTGAGTTATTAGGTATAAGACAGACCTTTCTCACACTGGCATTTAAAATGAAAATATATTATTAAAGTACTCAAAATTAGCAAACATGAACATTACTATGAAGCAGAGCTAAAGAACTTTTTAAATTATCTGAAAATTGGATATCCTTTGTTCTCAAGAGTTTAATTTTTAATTCTCTTACTCTACTTGATTATTTTATTTCGAAGAGTGTACAGAGATCACACACATCTTTCATCAAATATACTTGCCTCTTAAAATATTCCGCTTTCCAAATAAAAAGCCAAAAAAAGGTGCTTTGCTTCTGAGTCCATGGAGACTAGGATCCCGTTCCCAGTTCTATCTGCAGAACTTGATTCTTTCCTGCTGCCAGGACGGAGGAAGCCTTAGTTCCAAGCACTTATGAGATTTTCTTTGAAATTTTCTTCTAAGTCTCAAAAAATGGAGCCCAAGTGATTCCAGACAAAGTTCTAGGAGGAGATCTCAACTACAGAGCTTCCATTCTCTCATCCCTTCCATCTGGGACCAGTGCAACTCTTTTCACCTGGCTTCAGTCTATTTATCTATAAATATGAAATGGAATGAATTTCACAAACTGACAAGTCTTTTCCAACATTAAAATTTGGGTGAGTGAACTGTCAGTGATGGCCACTTTTTATTTGTCCAAGAGCAAACAAAGTTAAAAATATATATATACCATATAATACCAATGCTATTTACCTACCCAGATACCTGACGAGGAAAACATGGAGAGTAAAGATAAGGTATAGTTAAAAAAAAAAAAGGTAGTATCAGTACCATGGTCAAAAGAATTTCAAACAAAATGCATTCTAAGTGATGGCACTTGAAGTTAATTAACAGTGACTAAGAGAAACGCTCTCTTTTAAATGTAGGCAATAATTAGTGTATCTTAAAAATCAATAATTCAACGGCATAGTTTATCTTCCTGAAAACAGTATTCGGCAAAGCCATTTTAAGCAGAAATATTACTCGAAGAATGCTTCATTAGATTAAAAAAATACATTGGAAGGGGAAATGTAAAGCCATGAGCAGAAAGTAGGAAAAAATTATGGAAGAAGAAATTTTCAAATGGTTGACACTCATTCAAAAACACATACTGGGGCAGCCCCAGTGGCCCAGCGGTTTAGCGCCACTGTCAGCCCAGGGCCTGATCCTGGAGGCCCGGGATCGAGTCCCACGTTGGGCTTCCTGCATGGAGCCTGCTTCTCCCTCTGCCTGTGTCTCTGCCCCTCTCTCTCTCTCTCTCTCTCTCTCTCTCTCTCTCAATCTGTTTCTCATTAATAAACAAACAAAATCTTTAAAAAAAAAAAAACACATACTGAATTTCCCTCTGGTGCAAATCACTGAACCACAGACATGGAGATAGGATGTTGTACAGAAATGAGATAAAGTTTGAAAGAATTTACAGTCTAATTTTAATCCAAGTGCAGTAACAGTGATAACCGAGGCAAAAACAAAGTGTTGGACAAAATATGGGGGAAAAGATTTCTTCCATCTGGGACTTCAAGGACTGATCTATGACAGCATTATCAGAATGGTGGCAAACACACAGGTAGATAAAGAAGTTGGTGTAGGAAAGTTAGCATTCCAAGGCAAGATATTAGCATAAATCAGTGCTTCCTCCTGTGTGATCCCCGGACCAGCCCCATCAGCATCAATCACATGGGAAATAGTTAGAAATTCTCAGGCCCCACCCCTAGGAGTCAGAAATCCTAAGGTTGAGCCTCATAATCTAATTTTAATAATCACTCCAGGTGATTCTGATGTGGACTAAGGTTTGAGAATTATAAGTAAAAGCATAGTGAGGCAAATACGTTTTCAAACATTTAACAGTAGATTGGCAATGTCAGAATCATCTAGAATGGAAAAAACAAAAAAAATACTGTTCAGTTCTATACTGCAGTTCTCAATTTATAGAGAGGATTCTCTAGGTCATACTGTTGTGTAGCAAGGTTTGGGAGTTACTGAGTAGTAACCTGAGGCCAGGCTACTGAGAGGCTTAAATTCAGGTCTGAAGTATCACACTTCAGGGGGAGGTCACAGAAAGCTACGTTAAGTGTTAGGGTTTTTTAACTTTTTAGTTGAAATATAACACCCATGTACAGGAATGTGCACAAGTCATACCTGTACATCTCAACAAATTACTGCAAAATAGCAAGTATTAAAAGTATCGTGAGCAGGTAAGGCAATGCTTAGGAAAAATTTACATGCCAGTCAGTGGTCAGGAGCCCTGACTTAGGAGGCAGGGATTCTGGCAAAGGCACCAGATGAAAGGTTATTACAACCTTTAAGTGTAATACAGCCAAAGGACAGTCAGGATGTTTGCAGAGGACTCACCAAATGTGAGATGGAGGACTTTAAAAGTAGGGAAAGTGACACCAAGAAGTGTTAAATGACTTGATCAAGGTCACACATCCCCTGGCCCAAGGGCATTTCTCTTATATCACGCTGTCAGCCAGAAAAGGAGATAGTCAGGATTTTCTTTTCTCTTCTTTAAAGATTGATTGGTTGGTTGGTTGACTGATTGACTTGAGAACAAAAGAGAGTAAGAGTGAGGGGCAGAGGGAGAGGGGGAGAGAGAGAACCTCAAGCAGACTCCCCACTGAGCATGGTGCCCGACACAGGGGGCTTGATCCCATGACTCTGAGATCATGACTTGAGCCAAAATCAAGAGTCAGATCCCCAACTGACTAAACCACTCCAGCATCCTGCCAAGATTTTCAAAGGAAGGACTGAAGACACATGGCCAGTGACTGGATGAGGAGGATAAAGTAGGAAATTCCCAGTTGACTCTGGCATCTGTAGGTCTATGAGAGTGCAGAAACGGCTGCCACCAGCCCGGACAGATTAGGTCGGGGCCTAGAAGATCTCTTTACAGCATTCAAGATGGCATGACCTCAGCCGTTTAGCATTTGAGACCCAGCAATGCCAAAGACTCTCTTTTACTAGCATCTTGTTGTGGCCTAACTCTACGTCTAAAAAGAGGCCAATATTTTGCATATAGGACATAACAGTCTGTTTAAGTTATTCCGAAAAGAGAGTACTGTCTCAACTGACACTTGTGATTTAATTCTCATAAGGACTTGCTTTAGAAGGTTTTTGGCAGAAAGTTCTAAGTTGACAGTTCACAGAAAACAAGGACTTAGCTGTTTACAACAAATATGGGAGCAATAATGATACTATACCATCTCTTTTTCCTCCCCTGCATCTGCTTAACAAGAATGTTTGAATAACACTATCGTCTGTCCATATCTTGACAATTTTACAGACTGATGAAATATAAATGCAGTGACACACCTATAAAGTATCTTTCTTTATTAACCATTTGTTTGAAAGTCATTAGAAACCTGGCAGCAAAAAAGCAATGAAAATAATTTCAAACAGTTCCATTCCCTTTAAAAGCCTTTCCACAGACGCCTGTCTTATTGGATCTTTTTTCTTTGCGTGTCAATATTGAAGTTTTAATCATAGTTTCGTGTGAAAAAAAAATGTTTCATAGTGAAAAAACAGGTTAGGCAAACATTTTCACATCATTGTGGTCCAATCATCTTTGCCCAAATCACCATGAAATGGATGATTTGACCCAATTCCCATCAGCATTTCTTCAGCAATAATGACTTATGGAGCAACTCTACAAAATGCCGGGTTAATTTCAGAGAAAGACAAGACAAAGTTCCTGCTCTCAGGATGCTTACATTCTGTTTAGGGAGACAAGACATGCAAATATAAACAGATAAATGAAATCACAAGGCAATGTGGGAACAAGAGAAAAAATGGATCAGACGATAGGACTTGTAGGGGGTTGAAACAGAAAAGTGGGTCAGTCATGGAAGGGAAGAGTTGATAAGTCCACAGTCTCCAAGAAGATAACTTAAGTTTTACACAAAGTTAGCACCTCCACACAATATTGGTTTGGGCTTCCTGGCTATGATACCCTCTCTTAAACACTTCATTCATTCATCTATCTCCTTCCAAAATGTAAATGCTCACACAAAATCAAGGTTTTAAGAAATCAGAAGTACCTGGCCTAGGTCTAGACAAAATTGTGAGTCTGCAAAGTTTGATTCTCTCCATTTTCCCTGCCTCATGTTTGCCTTTCCTTATCCAGTTATTCAGACATTTCCTTATTATTAAAAGAAAATGCACCCCTTGGGGCATCTTGGGTTGAGCGTCTGCCTTCAGCTCAGGGCCTGATCCCAGGTCCTGGGATCGAGGCCCCCATCAGGCTCCCCGAAGGGAGCCTGCTTCTCCCTCTCCCTCTGTCTCTGCCTCTCTCTGCGTCTCTCATGAATAACAGATAAATAAAATCTTTAAAAAAGAAAAGAAAATGCACCCCTTATTGAAGGCTAAAATTCAAGGGGATAAAATGATAGAGAAGTTGGGAGCAATGGAAGATTATTCCTAAATTACAGTATGAAGAGAATTGCCCCCTATAAGTTTTGCTAAGATCAGTCTTGGAATTCATTTAATTGTACGTAGCCAGAATTCTTACTATGTACAATTGGATACACTTGTGTAAATGTGTGCAACTATTTTTCAACTACCAAGATGTGATATTTTTCGGATTTAAGACAACTTTTAAAAAATGTTTCATTTCCCTATACTTCATTAAAATGCACTAGAGACATGGAATTCCATTGATTTATGGTAGTGAATATTTTTTTAATAAGTTTTTTTGACATTCATCTCCTGACTGCAATCAGTTTTCAGGAGCAGAACACAATCTTGGCGAAGCCCATCAGTATATTCTATACCTGATAGTAGTTACTGGTTTAAGGACAGCATGTGACCCAAGGGAGTCTAGTAGAAATGAATTTCAGGACTGCTCCTAGCAGTTTTAGGGCACAGATTGTGTCTTGCACTAAATATGCAAGGTCACACGTCGCAGCCATTTTGCTCCCTGAGGAAAGCCTGCAGAAGAGTGAAATTCCGACATGGAGACGTAAAGGGCTAAAGAGAGGCAGAGGGAGTCTTGAGCAAAGTGGGCCTAAATTATCAAGTTAAATTATTTTACTGTTCAAGCACTGCCCCTTTCCCTGCAAATAAAACATATACCTAATGAATTCAGTAAATGTTCAATGAGCACATGCTATGTGCTAGGTTCTAGGATTGCAGCAGGTAATAAGATGTATTTTCTGTCCTGAAGGTGCTAATAGTCCAGTGGAAAAGGTAAAAAAAAAAAAGACTAAATCAATAATGTTATATAATGAATGAAGAAGGGTAAACTCTGTAATAGGAAAATGGAACGCTAAAAACAAAGGACAACCCAGTACTGGTACAATAAAAACAAGTTTAAAAAGTTAACATTAAGGGGCACCTGGTGGTTTGGTCAGTTAAGCCTTCGACTCTTGATTTCTGCTCAGGTCTTATCTCAGGGTCGTGAGATCGAGCCCTGCATTGGGCTCTGCACTGAGTGTGCAGCCTCCCTGGGATTCTCTCCCTCTGTCCCTTCCCACTCCTCTCTCTTAGAACAAAACAAAACACAAGTTAACATCAAAATGTCAGACGCAGGGCACCTGGGTGGCTCAGCTGGTTAAGTGTCTGCCTTTGGCTCAGGTCATGATCCCAGGGTCCTGGGATCAAGCCCCGCATCAGCCTCCCTGCTCACTGGGGAGTCCACTTCTCTAGTTCCCTCTTCCTTTGCGTGTGCTCGTGCTCTCACTCTAGCTCTCATGACCTCTCTCAAATAAATAAAAAAATCTTAAAAAAAAAAGTCTTTTAGCTAGTATCTTAAAAAACAAAGACTCAACCCCATCACTGGTTTATAGACATCCATCTGCCAGCTAACAGTGTGGCTAGTTCCTTTATATTCAGTGTGAAATGCCTGTGGCTTAAATGCTAAATATTAATACTCTCACCCAACATCAGCCCCTTGAAATCACCAACTCATTCCTGAAACAAACTGACATTTATTGTGTGGCATGAAAGGACATTCCAGTGGACAAAATGCAAAGTACTGACTCTTAGGCCACTACCAGGTAATTTATTTTACCTGTGGTGTCTTTCAGAAGCAATCTCCGGGGACCTGAAAGTCAACAAATACATGGAGGCAAAAAATTAACTGCTATTTTAAAAAGCCAAGGTGGTAAAATAGTAGTTGTATGTTAAAATGTATTTCTGTATGACGGGAATGTTTCCTGCGGAGTCACATGCAATACAGGATATGAAAGCAAGTTAAAGATTATAAAGCACTCAAGATAAATGCCAGTTATTGTCATTCTTCTAGAGTGTGCACTTTTATTGTAATCAGAGATACTGGAAGTATGATTATCTTAAGCACTTATCCCTAAAAAAAGACTGTATCTTTAATCTTAGAGCACAAACTGAACATGTTAAAGAAGTCTCAGTACAAATTAATGTGCTACAATAAAGAATTGCAATACTACTCTTCTTACTTGAGTTTCTACAAGTATTAACAGTTTGGAGCTCGGTTCCCTTGATTTGTCATTGAGAATGGAATATAGGGAGGATCAATTAACTGACTAACTGAATCTTCTAGGTTAATAGGAAGGTGGGCAAGAAAACCAGTATTTAGAGGTAAATATCATACAGCTTGTTGGGATTGTTGGGATGATCATTCCCATTTTACAGATGAGGAGACAGACTATGAAAGCTCAAATTCACATGACTGAATGAATGACTATAAGGCATTTTGCCAAAGAGGATTCTAATTTATCTCGTAGGCTATTAGAATTATTTAGAATTGCTGTATTAGGGCAGCCTGGGTGGCTCAGTGGTTAAGCGCCTGCCTTCCACCCAGGGTGTGATCCTGGAGTCCCAGAATCGAGTCCCACATCAGGCTCCCTGCGTGGAGCCTGCTTCTCCCTCTGCCTGTGTCTTGGCCTCTCTCTCTCTGTGTCTCTCATGAATGAATAAATAAAATCTAAATAAATAAATAGATAGATAGATAGATAGATAGATAAATAAATAAATAAATAAACAAATAAATTTAGAGTTTAAAGAACAAAGTTTATTTCTGTAATAGTGCAGTGTTAATACAAGAGTCCAGTTCTATGAGAGGTAATAAGTAAATCCTCTTAATATGCTATTTAAATATCCCCCCAGCTAGTTGTAATTTTACAATAAGCACCATTTATATACAATGTTTAAACCTGTTTATCTAAATAAGAGCAACAGAAACAGAAATTAACTAAGGACTATAGAAGCAGAAACTAAGCACTCAAGAGGAAGAAAACGTCATCAAAGAAAAAGCAACACATAATCCAATGCTAATTTGCATCTCAAATGCATTCTAAAAAGCTATTTTTCTCAAAATGCTCCCCCTAAAAAACTACGTATGAATACAGTTATGATTCCTAGAGGGAAAAAAATAGTCACTTATTTAAACAATATTTATTTGTGACTAGTCTGTACCAGGCACTGTTCTAGGATCTGTGTCGGCACCTCTGTTCATAGTTTTATTAAGGTATCAGTAGGTATGGTTTTAATTGTTCATCTTTCTCTAAATGTTAATCCTGTCCTATGACTTTTATATTTTCATTCCAAACCACACTTAGTTTGCTAGCCAGTCTAGAATCAAATTTTCCAGCATTCTTGATTCACTTTCTCTCTTGTCCTTTTTTGTGTATTTTTTATTGGAGTTCAATTTGCCAACATATAGTATAACACCCAGTGCTCATCCCATCAAGTGCCCTCCTCAGTGCCCATCACCCCTCTCTTGTCCTTCTGCTATAAACACTGGATTAAATGCCCTGAGAAGGGAAGTAACTGTTGTGTTCTGAATGCTTGCAATTCAAAGTGTTGCTGAAGAACATATCTGCACAGTTTGGTTGGATGATGGTCTGATCCCATCTGAGGCATGGCACTGCTCTGCTTTATCACTTTTGTCTGCATGGAGTTCTTTTTCATATCTCCCTGTAGCTCTTTACTCTTCTATGTCCTCTACTCCAACCTTATTACTTGATAAGCCAGCTTTCTAATTAATAGAGAAAAAATAAAATATCAAACAGGAACTCTCCCAAATTATCTTCTCAAACTCCATCTCTAAACTTATTCAACAGACTATTTTCTTATACTATTTGTTCCTATCTGTCTTATGAAAGACTTCTTCTATACATTAGACATCTCTTTCCTGTATTTTGAAGGCATCTTCCCTTGCATTGGCTTCTACCCATCAGACTATAAACATATTTAACCCCCCCCCCCCATGGAAAGAAGGAAGGGAAGAAGGAAGGCAGAAGGAAGGATATAATTCATTATA
Organism: Vulpes lagopus; assembly: GCF_018345385.1. Lineage (NCBI taxonomy): Eukaryota > Metazoa > Chordata > Mammalia > Carnivora > Canidae > Vulpes > Vulpes lagopus. The sequence goes on from NC_054846.1 coordinate 43,918,527, forward strand.
GATTTGCCCTCGATTCAAGGGTCTATCTGGCCTATTGCTCCCTTCATCATGACCATCCCTCCAGCTTCTGCTCATCAGCAAAATCTGTGAAAGCATAACCTAAATTTTCTATTATCATGGCTCAACATTCATTAATCCACAACTCAGTGTGTCTTGCTCCACCAGTTATGATCCTTCAGCTTCTATAATACCAATGCATCAGAGAGACCACGCTGTAGTTTTAGTTCTCACCTTCTCTGATCTCTCTTCAGTACTTGCTACTTCACAAGCTTCATCCATCCTGGGTTTTCACATACCAATGAGCACAAATTGCTGTACTTTACAGGTGAGACTGAGGGCCTGCACCGATGAGTTAACTCTAAAGTCTACTAGCCTTGGAAACCAACATGTACACCATTAGAAGGTCTGAGATCCCACAGCATTGTTTCTACCATTCCCTCAATGACAATAAATAGAAATAAAGCAGACAGGGATGCCTGCATGGCTCAGTGGTTGAGCGCCTGCCATTGGCTCAGGGTGTGATCCTGGGGTCCAGGATCTAGTCCCACATCGGGCTCCCTACGGGGAGCCTGCTTCTCCCTCTATGTCTCTGCCTCTCTGTCTCTCTCATGAATAAATAAATAAAATCCTAAAAAAAAAAAAAGAAATAAAACAGACAGTAATATCAAGATAACATGTATACATTCCCTGCTGGGATTGACTCTGAAGACACTAAATGGTAAATTATTGCAAGGAACTGAAAGATACTGTATCATTCAATGCTCTGAATTGAAGGCTAAGTGTTTCAAAAATTTCTTAGAGTCTCCTGTAGCACTGGTCTTTGCTTCCATGAATAAAATAAGCAATAGGTGGAGGCCATGCTTGAAGACCATTGTGACTGGATGCTCAGAATTTGAAAGCTATTTTCTGATAGGCAGGAGGCTACAGAGTAGATTTGCTTTTTTGGGCACAGTAATCTGTGCAAGGATATTGCAGTCTGCTGCTACAGGAATAATCACACGGGGTCTGCAACTTTGAAGGAGAATCCTAATGTCATTCTTTCCTATTTTTCTGCCCATCTTGCCCTCACACTCACTCTCTTTACATCTCAGCAGATTGGCTTCTGCTCCTGTCTCCAATACATCCCTCCCAACGTGATGCCCTTTAGACTCTGCTCCTAGTCTTCAATATTTGCTATTAATGCCTTTCCCAGTCCATTTGACACAACCTCAAATTGCTGATGAATGTCAAATTTATCTGTCATGATCAAAATTATTTCAAACCACCTACTGGATATAGCTATTAGATGGTCTCATAGACGCCTAAAATTTAATATATCCAAATGGAACTTACCATCTCCCCATATCTCCTTAAATATGTTCTATCTTGTCCTTTTCAGATTTCTATTAGTGTGCTCATCAGACACTCTGTAGCTAAACTACTAATTGTACCTCAATATCTATTCTTCCCTTTTTCAACAATGGCACCTCCGATTTTTAGTTGGAAGCCATTAAAATTAAGACTACAATTCTCAGCCTTCTTTATATCCAGAAGTAGTTACATGACTACATTGTAGCCAACAGAAATGTGAGCAGACTTACTGGTCATGCTGCTTCTCCCTTTTGCTCCAGCCAATTTGATGGACTATGGAGGTAAACTCTTGGTGATGAGACCTCTCATCAACCATATGGATGAGGTTATCATTTTAATGGATGTAAGAGAAACCAATAAAAATAAATCTGGATCTGTAATACCACAATGCCCATATTATCTCTACACTGCTAAATCTGGATTGTTCGGCTGACAGAGAAATAAACATGCATTGTTTTTTCTAATAATTAACAATTAAAATTATATACACATAAGGTATACAATTTGGTAATTTGATATATATATGCATTGTGAAATAATCGCCACAATCAGGCTAATTACATAGTTCTTATATAGTTATATAGTTCTCTTCCTTCCTCTCTCTCTCTCTCTCTCTCTTTTGGTGTGATGAGAACACTTAAGATTTGCCCTGTTAGCAAAATTCAAGTATATAATTTTATACCCCTTTACCAACATCGTCCCATTTTTTTCTTCCCCCCAGGCCCTGGCAATCACTATTCTATAAGCTTGACTATATTAGATTGTATACATAGCTGAGATCATACAGTATTCATTTTTATCCAACTGGCCTTTTTCATTTAGCAATAAATGAAATACCTATTGCTTAAACATCTTTGAGATTCATCCACATGGTTGCAAATAAGATTTCTTTCTTTCTTAAGGCTAGAAATTTCAAAGGCACTGCTCAATATATCTCATCCTCTACCTCCAATCATTTATCAACTCTTATTGATCCTATAAGAAAAAAAATCCCAAATTCAATTTCTCTTTTCTAAGTGTGCAGACTCTGCTTGAGCTCTATCTGTAAAAGCCTCTAGCTTAGAACTTTCTATGTCTCATGCCTGATACCCTTTACACTGTGGTCTATTCTCCAATAACCTATAACATAACCTTTCTATCACACACATCTCTTGATATCACTCTTCCACATCAAAACTTCTGAAGGTTTCCCAGTATCTACCAATACAATCCTAATTTCCTAGCTTGATATATACAGATTTTTGAAGTCCTTCTTACCATTCCTCACTATACACCATATGTTCCTGCTGCACAGAAATCCCCATTACTTCCATAATTATTTCAGCCTTCTTATAACACTTTGCCTTTGCTCATGGAGTCTCTTTGGCTAAAATACCCCTTTCACTCTTCTTAGTCATGAAAACACCTATTTAACCCCTAAATCCCATTATAAATGTTTTATCTTCAATGAAGACTCTTAGAAATCTCCCTGTAGTGATTATTGCTCTATTATCTGTGTTCTAGGAGTTTGCTTATACTTTGTAATAGCAGCAGTGAATCATATTTTAATTTACCTGTTTGCATGTCTGACTCACTCCAGGTTTCTAAAGAATTGAAAGCATTTCTTACTCATCTTCGTATCTCTATCACCCTGGTATGTATTGGACAGTCATATATATTTGTTGAAAAAACTGAATAAATCCTTCAAAAGTTCAGTACATCTGCAAAGATTGATTTAATGAATGTCAGGAAGCACCCTACCAGAATAAAAAGGTACAATGGAAAGATGCCTGGGTGGCTCAGTGTCTGACTGAATGTCAGACATGTCAGACAAGTGTCTGACTCTTCATTTCAGCTCTGGTCATGATCTCGGGGTCATGAGATTGAGCCCAGTGTCTGGCTCAGTGGGGAAGCTGCCTGAGATTCTCATTGTCCTTCTCCCTTTTCTCCACTCCCCATGTGCATGATCGCTCTCTCTTTCTCAAATAAATAAATAAGTAAATCTTTTTTTTTTTTTAAAGTACAATGGCTGGACGCCTGGGTGGATCAGTGGTTGATCATCTGCCTTTACCTCAGGTCATAATTCCAGGATCCTGTGATCGAGTCCCACATTGGGCTCCCTGCATGGAGCCTGCTTCTCCCTCTGCCTGTGTCTCTGCCTCTCTCTCTGTGTCCCTCATGAATAAGTAAATAAAATCTTTTTTTAAAAAGTAAAATGGTGATAGTCCTCCCTAATATTCAGATTGGACACATCTCATCATAATCCTTCTTTCTGGTTATAAAAGGGAAAAGCATTAGTTGAGACAGTAGCCTAGGAGTCATAAAACGCATGTAAATTGTTCAAAAACATTTGAGCCACAGTGCCTGGTTTCAAATCCTGACCCTATTATTCGCCAGCTGTATGCCACTCACCTGAGCATAACACTTACCCTCTCTATGCTTCAGTTTCTTCATCTGGATTAGGAATCATAATTTTTCCTAATCATATTGTATTTGCCGGGATAAAATGAGTTTGGATATGTAACAAGTTGTATGTATGTAAATACGTAATAAGTTTACACATAAAGCACTTAGAACAATGACTGCCACACCAAGCACTATAAAAGCCTAGTTGTTATTACAATTTCAAAACGAAAATGGTAAAAGAAAAATAAGGAGGGTCTTAGGATATTTGAGTAAACAGCAAAGATAGCTAATTATTTGTTTTTTTTTTTTTCTTATTATTATCAGGTAGGGATACATTTCTAATACTGGGTACAGTTTTGAAATTGTTACATGAACAATCTATTGAGTTTCAAGGGTTATAGGACAACTGGCAGAGATCTGCCACTTTAAGGCCCAGTATATGTAGAGATCCTTGTAAAGATACTGGAGGCCAGACCTCAGTATCTGCTAGATAGATACTGAACTAGACTTTCAGCCCCTCTAAAGGTCATTCACCACCATGTGTCCTGGGATGAACCGGATTCATCTCTCTGACCAAATTCTATCTATACTCTTCTCTCCAGCTCTGCTATCCAATGGATATGCTCTTCCTCTAGCTTCCAATTCACATATTCGTTCCCTGATTTACAATGGTTTTCCCTCATCTGGTTACTTGCTGGTTGTAGTTCAGCTAAATTCTCTTGTTTCTGGTCCAATGTAAAGGCTGTATCCACATTGTGGCTCTCCCCCATACCTACTGTCCTACAAAATTCCCACTTTACCAGTTGAATTTGAAGCTTGGCAAAGAATTGAAGGTTGCAGAATGAGGTGGAGGGAAGAGATAGTCAGGAGAGCAGAAGGACTGGTGTTGGAAAGTTCAGTCGAAGGGAGAATTGGGATGTCCTGGGAAAATGATCAGTAACAGATCAGAGATCCAGACCCAATCCATCAGTAATCCTACGCAGAAAGGAGCTGAAAGAAGATGAGAATGCCAAAGACATGCTCTGCCGCTTCTGCCTATAGCTGGCCTAGGTACTAAATATTTCAGCACAAACATCAAAACCCTAGTTTTGCGTTCCCTGAGGTAAACTTACACTTATGCTGCATTACTTTGACCACATGTATTACACATTTGCTTAAGCATCAGTGTTTCTAAATATATTCCGATAGCAAGTATGGCTACAAAGGAGAAGAAAATCTGTGATGTCGTTTTTCAAAGATCTGACAGGCTTCTTTAATAATTAAAAAGCTGCTCTACTGGCCTAATGGCAAAATATTTCTGCAAATTGACTTTCTATTCACAGTGCAAAAGGACCAGAGAACTAAAAACTGGACAATCATTAACGTGCCTTCTTATTCTATATTCCTTAGGGTTTGTTTGTTTTTGGTTTCTTATAAACTCGAAACTAACCAGATTAAAAATTTACAATCTCCCAAGTATAAATCACAACATTTTATTAGAGAATAAAACTTGATCTGAGTCTTTTTAAAAATAACATGTTTAAATAAATAAGAAAACTTGAGAAAGATATTGAGATTTTATAAATTATAATTGTTAAGAGGACTACAGTAAGTGATGATATAAGTGATGAAAAAACAGGAGTTTTAAAATACTTGAACAAATATCTATCACTACTACCACAACATTAAATATCCTATATTGGAATGGTTCTCAGCCTACAAAAATTTGTTTTATTTCTGACTAATGAAAAATCTGGGGTATGCAAATTGTATTTCAGTAAATGGAACCAGCATTACCATATAATTCATGTTACCGGTAAGTATATCAAATAAATGGTCCCAGAGTCATGATTAAAGCCCACCTCTGGATATATATCCAAAAGAACTGAAATCAGAATCTTATTATGCAGAGTTATCTGCATTCCATCTTCATTGCAGCATTACTCACAATATCCAAGATCCAAATGTCCAAGGTCCACAATATCGAAGGTCCAAATGTCCACTGACGGATGAACGGGTAAATGGTGGTATATACATACAATGGAATATCATTCAGCATTAAAAATGAATAAAATCCCACTATATGTGACAGTGTGGATGAAACTCAAAGATTTTATCCTAAAGGAAATAAGCCAGTCACAGAAGGACAATTACTGCATAATTTAGCTCATATGAGGTATCTAAAATAATTAAACTCATAGAAGCACAGACAAGAATGATGATTGCCAGGGGCATGTGGGGAGAAAGGTGTTCAGTGGGTATAAAATTTTAGTTATGCAAGATGAGTAAAATTTCTAGAGGTCAGATGTACAACATTATGTCCATTGATAATAAGAATGTATTATGCAATTAAAATATTTGCTAAAGTGGATAGATCTCAGATCAAATGTTTTTAACAAAAAACAAAACATAAAAAAAAGGAATGAGGAAACATTTGGAGGTATGTTTATTACTTGATTGTAGCAATAGTTTCATGGGTGTATGCATGGATACAACCGAATCAAAGTGTATGTGTGTGTATATACATATATGTATTTGTGTGTGTGTGTGTGTGTGTGTGTATAAGTGATATTGCAATAAAGCTACTTAGAAATAAACAATAATAGTATGCTCAAAATTGTTATGCAATTTCTGGAGAATAATTAGGCACTACTACAAAGTCCTTCAAATATATGTATGCACTATCATCTAACAACTTCATTTCTACAAATTTATCCTAAAACATGAAAGATATGTTGAAATATTTAGTAAATGTTTAGCCATTCAAAATGTCAATGACATCATACATAATTGTCACAAATAAATATCGAAACAATCAAATTCCCAGCAATAATGAAATGGTTATTAGACTGGGATACATCCATAAAAAGAAGACTATTTACCATGTATTGTCAACTAACACTTATTTTTTTTAAATGGCTACTTTATCATGAAACAAAAATTTCCACTGACAATATAGGAGGTAAAATAATATTCGGGAAAGAATGATTTCACTTTCTACAATGTCATATGTGGTTATATAACTTATAAAACAATTTTAAGCTTCTTATAGGAAGACGGAGTGATTTTTTATAAAAAATTTTTTATAAAACTGAAATACAGTGGTTACAACTTATGCATTTCTTAAAGCCTTCCTCATAAATTTATCACAGCTGCACCTGTCTTGTTCCCACTTTTCCGTTTTTTTCCTTCTACATAGTCATAGATGTAAAGAGGCTTTCCTTTTCCTTTCCAAGACTAATTCCATCTGGGTCCATTCCCAGCATAACCACCTGAAAACTAATATCATGCTACCAACTCAAATGTTACATTCTCTGAAAAAGTTTTCTGCTCATCTCAAGTTGATTTAGATGCAGCTTTATCTTACTGCAATTTGAACACACCTCTGCTTTCTTATTATATTTCAATTACTTGCATGTATCACAAGGTAGAAACTGGAAATTATTTGAGACAAGAAAGCATGTATTTTTATGTTTATATCCTGTCATACAGAACAGTGCCCAACACCCAATATGTATTCAGTGACTTTTGAATAAAAGTCTACTAAAAATCCTCCTCGAAAATACAATCAAGTAATTCAAGATTCTCTAAAATCTAATCACATACATAATCACCATGCTACCCAAAATCTTATTCAATTGATTAAAAGAGCGATATTTTTCATAAGATTACTGAAAATCACTAATCCTTAAAGATAAAGAATTTGAATATTTATTGAGTACCTGCTCTGTGCCCTGGAGATATCAAGACTTCCTGGCTTAGTAGAGGAGACAGGAATAGAAACAAATCATTTCACATCATATGGCTAATGCTGAATAGAAGCCACTGCAATTTGATAATGGGAATACAGAGAAGTCAGTAACAACATACCTCGGTAGTGTCAAATATATCCCAACAAAGAACAGGCTCTGGAAAGTTGTTACTTTAGACCCTAAATATCATCAGCTTTTACTAATTGTCACTTTGAAAGAATTGTTCAGGGTTGGTTTTCAAATTGCATGTTAGTCATCACCGTGTATCTTAGGCCTAGCAAATGCTCACCAATTTTAGAATAATGATGGACAGAGATCTCTATCCGCACATGCTCTTTGAGTTGAAAACAGTGATGATGCATCCACATTGCTGAATTGCAGAGAAAGGAATCAGTGGATGCAGAGAGAAGTAGCCATGCCTTGACTATAAGACCCTTCACATTTTCACTTTACCAACAGCTTTATTTTACCTCTCTCCATCTCACCTATCACGCTAACTTCCTAGCAAAGTCAAACTGCATATGGATGCCCAAATACACCAACCTGGTTCACATCTCTGCACCTTCAAACACAACCATGACTTGTATCTTGTGTTCCCCTACAAAACACCCACCTAAGTCCACTCGTTCCACACTTAATCACTATTTCCTCTATGTTACCCCTGTGCATTATATAAGCTTGTCTTGTTTCATTGGTTACTCTATTAAAATGTTTTTCTCTTAGTCTCTGTATGCCTTGAAAGCTAAGAAAGTGTCATTTGCATTTCCTATTCTCAATGCCTAGAGCAGCATCTAGAGATGACTGCTTCGTGAATAGATCGTTTGACTAATCTTTAATTTGAAAATACAAAGATATGCTAAAATATTCTAACTTATTCTATAACCCATGAAACTGGCATAACATGTAATGTTCAGAAATAAGTCTGAATAAAATTTTATGCAATTTTACTTGACATCTAAGCAATCTAAGCTGTGAAGATTTCTTGGTAGCATTACATTTAAATTTTTATTATACTATTATTTATAGCCTAAAATATTTATGATCTAATATACCAATCAGTAAATATCAAGAATGATTTGATAAAAGGCTAAATTTCTTTTAAAGATTTTTATTTATTTATGTATTTATGTATTTATGTATTTATGTATTTATGTATTTATTTATTTATTTATTTATTTATGAGAGACACAGAGAGAGGGACAGAGAGACAGAGGGAGAAGCAGGCTCCTCGCAGGGAGCCTGATATGGGACTCGATCCCTGGACCGGGATCACACGCTGAGCCGAAGGCAGAAGCTCAACCATTGAGCCACTCAGGTGTCCCAAAAGGCTAAATTTTGATCAAACCCAGAGTCTTTACAACGTAAAATCAGGTTTTTTGATCTACTCAAATAATCAAAATTTATGTATTTTTTTAAGTTCTTGCCATGCATCATGCACTTGCTAAAGGCTTAAATATATTCCCTCATTTATCTAACTATTAACCATCCGTGGATACTCTATTCCCATTGACTATAAGAGACTCAGAGAGATCAAGCCTCTAGTCCAATGCCAGCCAGCAAAGTGGTAGAGCAAGGATCTGAATCTGATTTGCCTGGCCCCAGAGCCCAACATTTTGGTCACTAGTTATATCACTGAAATGACATGTTGCTCAGAGATTCCCAAAATGCACCAAACAATTGAGTATAAACTATAAATTCAGGGACTCCAGTGCTCTTAAGGTAAGTGTCCCCCCATTTGAAACAATTTTAGAATTCAGTGCATTACCCTCCTGTTCCTTATTATTTATCTGCCAGACAAATGTAGTTGTCACAGAGCCAATTAGTCTATGTGAATATAACAAATATTCAAATTATACATATACATAGCAGAGCAAATACACTTCACATTTGTAATATTATGGCTTATTTCTTCTGCAAACTTTTGTTTGGCGTGATAAAAGATGTGCTGAAAATAAATATAAATTATGGAGGAATTTGTTCAATAAGTATTCACTTAATAACTACCATATGTCAGCAACCAGGGTAGAGTTTAAAAAGTGGTAGGATACATTCTTACCCACACAGTCTATTGGAGAGTCCATCTTAGTAGGTACAATGAATTAACTGCTGCAATTTGAAGAACACCAATAAGGAGGTCATGCCAACATGTCCTGCCATTTGTGTTTAGGACCAGTGACCATCTCCCTTAGACCATTTTTCTTAACGTCCTCCAAGAAACAGATGCTACAACCAAGATTCATAGAATTAAATACACAACAAAAAAATCCCCAGCAATGTTTTATGGTCCAAAGCACAACGTGTAACTTATAGCCCACTTAGAGAAATCAGTTAGAGTGAGAGAACACACCGTGAACTTATCGTTTGTTGTTGTCAAAATCATACAATTATGAGAAAATCAACTAAACCGTGCAATGTACAGATACACGTGCCAGACATGTTAGCCGGAAAACAAACCAAATGACAGTGTTTATCATAATCATCAGCACTACCCTGCATTCAGCAGGAGCTTACGCCACAGATGCACATTGGCAAATATTATATTTTCATAATGAATTCTTTCTTTTCTCACAATTGGGTTTTTCTCACTGGCATTTATTAAAGCAAAGCTCCCACTTAGTTAAACGAATAATTACAAATCCTGTGCAGTAAAACAATGATCCCACTATTACTGCCTGGTTTCCATTTTACTCCCGTAAGTTAGTCCTGGGGGAAAATGTCCTATAACCTTGAGTCCACGTGGGCAAAATGTGTCTTCTCTTCCTCATTTTCTCCTTCCTTCTCATCTTCTCCTGTCTTTCACTGACTTACTTGCCTGCTGCTGCCTGTGTGTTGTATGCCCAGAGTGGCCAGAACTGGGCACGTTAGTGCCTAAAACCCAGTGGAGGAACATTCCTTCCAAGTAAATATCCAGGCTGTTCTGCGGATGTTGAACTCACAAAACCAAGTACTGTTCAGTCTTTCTGTCCAGTCTTGCTGCCGGCAGACCATTAACATACACAAGGACTTGCGACAAGTCAGTGGAAACTGGTCAAGATAATTGAGCACATTTATTTAAACACTAGAAGAAGGGCTAAGCTGCTTTTTTTTCTTCTTTCTCAGTGCAGATGATTATAGAATTCTGTGTGGCTATTCTCTTTGATGTGACAATATTTTCAATAGGTGCACACCAGCTACTACCTCCCACCCCCCACCTCCCCAGTGAACAATAGAAATGATTAAATAAAGTGTCTGCAATTGTAAATGTGTGGGATAATACTCATAATTCCTCTGCTAGAAGACAAAATTTACTAGCATCTTTTTTATTGTTGTCCCAACAGCATGAGGACTTAGATTCTCCTTTTATGATTTTGTTAGTCATTGGAATTAAGTAGATCTGCTGAAAATGAAAAGAGATAAAAATTACGTAAAATTTATTCAAAAACTAGTAGCTAGACATGTGACAAAAGCTGTGTTGGTGTAAGTAAGTCTCATATGCTCAAGATTGCAACCATGTGACATTACAGAGAACGTAAAATATTGAGAAAAGAGCATGAAGACATTGGACAACTTAACAAGCTACAAACATCTTATTTTTCTCTCTTCTGCCCAAAATACTCCCTCCCCCCCTCAAAAAAAATCACAAAAAAATACAACCCTTTGGCAGCTTGGGAGAGAGAAAAAGAGAAAGGGTGGGGGGGTGGAGAAGAGATGGGTTAGAGATGAGAAAGAGAGGGGAAGAGAAAGGGAGAGAGACAGAGAAGTTAAGGTGGTAGAGTAAGATGTAATCAGCTTTATATTGTTTAAAATCTAAGAAATAAAAATACACACACCTGCACACACACACACACACACACTCCATAGAATTAATGAGCATTAACAGTGTTGGTGTAACAGTGGCATTCCTTTTCAACAGATCATTATTTTTACAACTAGAAACATTTCTAGCCACCCCAGGGCGATGAGGGTTTCTCTTTTCTCTCAGAGGCCCAGTCTTCCCTGAAAGCTGGCTTCCATCCTTGTTGCAGGCTGGAAAAAAGCAGGGCTGTTTGCATGGCACAGCACCAAGCCCTTTAACTCAGAGACTCACGCCATTTAGAAGCTCAGTTTTTACCACCTCCATCTGCTACCCAAGAAGAATTAGATCTCAATTGTCTAGGCCACTGAGAAAGGATATTTGTAGAATTCCTCTGGCATTTCCAGAGCCCTCTCAGCATTTTCTTTTCATTCAATAGGCTTTGCTAAACAAAAATGTAACACTGTATAAAATAGTCTGATAAAAGTAGGACAAACTCACAATACCCACTATATGGGCAACCTGGCTAATCAACTGCCAGAGGAAATCATGCAGCCAAAATATTTAGAAGAATTCAGAAAAGTTTAGCAATGTAGCATATGTAAACAAGCACAACATATGCAGTAGCACCAACCAAGATATCAGACCAAAGACTAGGAACAACTGTTAGGCTACAGGGCAAAATCTGACTCTCTTCATTCAGGAAGGTCAGAAAAGAAACCATCCCTTGGGGCTGTATTCCAAAGCAAAGGGCTGGGCATGAGAAGCCCCCATCAGGAAGAGAAAGGACAGGGAATGACTTGAATTAAAGTTTTAGTGTGACACAAAAAGAATCTTCTGATTTGGCTATAATATTATTGACATGAGGTCAAAGAATGACCATTCTCTCACTGTAAACCCTATTCAAAATTCCCCAGATATATATCTACAGTAACAGAACATTCTGGAACTGACCTAGTACCTTTCTAGGGCTGCTTTCATGCAGGAGCATCATGCAGTAAGCCCTGAGCAGTATTAGAAAACCCTTCTCCAGGTGACCTCTAGACAGTGTGGACAGAGCCCTGTCAGCCCCCAGCCAGCTTCCAGGCCCATGTTGACTGTCACTAAGCTTCCTAATGATAGGCAGCAGCTGGCCTTCAGTTTTCTGATCAGAAAACCTGGGAGGAAAGCCCAATGAGCTAGGCAGGATCCAAAGCGGGCATCAGAGCCAGACACTGTGCAAAGCACCTGCAGTGCCTGGCCAACAAGAAGCCCAGAATTTCTAACAACAATGCAGCGTCCCACCATTGAATCCTATTTCAGAAGACTTGCTTCAACAGAATGAAAAATATATTTCATGGTTCACAAATCATCTCAGAAATTCATAACATTCTTTATATTTTCCTAAAAATTGGGGAGACTTTCTTATTAATTAGTATTAATGTCAAATAGGATAGCGTACTTATATACATATGAATACATTTAGATATATATAAAGAAACATGTACAGAAACAAACTCATATATATACATATACACACATATTTTTATATTTATATAGGATTGCCTCCAGGTGCACTCAGTTTTAGATATACAAATGTAGAATAATTTGCTTTATGTTTAAATCGTTTTGAAATTGACTCACACACACCTGAATATGGCTGATCGAGCATAAAGCTTTATCTGTATTGGCTGGTTTAAAAAGCTAGTTAGTTATTCTCAAAGCACCAGCTTCTTCCATCTATGTAGAGTTTAATGCTATTGACTGAATATTCTATACATCTTCCAGAAATATCCCCAACTTCGGAGTTTGCACAAAATAATTAGATAAGGAACGTCACACCCATGAGGCAGTTTCCCACAGGAAATAATCCTAAAAATCTACAGAGGAAATCCAGCAGATAAGATTCATCCCATTGTCTGTAAGAGTTAATAAAATAGACTAAAATTTCTCAAAGTGTTTGAGATGGATAGAAGTAACAGATTTTTATATTAATTATCACTTTCCTTTTAAGAAATAAGGTTTCAAAATGAAAATAACTCATTAAGGGATTTTGTTTAAGACAGTGATTTTAATGAGCAGTGAGCCTGGAAAATGGGACTTAACATAGCTTATCACCCTTATTATCATAACCACCTAATGAGGTGGGTATTACTATGAGGTGGGTATTACTATGACCCCCATCTTTCAGATGTTTAAACTGAGGCTAAAGAAGCTATGATCTGGGTATTATGGGTATTACTAATGAGGTGGGTATTACTAATGACCCCCATCTTTCAGATGTTTAAACTGAGGCTAAAGAAGCTATGATCACATGGAAAAGATGGAGTAATCTTGACAATCATACACAGATCTGTAGGATTCCACAACATGCTACCATTACTGCAAAATTCTGTGTTTATTCACAAATTCCATACAAGGGGCTATAATATAATGTAATCCCTTGACGATCAATCTCCATGAATGAGCACACTGACATGAATAATTAAAGCCCCAAGTGCGGGACCTTAACATCATTCCCTCTGCTGGGAATCTGCCATTGGGTCTTCTCACTTGAATCAGAGAGGGCACAAGCAAGAGGCAGGCCAGGAGCTTACCCCTTGGCCGACACGACCCAGGATCCTTCCTCCAGCTGTGCGTGTCCTGCCATCACCTGACCTAACGTGCCAAATGTAGATTTGGGTATGCATCCTCTTCCAGTAATTCCAGTAACTGCCCTATACCTAGCCAGCTTTTTCTTCTTTGTAGAGCTTTCTGACTGTTTTAGTCTTGTATCATTCGGGAATGGCAGTAGCCGAGAGATCTGATCTTTACTAAATGCTTACTCTCTTCCAAGCTTATGTGAGTTAGCTCCCCTAATGTTCTTAACAACCCTTCGGAGAAAGGCTATGACCGTCCCTATTCTGTAGATGAGGAAACTAAAACACAAGGAGACTAAGCCACCTGGTTAGGTGACAGCAGTTAAGAAAGAGCAGAAGGGTGTTTAGACCCAGCCTCTCTGACTCCAGAGCCTGTGCCTTTCACCTCAATTCTTTGTAAAACATACATGGTGAATGACTAAACATAAGGACAGTTTCACATGTCCTCCACTGTGGCTCTTCATATTGTTCCTATTAAAAAATAAATTGTTTTAAGCTAAGGCTTCAGCGAGGGACTTTATATAGTTTTATGATAAAGTCCAAACTGGTCAACTATGTTCAGACTCTATTCTCCAAAGTCCACTGACCTCCTTGTCAGGCACAAGGGTTTTGGGGCCCTTCTCGGTGGCCTGCAGAAGTTATCTTCTTCCATAATTGTAGGACTTTAGCAGCACCACTCAACAACCTACTATACACCACTCCACTAAGTGTTACAAAAATCCAAAAAGGGGAACAAAAGTAGGTTCTTTCCATAAGAACACTGGGACATGATTTCTAAGAAGAGTAAAATTTTAATTTTCTTTTGAACTATGACCCTAATATAAGTTAATACTTTAATATCTTAAATCAGTATTGCTACATATGATATTTCTGTGTTTATCAATTTACCTGTCATTTTCAGATATTCCCAACTGGATACCTAGAGAGAGAGAGCATGTGTGTGTGTGTACATACACATGGTGTGTATTTATATACTTTGTTGATCTAACATGGACAAATATTATTTGCAAATTTTCTTTTAAGAAAGTGTACTTGTGCAGATTTCTTTTTCCTAACCTGATGTCCAGTATATTTGTCAGAGCTCTTAGTGTTTCTTTTGTTATCTACAAAAATCAATATAATAAAAGTGATTTTAAAAGACCATCCATACTTAAGAGAATGCTTGCTAACTAGTAGTCTCTGACCAGGCTATGTTCTGAAAGGGGAACTAACATTTATAAAACCATTTTACAGATGAGGAAAGTTGAGACTCACTTATAGTTAAATCACTGAACTAAAGTCACAGATCTATTAGTGAGGGAACCAGGAACTAAATTCACAGATCTATTAGTGAGGAAACCAGGATTTGACCTACCTGCCTCTTTTCAAGGCTTCTGTTTTTCCCATTTCATGCTACCAAGATCTTCCTTTAGTAAATAAATTATAGTTTTTTCCTAATTCAATCTGTTTCAGTATTTAGATACTTCCAGCCTCGATTAATCTGGGCTGCTTGGCTCTGATGGGGCTTGATGCTCCTACACCACATTGAGAAACTCAGATTCCTGGATGCTTGGCCTGTCTTTACTTCAAGCGCTGGGACATCCCCCAACTGGAGAGTCTGTTTAGCTTGTTCCTACCCGTCATCCCTAGGTTATACTTTGCTCTACATACTGCTAACTTGCAGCCCACCGCCTTCATCTCCTACTGATCGGCATCCAGAGAACCAACTATAACTTCATTCCAAAAGAGATTTAAATTTTGGGGGAAATTTTTTTAAAAGAATCAGAGTTACCTAATTTTGTTTTTCTCATCAAACAAAAGGCAATGCTGAGTTAAAATTACAACTTTTATTTTAGAAAAAGGGGGAAAGGAGTATTTTTAAGTTTCAGACCTATATTTTTCATGTGAACTACTTTTATAGTTACTTACCAAAATAAGATCTTTACTGGATAGAAGATTATGATCATTCACTCATTCATTCAACAAACACAATATAGGCAGAGGTTCCACTAGGCCGGACGTTAACTAAGCACTAGGGATACAGAGATGTTTAAGGCCTGGGACTTAAAGTGCCTGAACACTTGTAGTTACAAACAAAAGTGTCCACGAAGAACTACAACACAAGGTGGGTTGGGAACCTCAGTGTCTGAAATCAGCAAGGAGATGGCAATGAAGCTCAATTCTAGTGCACTACTGGGTTATTCCTATTCTATCCCTGGTCACCTGTAACAGTACAGATGTATTGGCTCATAACATTAAGACAAGCTTCTCTGAGACTGTGAAATTTGCAAATCACTGGTATGTATAAATTTATGTTTTAAAATGTGGGAATTATAAGCAACTAAACATTACAATGGGCTGCCTGATTTTTAAAAAAGTAAAATCAGGGGCATCTGGGTGGCATGGTTAGTTAAGCATCTGACTCTTGGTGTCTGCTCAGTTGTGAGATCAAGCCCCATGTTGGGGTCTGCGCTCAGCATGCAGTCTGCTTGAGATTCTCTCTCTCTGTCTCCTGCTCATGCTCTCTCTGTCATTCTGTCTCTCTATATATAATAAATAAACAGAGCCTTAAAAAATTAAATTCAATTCAATTCAAAAAAATAAAATCAACTGAATGGAATCAAAACTAATATATATATCAAAACTTTGATCACAGTTCTTTTTTATTTTTTTAAAAGATTTTCTTTATTTATTTATGAGAGACACAGGCAGAGGGAGAAGCAGAAGCAGGATCCATGCAGGGAGCTGACGTGGGACTCCATCCTGGGACTCCAGGATCATGCCCTGAGCTGAAGGCAGGCACTAAACCGCTGAGCCACCCAGGCTTCCCCTGATCACAGTTCTGACATCATTCAGCTGTGTGAACTTGAAAAAGTTACATAGCCACTCTGGGCCTCAGATTTCTCACCTTCAGAGTGAACTATGTGATCTCTGAGGTTTTTTTTGGCTTTATCATTCTGTAAATACTACATGGAACACACAATTCAGTCTACTAAGACTTAACAATGCTGGTAAATTAAGTATTCATGTATCTTATTTTTATTATTATTTAAATTCTATGATATTTTTTCATTTTTAATGAACATAAAGTTTCATCAAGCTCTTCTGGGGCACCTTTGGTTTTACGTCTTGTACCAAAAATGATCTGATATGACCTCACAGAAAATGGGCTTCCAAAGTACCTATTTTGGAACAACAATGCCTAGAACACAAATTTAACTAATGATGTCCTTGCTGAGTAACATTTTCCTTGTCCTAGCTTTAGTAAAATAAAATCTCTGTCCAAGAGGAGCTTAAGAAACATATGGTTTTGTTGACCTTATCATTTGGCAAGAAGACAATAAAATACATATGACAAATAAGTTGAACTGCAATACAAATGGATACAAACAAGATGTTAAATCATTTGCTAAAATTGATAAAGAATATTACATGTATTTTTGCAAGTACTTTAAGATTCTCTCTGACCTCAGTTCTTTTGCCCCGATATTCATTTGTTGGCTGAAAACCTTATCATGTTCTAAGATTTGAAACAGCATTTAGTTTACCACGAGATCATGGAAAGCATTTTTGGAAAGTCTTCGTGTTGCTTCAGTAGTGAAAGTTTATTATCAAACAATTTATTATGAATAATAGCCTATGACAATTCAAATTTTTTTCTTTATATATAATGCAAAACTGATTATCCCACTCATTGCTCAATGTATATTCCTTCTTAAAGTACGATGCTTTGGATTAAGTCCATGTAAGCAAAAATAAGCAATATAAACAGTTAAAATAATAACTTGGTAATTGGTCTGACTTTTAAGGTCTTTTCAAACACTGTATTTGAATAAACTAATGGCAGGAAAAAAGGTTATTGCCCCTTTAACATGAGACAATGATGGTTTCCCATTCCAATTTTGTGCACTAAAAAGAAGACAAAATGCTCTCCATGACTGCTCTTGTTCCTCTGAATTTCGTTGTTCTAACTGATTTTGATTCCCCTAACTTCCCATTCTACATTGCATTCTAACCAGGACAGTATTTCAGTAGCAATGTCCAACAGAACTTTCTATAATTACGTAAATGTGCTTTCCAACATGGTAGCCACTAGTCACATGTAATGATTGAGCAAGCACTTGAAATACGGCTGTTGCAACTGAAGAACTGAATTCCTTATTTAATTTTTATTAATTTAAATTGTAATAGCTACAGTGGCTAGTGGATACTGTATCAGTAAGCACAGACAGAGCATTCAAATAATTTTTAATCTCTGTTTTCTACTTTGTAGTAGCTGCTCTAGCGGAACTTTCTCTTGGACTAAGCCTAAATTTGTATCAGGTGCTCTCTAAGACTTGTATAAAAAACTAACACTTCGGTTAATCAACATTCTATTACAATTAAGTTCCTCTCCACAAAAGCCTATTTTTAATTATGTTTGTAAACAAGAGTATGAAAAGCCCATTATCTCTGAGAAAAAAATAAAACAACAGTGTGTTCTAATGGACTCCTAGTCTTTCTGAAGATTGGAAAGAATCTAGCCATATAAAACAAGCATATAAAGGGCTAATTATATTTTCTTATCCAGGAAAGTGCTCTCCTAACTACCGAAAATAAAGTCTTTCTTCAAGGAAAGAATCTTAATGTTTTTGGCCAAATGATATTATAAGATTTTACAGAATAAGACTTCTTGTACAAGAAGTTGACAGTCAGTATAAATTATAATATTACAGAGAGTTTCTGAGAATGGACATGCTTGATACTAAGGCGCTAAGTAAAAAACAAATCTAATGACTAGTGTATATAGTAGCATGGCTCATTACAGAGTATTTTAATTTAGTTTTCATATTTGTGTTTTCTCTTCCTTAATATGTGAGTTGCTGGAAATTACCTTGGAGTCATTGAAACCGACTCTAGGGTCCAAGGAAGTTTTACTAGAAGCCAACTACCCAGGTAAAGGGTGTATAACCACACACATTGTGGTTTTTTGGTAGAAAAGAGAAGTTGTAGTCAAAAATTATGTCTAGGGGTCAATCCCTGGAGAATAAAGAAATTCCTGGAAACAGATCTGATGCAGCGTCCCTGGTGCCAGCTGGTGCCTGGAAGGTGGGTATGTATGTGACCTGAAAAGGAGGAACCCTGAATACCGCAGGTACAGTGGCAAAAGTACAGTTCAGCTTAGCCCTAGGAAGCAAGATCATATTCAGTCAGAGAACATCCTGAACCAACACCAGGTTGGCATTACCAGTTAGGCTCTAAAGAAACACCTGTCAGCACCATCTGGCAGCAAAAGACAATGGCATGGGCTGAGGAGACAGTTTATCTCTATTTGCATGAGTATGTAGGACTGATGTGGGCCCTCTCCCCTTTGAACTATACCATCAGAATTCTGGAATACCACTCAAGAAGTTAATACTAGTGTCTGTGCTAAGATGTGCTAGTTAAGGGCACTTACATTCATTCCAAAACTTAAATAAAATGACACTATCCTTTTACCCTATATTTGTTAGTAAAAATAACCCTTACATGTTAAATAATGTTAGCCTTCATTTCTGATACTGCTTAAATAGAAATGGTCCAATTATCATAGAAATTTCTCTCACCTTTTAGAACTGAAAGGCTTCAGAGTCGGTGGAAAATCAAGGATGCTGCACAGTCGTGCTTCAAAATTTCTACCCTTGGGGTGCCTGGGTGGTGTAGTCAGTCGAGCATCCAACTCTTGATTTCAGCTCAGGTCATGGTCCCAGGGTCGTGGGTTCGAGCCCCCACATCTGGCCCTGCACTCAGCACAGTCTGCTTGAGATTCTCCCTCTCTCACTCTTCTCCTTCCCACCATGCACACTCTCTCTCTCAAAAAAAATCTTTAAAAAAGAAAATTCCACTCTTCCCTCATAGAGGAAAATAAAGATCTAAGAGTATGTTTAGACAGAGAATACTCATAAGCATTTACTGCAATCAAAAAGCCCTTTTCTTGAGTTAAAGTTCTCCCATTTTCTTTTTTTAAGGATTCTACTTATTCATTTATTAGAGACACAGAGAGAGAGACAGAGACACAGGCAGAGGGAGAAGCAGATTCCCTACAGGGAGGCGGATGGATGCAGGACTTGATCCGGATTCAGGGATCATGCCCTAAGCCAAAGGCAGACACCCAACCCTTGAGCTTCCCAGGTGTCCCTCCCAATTCCTTATTTAACTATTTACTAGCCTGAGAACTGCTTTAGAGCAAGATGGGTGTTTAAATCTTTCTTCCGTACCTTTTTATAAAAAATGACAGCCCAATTTGGTAAGTACTCATTAAACCTTGGCTGGATAAATGTTTGTTTATGGATTCACATGGATTTTTCATCTTAGTTCTATAGCCACAGTTCCCGAGTTCCTATCACAGGTTTCTGACACAATGTTGACCAAGACAGACAATGTCCTTAAGCTAATAGAGGCAGACTGTAAATAAGCAAGCAGTTCTGCAGGTCATAGGATATACTGAAAGGACAACCAGAAAGAAAATCAACAGAACACAAGGATGGCGTGAATGGAGAAGCACTTTCTGGAGGAAATTACATTAATACTCTTTATCTGAAGATTCTTTCCATAAATCGTCTTGGTACCATACACTTAGCTAGAACACTGATTTGGTACCTGATAACGGATATGAAAGACATAGCTTAAATGGCAAGTGGGACAGAAATGTGAAGGCACATTTTTATTTAACATTATTTTGTACTTTTCCCCCAAAGCAATGTGGAAATCACTGCATCAGTTCATGATTACATACAAATATTTTACAAAGCAAAGCAGACTAGGACATTATGTTGTTTTTCAATTTTAACCCCAAATCCTTTCCCAGTGTTAATTAGAGAGTAACAAGTCCATACAAGGTGTTGTTTATCTGTTATTTGCAAGTATTATGATTTGCCAATACCAGCAACTGTTAAAAGAAGCCCTTCTTACTGAGACAGCATGAAGTAAAAGTACTACATTGTACCTAATAATGTTGCTTAATCAAGCAGCCAGTGAGAGTTTCAAAGGAGAGTAGCTAATTTTAACAAATAAAAATATAAAGTGTAAAATTAACTACCAGCAGCAAAACGAATCATGTGTTCTCAGTCACTTAGGAAGGGGCAGCCTTGCCTCAGAGCTATATGTGCCCATTTGGATTAATACCTTAGAGGTATTAGCAGGTGTGAAAACACAAACATTATGAAAATATAATACTTGTAACTATAGCGTTGTTTAGATATATTCATTAAGGTAGAAAACCAAAATGACTTTATATAGAACACTATTCTCAGGGCGCCTGGGTGGCTCAGTGGTTGAGTGTCAGCCTTTGGCTCAAGGCGTAAACCTGAGGTCCTGGGATGGAGTCCCATGTCTGGCTCCCTCCATGGAGCCTGCCTCTCTCTCTGTGTCTCTCATGAATGGATAAATAAAATCTTTAAAAAATAAAAAAATTTTAAAAAGAACACTATTCTCATCTTCATTTTGCATGAGATAAATCAAGTGTACTATGAATTCAGTGCAGTGATGGGCACGTATCCATCTTATTTTCTTTTTAAATATTCCCTCAAAAATGATGTGGATATGCCTTAAAATGGCTAGCAATCTTATCTCTGGGACAGACCCGACTTCCCATCCATTTCCACCATGGTGAGCAAATTCTGAGCGTTGAGCGTAGTCCAAGAGAACATCCTGCCTCACCACAGGAGAGCACAGTGGCTTACATACCTGCGTGTACTCACATGTGTCACTGGCACAGCCAGAAGACCAGGGAGCCAAGCTTTGTGAGTTATCTGGTGGCTGATGAGCTGGCAAAGCACAGAACCTGAGAGGGAGTGTGACCCTACCTGTGTGGACTGGCAATGATTTTCCTCCGTGTAGCCTATCAAATTTAAATGTGACCTATGTTCCTTACAACATATTTTCCTAACAATTAAATGAAGCTTCCTAATGTGACTTAATGAAATCCGTCACCTTTAATAAGATAGATGGGGAACCTTGAACGAAAGTTCCCAAATGTGACAAATCTAATGTGACCAAACCAAGTTGAATGCCAACAAAGAACTGCAGCTTCCCAAATCCGGGCTCTCATTTTCACATTTTTTTCAGTCACCTGGGAGGAGCTCTTGAAAAACATTTGCCTAAAAAAGTGTATCGGACTCGCGTAGCATAAAAATTTAACACAACCAGAGTCTTTTGTAGATTTATCTCTTTCAAACAGATTTCTAACAATACATTAATATATTAGATGTTGAGAAATAAGTACTCTCCATGCACATGGAAAACATGCTAAACATAGGGAGATAAATTTTAAAATAAAATCACAAACCGGGATCCCTGGGTGGCGCAGCGGTTTAGCGCCTGCCTTTGGCCCAGGGCGCGATCCTGGAGACCCGGGATCGAGTCCCACGTCGGGCTCCCGGTGCATGGAGCCTGCTTCTCCCTCTGCCTGTGTCTCTGCCCCTCTCTCTCTCTCTCTCTCTCTCTCTCTCTCTGTGTGTGTGACTATCATAAATAAATAAAAAAAAAATTTAAAAAAAAAATCACAAACCATTTTGCAAAATAAAAAAGATGCAACCTGGTGAGCTCTCCCATCTTGGACTAGTTGATCACTAAAATGGACGTGAAAAGCATCGGACCTACAATCTGACAGAGTTGTGAGGTTGGACAGAAATGCAAGAAGTACTTTGTAAACTACAGATCACTTGCTATTCAGATATTAGAGCCTAACCCACTCTGTTATGCAAGGCGGAGGTGATGGATATAAATGGATGCGCTCGTTAGCGAAGCAGGTAACGCAGTAAAGTGTATTACTGTTACCTACCACACAACATTAGCAGGCACTCCATAAATGCACCAATACACACTGAAGTCACCCAAAGCATCAGATCTTTTAAATCTGTGTTTGATTCTTAGATTGATCATTTCCATCTTCAGACAAAATATTATGCTACAATGCAATATATAATACAACTAAGAGCAGCAATTATTACTAACCTGAATCCACTAGCCTCCATCTCTGTCTCTCAAATAAATGACACCTCAAAATCTAATTAGTTAACTGGAAGATAGCAGTCAATATGTAGAGCCTTCTGTATATACTTGTAGAACATTCTTAGCCAAGAAGTGCATCCATTGGACAGTAAGGAAACACTTAACTATTATGCAAAATTGCTCGCAAGAATTGCTTCTAAACAGGCAATGTAACACTGCACATTTTTAATGAATTTTTAACCATCTGAACTATCTACTTTGATATGTGTCAAGAAACATTTATACAGAATAGCTGGTTCCATGAAACATGAAAACTGATCATGGAAAATGATTCCAAAAATGATAAAAAGGTATTTCCTTTTATTGTGTTAATGCTTGGAACTGACATCTCCAGGCTGAAATTGAAGCACAATAATTGTGCTCTTCTATGAAATATACATGTGATTGAAAAACCAAACTTATTTTTAAGTCAAGGAAATTCAATACATATGGGGATAGATCCTATAATTGATTTTTAAGCCAGTGGTGGAAAATTGTGAGTGTATTTCCTATATATATCCTGTAAGAAACACTGCTTCGGATCCCAGGCCAATTGCAACAGTACCCCGTGCAGTTAAAAGACTGGTACTAGCAGTCCTGAGTCAGTCTCTCTCTTAAAATCCCATAAGCTCTCCTGATCCCTGACTTACTTTGAGGAGGAGAGTCAAGCGCAGGAAAGTAAGGCACAAAAACTATAGATATGCTACTAGAATCTAAATACCAAGAAGCATCACTTCATATTAATACATTCCCCTAAAAATAAATTAAAAATATAGGGGAATGTATTTTTTATTTTATTATTTATTTATTTATTTATTTATTTATTTATTTGCATTTTCAGGCATACAGAAAAGTTCAAAGAATTGTACAGTAAACACCTATATGCCTACCACTAGACTCTACAGTTAACACACTACTGTGCTTCATGACATATCTTTGTTATATACATTTTTATGCTCTCAATCTCATGTTGGAAATGAAAGAAATAAAGTCTGTGTCAACTGAGAATTTTTCCTGCATTTAATGTTCTTTTTATCCTCTTGAAAATAGAAACAAAACTCTTCCTAAATATTTAGGGTTTAGAAAGTAAATGTTTATTTAAAATGTACCAAAAGTTGAGGATACCTTTGTATTTATTAAATATGCTATGCCCAGAAAATATTTTGGTTTATCAAACTTACCATCCTATGAAAAATAAAGTCTTTGAACTCCTAGACTTTTCTTCTGACCGACTCTGGGGTTGAACTCTAGTCACATGTGATTAACTTTACATCCTAGGAAAAGATAGGAGTTCAGTAATTCGAGGAAGAGCCAAAGCCAAGATTCAAACTCAGGCAGTCTTATTCTAGATCCTTTGCTCTTAACTATTTACTGCACTACTTTTTACTGGATCTTTCCAAAGACTAATCCTCCCTCTAGCCTAATTGATGAGGTCATGAGTGTAACATTGAGACAAGTTTTATTATTGGGTGTTTCTTCCTACTAAAGATAAGATCGTGGGCATCACAGGGTTTTATCCCATTGTATTGCTCACTTGTGATAAAATTCCCTAAAAGGTCCTCCTCTGTGGGCAGGTTATCTGTCTATCTCTATCTGCATAACTAACATGGCTAGTATTTTCCAGTCTGTTCACTGGAG
This sequence comes from Vulpes lagopus, assembly GCF_018345385.1. Classification (NCBI taxonomy): domain Eukaryota; kingdom Metazoa; phylum Chordata; class Mammalia; order Carnivora; family Canidae; genus Vulpes; species Vulpes lagopus. The sequence goes on from NC_054846.1 coordinate 43,943,009, forward strand.
CAGTGACTCCAGCTTTGAGGGTAGCAGGAAATGCAGATTTGGCTTCTGGAACTGAGGCACTACAGCTTCTCAGAGAAGATCTACCTTTAGGAGATTTTAGGAGCATTTATATGCATCCTCTTCTTATAATGCTAGTCCTCCGTTCCCACTTAAACATTGTTTTGTGTATATAGAGCTTCCCCAGCAAGGAATCATAGAGGAAAAGAGAAATGAATAAGAAGATTTCACATAAAAATCCACTCCAAACACTAGATTCAATAATTGTGTTTTGTGAGTGAAGAAGTCTTGAGTTCCAAATAACTGTGTTAACGAAGTCCAACACTAGCTGATTGAAACAAATATACTACATGGAATCCAGAACTCTAGATACAGAATGTCTTAGTTTAGGTTTCTACCAGAGTAGACCCTGAAACAATGATTCAATTCAAGTAGTTTATTTAGCTGATGATTCCAAAAAAAAATGGGAGAGAAGTCAGGAGGGGAAACAGGAACCAGAAGATAGAAAATAAAGGGCATCTTATTGCAACAGTGGGTAACCAAAGCTTAATCCCAAGAAGTTCTCAAGCATGATCTCTAGGGCGGTGCTTCTCCAACACTGCTGTGCATTAGATTCACCTGGGATCTTGTGAAAACGCACATTCTCATTCAGTAGGCTTGGTGTGGGGCCTGAGGCTCTGCATTTCTTGCACATTCACATTCCCTGACAAGAGTACGGTTGCTGTTCCTCAGAACACACTGAAGATCTGATGGTCTGCTTATTTCTCATTAAAATTTTCTAAATTTGCATATAAAATCAAGAGAATTTCTTATGCCCACTGCTTTTATAACATATCATTAAATCTGCTTATCACAGGCATTACATACTCACGGAATATGGTGTCTGGGAGACATGTAGTCACTCCCTGTGTAAGGAAAACACACAAAAAAATCTGTATACCCTGCCCTAGTGATATTAAGTCAGATGGCTCTGTGCACCAACCAGGTAGCCTGCTGCATGCAGAAACAAATCAGGCCTGTCAGCCCACTCCTAGCTCACCTCAGACTCTTCTCTGCTTCTCTGCTTACAACATCTTGTTCTTGCTTCCCATTCCATTCTGGTGCCAAGACAGACTATGATTTTGTGATGAATCTCAAACCTTTGGCCTTTGGAAATGCAAAAGTCTTTTTTTTTTTATCTCCCCCTAATTGTGACATTCAGCACTCTTTAATGGTATTTTTACATGCATTCACAGGTTTTTGCCCACTTAGAGCTCCCCAGAGTAAGGTTTGTGGAATCTCAGTCCACCCTTTTATACTTACCTGGAACCTCAAAGGAGGCAACTGGATATGGTTTAACTACTATTTTAAAATTATTGTACTATATTCAAAAGTATATATTTACATGGTCAAATGGAAAAAAGCCCCAGCCCTCTTAGGAGCATAATCCTAAGGAGAAATGAATATGGCATGACTGGCCATTTGAAACAGGACACACATTATTATAACATCTGCTTTAAAAACTTGTGTGTGGGGGATCCCTGGGTGGCACAGCGGTTTGGCGCCTGCCTTTGGCCCAGGGCGCAATCCTAGAGACCCGGGATCGAATCCCACGTCGGGCTCCCGGTGCATGAAGCCTGCTTCTCCCTCTGCCTAACTCTCTGCCTCTCTCTCTCTGTGTGTGACTATCATAAATAAATAAAAATTAAAAAAAAAACTTGTGTGTGTATAAATATAAATGTTCTATTTACATATAAATATATAAAAATCTAATAATATCTGTATAGAAAGGAAAGAAGCAATTGGCGTATTAGTATATTCCAAGGTTTTACAATGCATATGGTGACATTTTTCCAATATACTCTAGAAGAAAAAATTAGTCTCATCATTCCTTTACGAAATGATAAAAGTCAGAACTCACATGTTAATATCAAGACAGAAAAAAGGATTTAAGAAAAAACAGGAATTAAAACTTATTAAACCTTTATCTTGTAAGTCACTATTATCATTGAGATCATAATTAATGATAACTAATAACCATAATAGTAATTTACAAATAATTCTGCCTTCAAAATGCTCAAAATATGTATCACACAACTCAAGTATCGTGTATCTTGGGCCTGCCTGTTGTATCTATTTCTGTGAAGATTATGCAGTCATTATATCTGTTGACATCTAAAATCCACCACCAGGAAATGGAACATGGTCTAGTTTAGAGCAAAGGAGTAGACCCATTAAGCATGATATACAGTATTCACTTGTATCTATTTCCAGTTCTTCCTTTTAGCCCAAGTGTGTTTACATTGAAAATGTATGCTGTCAGGATCAAAAAGGCAAGTAGCCATATAAACTGGCAGAAGGTCCTTATTCAAGGACTACCTATGATACGATAGAAGAAGCTCTATCCAAGTCCAGATCTGAGAGGGAAGTTCCTACAATCACTGCTCAGCAGAAAAAGAGCTCGCCTTATCTAATTCATCCTTAGAGAACTCCAGGTAAAGTGGCTGGAAAATAGTTGTTTGCAGCACCCTTTTATAAGAGACAATGAGGCAAAGGGAGAAATTAGGGACAATCTTAATTGGTATCACAGTACCCACATTTCCAGTACTAGTTTCTTTGTGAACATGACATTTGTATTTGTGTCCATACACGGATTCCAGATTTATACAGTAACATTGCAGAATGGCTGCTCAATGTATTTCAAAAATTAAAGGTTTGGATAATCAGTAACTGGATGACTATTCAATTTTGTTGAAACCCCCAGATAATCCATTCGTATTAGCTAAGTCGTGCTTCACAATCAGATGATTAATAAATGATGTGATTTTGGCTTCAGAAACCTCATCCTCCCTTACGGTCCTTTTAATATGTCTCACAAACACTAACAAAAAAGAAGTCAGTAAGATTCAGACACGTAAAGTACCACATAATGAGTCCACCCTTAAAGAAGATCAAAGAATGAAAAGCTTGGATCTATCCTAAGCCTTCTCTTCTTTAGTGACTTATCTTCATATTTTCTTTTAAGAAAACAGATTTTTAATCAGTTTCCAACATAAACAATTTCAAGTTCTCAATGCCTGTGTCGATAATCTCAATACACTTTTTGACTCTTACACGATGCTATTGTACCAGCACTGCAAGAAAATGTAACCAATGTAGTCTAAACTAAAAGAATCAGCACACAAAAAAGGGAAACCAGTAAAAGAAAAATTAGGTTATATTTAAACTAATATATATATATTTTTTTTTTACTCCCAAAAGCATTGGCCATCACAAGTAAGGTTTTCATTAAATTTCTGGAGTAGCCTAACACAGGTGTATGCAGCTATTCAGCTGGACCACACTTCTTCTGTCTGATGTCAACTGAAAAACAAACAAACAAACAGAACTAGCCTATGTGGACAGACACTGTTGAAGCACTCACTGTCACTTGCAGATGATGCTTTCTCTAACCCTCTACATAAGCTTGATTTTAAGTCCACAGTGTCACTGGGGTCACCCTCAAAATAACAGGCTTTCTTCATATCAGCACTCCCTCTTCCATTAATTAATACAATCATATCTCTCATTTTACATGGTTTTCCACATCTCAAGCTCTCTCATTCACTACACCCTGATTGTGTTACTTCTAAAATAACTGCCATCACTAAGGAAGACATGATGTGTTAGACTTTATCTGGAGGTTTTTGCAAGGCAGTGTGAAAATAATGCTGACTAACATGTAAAAGACATGACTTTAGGCAGTTGAAGAACTGTGATGACATCAATCTTAGATATTTCCATGAATGTAAATATCTCTGCATACGTGCAATAATACTGTCATCCCTTTCTGCTTTAAGAATAGAGAAACAAAAGCATTCCAACACGCCACTAAATATGTATTACATTTCATTGCCATAATTTCAAAATGTGTGTCCTGCTATCCTTTCCAGCAGTACCTAGTAAATTGTTGACTATGACAAATGCTTTAGTTTAATACACAAAATATTCATGGAGCAATAAAGCAGTGTCCCAGGGCTGTCTGAACCATAAACTGCTGTAATTAGACTCACCGTAAAACCTACAGAGCTCTGCTTTTCAGTTCAAGGTCACAATTAATTAAACCGAAATGACATTTGTACCTACTGGTCTTTCACTGTTCCAGGGACTTTTGCAGAAAGAATCCCACAAAGCAATAAAATCAGTGGAAAGCAATATAACAAACTCACTGGCATCAATGAGCAAACACGGGTCAAAAGGTCAAGTTTTCAAAAATTACACACCTCCTAATGGGCATTCAGGAGCTTCGAAATGCCACAATAATTTTCCCATCTGCTACATTCCAAAAATGGAACGCCAAGAGCTGGGATTATGGGCCAATGCTAACTGAAAATTCTACTGAGAAAAATCATAGGAATCAAAAAGTTGAGTTGAATTTCACCTAGCTCTACACTAATCCAAGTTGATTTGAGATTCTTAGAAGTAGCCTCGACTCCTGTAGGATCCACATCTCTGGTTTATCCGTAATGAAGAGTACTTCAGATAGGACTTGTGGATATGATACCTTTGAACTTTCAAGTATATTTTCCAGACTGAGTCAGGCGATGGGGCATTATTTTAAAGAAGCCCAAGAAGTCACATACACTTTTGAAATCCTTAGTTTTGAATAATGGTATATATAATCTTCTTATTTTATACATATGTATATTTTTTTTGAGGAACTGATCACTATTTTTACAGGACCAAATCTCTTAAGGAGATACAGCAAAGGTAAAAGCACCTTTTATCTTTGTAGAAATACACTTTCTTCATAAATGAGAAAGGATCAAGCATGTGCCTGGTATAGTCAGCCCTGCATAAATTATCTCCTCCCCAGCATTCACCTACTCACTGCAGTAGAACCCATACTCACAAACCCATATGCTCATGGAAGCAGAGCATACTAAGTACAAATTCATGTATTTTAAGTCAAGAACAAAAGCTAATGAGCTCTTTGCGGACTGAACAAAAAATCAGTGGTGCAGTGTTCAATATAGGAGCATATATTACAGTCAGTTCAATTCACCTTGCTTTAAATATCTACCATATGCCAAACACTGTGAGAAGAACATATTTTTCAGTAATACCAAAAAGATGCTTCACCTCTGGATTAAGTCATGAGTTGGAATAAGTGTGTTTTATTTCACTGATGTGGAATGTTGTGCCAGTTAAATTAATTCATCATGAAGGACTACAAACACTTGAAGTAATTACATGAATGCTCTTATAATCTCTACTGGCAATTGTGTGGTGGCAGGGCCGTGCTCAGAGCTCAGTCTATGAAGATTCATGATGTTACGTTTCCTTTTTCTCCTTAATACAAACTCACAACACTGTCACTGAAACTAGGTATACCTGCTGACACTTGGCATATTTGAATCTTAAGAACTGATCAATTGATTGATCAATATCTGAGGTTCTGGCTTACTCACGTGTGAATACTCACACCAAATGGGTGGCCAGGAAGTAATTAGAATCCCATTTTCCCCTTGATAATGCTCATTGAAAATGTTCCTTCCTCCCCCATCTCCCTACCAACGAACAATGAAATAGGGATCCTCTCATTCAACACCATCACACTGGTCTCTTTAATTTTCCCACAGAATCATGGCTCTCCGTAGTTTGTCTAAATTCTACCACTATTCTACACGAGCTGAACGGTCCTTTGTGAACTGGCCTGGGAAACTAAGCATCATTATAGACCATTGTTTAAAGTTCCATACAAGGAAAAAAAAAAGTTCCATACAAGGAATTTTCAGAATTATTTTAACAGTACATTCCATTCTGTAGCTTGCAATCCCTTCTGTGTTTGCAGAAAATATCTTTAATTCAGGAAAGAAAATGATAGCACCTGCAAAGAGACTTGTCTTTCCTGCCAGCAAAGAACTTCCTTCAAAAATCTGAATTCTGTAATATTAATTGCTTACCTATTACCCACTTCCCTCCTCACCAATCCAATACAGTAAGCAAATCACCCATCAGAATTAAGGACATTTAAAAAAATGTAGATAGAGGAAAATGATTAAAATGCTCCTCAGTAGTTAAGAAATTGTAGAGTGCTTTGGATAGAAACTGATCTTGCCATCTCTTTTGGATTAACACCCTTAATATCAGAAGAAAAAAATACTGATGCATTTGAAACACCAACAGCATTCTTGGTAATACACTTATTTGAACAGAAATTTATATCCACATTGAAGTCAAAATTGATTCCAGGCATCTTGGATTTTCCACTACTTAGTATTTCCAAGATTTACTTATACTGCAGGTAAACCCAGTGAATTAACCAAACTAGACACAAATAACCCACTCATTTTTGTCTGGATTAATGCAAAGAGATCACTGTAGTACCTTTTCTAGTAGACATGTCAAAATGTCAGAGCAAATTAATAAGCTATTGTCTATAAAACCTCTTCTAAACTTACCACCAAAACTGCAAAATAGTTGTCTCATGGGAGTATAAGATGACTAGTCAGCAAATTTCTAGGACAGATGTAAAAACAAACTTTAATTACGCCACTTAGATCCAGGTCTAACTAAAAATATCCTTTGTATTATTACATTATTCCTTGCTTTTGAGCCTTAGCTACTGGATCCCCACACACCTCTCCTGTACTAATGGAGTCAATGAAAGCACTATAAAAGAATATATTTCATTATGAGTGGGATTTATCTCCTGGGCACCATCTTTGACCCTTCTGATAAGTGCCCTCTAGATGGTTCTCACTATAGTACAGCAGTTTAGCAGGTAACAATTTCCAAGAAGGTAGAAAAATGAGGTTTAAGTGCAAACCTTGCTATTCAATTCCCAGCTTCTCACTCAGAACCTCTCTAACTCCATTAAAAAAATATTAGCACAGCCCTATTTTGGTATTTTCCATTAGCTCCTTCAACATCACACATGAAGAGTCAAACCAAAGCTCACAGTTTTCTCATGACTCTCTTTCCAGGCCAGCTGTAAAAATGAGAAGGCTTAAGTTGATGTACCCCAAGGACATGAAATTGGAGAATTTCAAATGCCACCTACACCTTTCAAATGCCATTGGCAGGAGGGCAGGTGTTCTCTTTTAGGAGAGCTCTAACTTGCTCCATTACTCCAGCAATACCTATGACTCATACCTCACCCTCAATTTCAGAAAACTATTCCATGAGGTCAGCAGGTCACTAGACTTTCTAAAAGTCAGGACTGAGAGAACACCACAGAATCCTTTGCCAACCCATTAGATGGATGAATTCAGAAGACTTCAGAAATAAAACCACCAACTGGTAATGAAATCCAGACCCATAGCTACACTTGGCTATATGGCAGGATTTATTTCCATGAAATAGCATGTTATTTTATCTCCTAAAGCACATTCATTTTCAATTTACAAAATTCTCTCCAAGCATAAACAAAAAAGACCAAGTAAAAGGAAATTTATTTGTATTACCTTCTTCTGATCTTCGAGCTTGTGACTCACTGGATTCTTCCCATGTCTGTTCATCTCTGAAGATAAATCCATCACATTAGGTTCTTGCTTTTCAAAATGGAATCTCTTCAAAAAAGCAGCAAACTAATCCAAGATGCAATCACTAGGAAAACACTGGCATGCCACATTTCCCATCACACACCATCTCCGAACTTCATCAAGTCCATGGAATGATTAAAAAGTCCATTGATTTAATGGAAAAGATGAACTTTGCAATTTACTCCTGGGACTTTCCAAATCAGCATATCGTTTTTAAATGCTGATGTCTCAAAAACAAAATATTCACCAAGAAATCTTAACTCCAACTGCTATCTTCTTTCTTCACAGTTTTCCATTTTAATAAATAATTACACAGTTCTCGTAAACCTGTGATTAAAAAAAAGGCACACAGTTAATTCTCCCCCATTATTTACAGTACAATTAAGAAAACCTATCTGAAATATGTAATTTTGAAAAAAAAATTTAGGGATGGATTGTATTTCACATAAAAGCAAGAGCAAGTGAAAAGCATTATTCTTTACCCTTATGGCCTTGAAAAATACCAAATATGATACCTGAATTAAAGCAGAATATTAAAACCAGTGATTCACAGCACATCAGAACTAAAAATCAAGAGAAAATACACAAAACTCATCAAATGTATACACGCTCCATGACCACTCATTAATTTCAGTATTCGCAGAACTACAGAATTTAGAGAACAGCCCAATATATGTAGACATGATGCTAGCCTGACAGTTTCCATAAATAACTTTATTTAAATTTTAAAATTAATTTATAGGGATCCCTGGGTGGCGCAGCGGTTTGGCGCCTGCCTTTGGCCCAGGGCGCGATCCTGGAGACCCGGGATCGAATCCCACATCGGGCTCCCGGTGCATGGAGCCTGCTTCTCCCTCTGCCTGTGTCTCTGCCTCTCTCTCTCTCTCTGTGACTATCATAAATAAATAAAAATTAAAAAAAAATTAATTTATAAAATGGTTATTACTCTATTTTAAGATGTGTAGTTTGAGAGGGGAAGCAAATTTTTGTTGTCTAATAAATAGGTAGTAACAGGACTAGAATAGAATTCAGATACCTTTGAATCCAAAACCCATTCTTTGTCCTACACAGTTGTCTCAATTGATATTATATATTTTGTCCACAAAGAACCCACAAATAGCTTGTCAGGTACCTTGCTGAATTATGAATGCATAAAGCATTCTCCTTTTTAAAAAAAAGTCATACAATCTAGTGGTTTCCAAATCCTGTTAGAAAATGTAATAATCGGGATCCCTGGGTGGCGCAGCGGTTTGGCGCCTGCCTTTGGCCCAGGGCGCGATCCTGGAGACCCGGGATCGAATCCCGCGTCGGGCTCCCGGTGCATGGAGCCTGCTTCTCCCTCCGCCTGTGTCTCTGCCTCTCTCTCTCTCTCTCTGTGACTATCATAAATAAATAAAAAATTAAAAAAAAAAAAAAAGAAAATGTAATAATCTGGGAATAATGTTCATCATACAGACTCCTTGCATCCACCTAACAATTAACACTGCTAATGGAGAAGCTACAGGGTAATGCTTAGAAATTTGTGCTTTTTTTTCCCCCATTTCTTCAAGACACTCCCAATGCAGGAAAACCCCTGAAGAGTCGAAACCTCCCTCTACTGTAGGCCTTCCCAAACTTGTCTGCACTTTGGAATCAAGGGAAGCTTCAAAAACCATTGATTCTTGTGTCCAATCCCCAGAGACTCTGATTTAATTAGTCTGGTTATGACCTGAGTCTTGGAACCGCTGCCCTAATATATAAAATCCCTTAACATAATTGACCAACCGCTGCTTGAATACATTAAATAAGAGGAAGCAGGATCTTGGGAGGCAGTTCCTTCCATACCGAAGCAGTTCTGGTCTTTAAACAGTTGTTCCTAATTTGGAGATGAATTCTGGCTTCCTAAATACATCTATACATTTGTAATTATTTATATCCTTGAAGTCATCAATATACACAAAATATTTTCAATTTCCTCTTTTATCTGACAATTCTTCAAGTATCACTTTATTCAGGTTAGCCATCCCTAGCACCCCCAACAATTCCTTATTACCCTGGTTATTTACTTAAGAGGTTTCACTTTTTATATGACTCATAAACTGTGCTATCAAGAGCTGAGCACAAGGGTTCAGCATGATGTATTCCCTTTAAGAAATCACTGCCAGGTTCCACAAAACAAGGCAAGCCAAGCATAAAATACATGATAAAGTAGACAGTGTGAAAAATCAGCTCCTGAACTGCCTTTTGTACCTTTCCATACACTGTCTCCCGGCTAGCCAGTATTTTGCCAAGCTATGCTCCTTTTTGAAGTCCTCTGATATGGTACAGAGGTATATTTAGATTGTGTACTAATGGGAATGTCACCAGCAAAGAAAACAGCATTGGGCCAATGCTTGGACATGACAGAACACATGGCTAATAGGAGGAGTTCATAGAAAATCAGAGTCACTGAAAATTTTGGAGAAGAAATGAAGCATAATAGAATCTGTGGTTTTAAAAGTTCATCCTGACTGCACTATAGAAGATAAATGGAAGGGAACAAAACTTTTGGCAGAAAAACATTATGGGGATTACCTAAATAACCAAAGAAAGTGACAATAGTATCCGGAACTAGTATAGGAGCTGATAGGATGAAAAGAATGACAAAATTAAGTAATATCATATTTAAAAGGTGCAGATGACAGAGTTGGTAATTGACTGGACATGAGTGTGGGTGTGTAATGTAAGGGTGCATGAGCACAGGGAGGATTAGATCATCTAAAACAGCAAATACCAAAAATCAATCAATCAATCAATCAATCAAACAGCAAATCCCACAAGAGAAGCACTTTGGCCAAAAGAAGGTAAGAGAATTTGTAAAGCAAACAAAAGTTGCTTGCTAAAATCCAGAAAATTACAAGCCAATCTCACTGATGGACATAGAAGCAAAAATCCTAAAGGATCAACAAACTGAATCGAGTAATGTATAAAATGAATCATATTTGAATTCCAAGTTGGTGCTATGCCAGGAATAAAGATTGGTTTAAGATTTGAAAATCAATCAGTGTAACTCATCACATTAACAAAATAAGGAAGAAAAATGATACACTCATCTCTACTGGTGCAGAAACATAATTTGACAAATTAAGTATTGATTCATCTCACACACATACACAAACTCTTGGAGAAGGAAGACTAGGAAAGGACTTCCAAAGTCTTCCTTCAGCTTCAGATAAAGTGTATTCACAAAATATCTACAGCAACTTATCGGTAAAACATTAAAGACTTTCCATTTGCTCAGGAACAGCACATAAGGACCTGCTAATATAAATTCTATTCAATATTGTACTTAACGTCCTACCATGTAGTGATATAAGAAAATATGAGAGAGGGATGACGGGAGGGAGAGGGATACAGGCAAGCAGTATAAGCACTGGAAAGGAAGAAACAGAACTTTTATTTATAAATGGTCTGATGATGTATACAGAAAATATTAAAGAATCAAGAGATAAATTACTAGAATTAATAATTGATTTAGCAAGTTTCCCAGACACAGAAATCAATATATAGCATCCCTTTATATTCCTTTATAATAGCAGCAAACACTCAAAGGATGAAACTTTAAAAAGATACTATTTATAGTGGCATTAAAAATATCAAATATCTTGAAATAGATCTCCCAAGAGATGGTAAAAACCTTATGATAAAGCAATAAAACATCAAAAAGTAAAAATCTAAACAGAAGAGTATGTTATATTCATAAACTATAAGGTTGAATACTGCAGAAATGCCAATTCACACCTAAAAAATTTATAGACTCAGTGTATTATCAATCAAAATTCCAAATTTCTTTTTATAACTTCAAAAGATGCTTCTAAAATATATATGGGAAAGAAAAACAATATTAAAACCCAAGACATTTATGAAGAACAAGTTGAAACTATTTGCTCTGCCATATGTTAAGAAATATAAACCAACAGTAAATACAATGGTACATAACTGGTGCAAGGATAGACAAGTTAACCAATGGACATAGAAAGCCCAGAAACAAACTCTTGACACATACGGTCACTTGATTCATAACAAAGGTGAAATTACAAGGCCTTGGGAAGAAGTTTTTTCAATAAAGTTCTGGCTCAATTAGATATGCATGTAGGTAAAAAATGAAATTTGACCTCTACTTCACATCAAAAATAAATTGCAGGTGGATTATATAGATCTACCTGTGACAAGAAGGGGGAATACTTTCATAATCTGACGGAAGAGAAACAAGAGGTTGAAAGCACTAAAAATAAAGAAAAAGATGATAACTAAGATAACATTAAAATCAAGAACTTTTATTCATCAGATTATACCAATAAGAAAATATAAATGCAACCGAGAGAGTAGGAAAAGATACTTGCTATAAATGCAACTATATCCATACAATCAAGAAAAGACAGAAAACAGACAAAAATATTTGAATAGGTGCTCCACAAAAGTAAAAAATAACAGGCATAGAAAACAAATTCAGGATGTTTGCTGTGGTTTAAGAATGGGGAAAACCGGGTGTGTCTAAAAGGGACAGTGTAAACAAGTCTTATAGTAATGGAATAATTCTATCCTAATTGTGGAGGTGGTTACATGATCTATACATGCAATAACATTATTATACACACACATAAATGAGTGTATATAAAGTTGGTGAAATATGAGTGAACTCTGGTAATTATACCAATGTCAATTTCCTGGCTTTGACTCTGTACTATAGTTACAATGTTACCACTGGGAGAAACTAGGTACATAAAATGTCCCTATACTTTCTTTCCCACCACTTTTTATAAATCTGAAATTATTTAAAAATAAAAAGTGAGAAAAAAGAGGGTGTACAAATAGCCAATAAACAAGTAAATACCTTAATTATATTAGGAAAATGCTAATGTAAACCAAGGTTTGTAATTTGTCCTCTACCCAAAGGATTCTAAAAAATGACAATACCTTCAACAAAGTAGGTTTAAGGGAACACACTAAACACAATAAAGCCCATAGATGAAAAACTCACAGCTAACATCATACTCAATGGTGAAAAACTTAAAGCTTTCCTCCTAAGATCAGGAACATGACAGGGATGTCCACTTTCACCACCTGATTCAACATAGTACTGGAAGTTCCAGCCACAGCAATCAGACAACAAAGAGGAATAAAAAGCATCTGCATTGATAACAAAGAAGTAAATCTTTCACTATTTGCAGTTGACATGATACTATATATAGAAAACCTGGGATGCCTGAGTTGCTCAGTGATTGAGCGTCTGCCTTTGGCTCAGGTTGTGATCCCAGGGTCCTGCGATTGAGTCCCACATCGGGCTCCCTGCATGGAGCCTGCTTCTCCCTCTGCCTGTGTCTCTGTCTCTCTGTGTCTCTCATGAATAAATAAATAAAATAAAATTTAAAAAGAAAAGAATTTTAAAAAAGAAAACCATAGCTGGGGGCATCACAATGCCAGATTTCAGGTTGTACTACAAAGCTGTGGTCATCAAGACAGTGTGGTACTGGCACAAAAACAGACACATAGATCAATGGAACAGAACAGAGAATCCAGAAGTGGATCCTCAACTTTATGGTCAACTAATATTTGATAAAGGAGGAAAGACTATCCACTGGAAGAAGACAGTCTCTTCAATAAATGGTGCTGGGAAAATTGGACATCCACATGCAGAAGAATGAAACTAGACCACTCTCTTTCACCATACACAAAGATAAACTCAAAATGGATGAAAGATCTAAATGTGAGACAAGATTCCATCAAAATCCTAGAGGAGAACACAGGCAACACACTTTTTGAACTCGGCCACAGTAACTTCTTGCAAGATACATCCACGAAGGCAAAAGAAACAAAAGCAAAATGAACTATTGGGACTTCATCAAGATAAGAAGCTTTTGCACAGCAAAGGATACAGTCAACAAAACTCAAAGACAACCTACAGAATGGGAGAAGATATTTGTAAATGACGTATCAGATAAAGGGCTAGTTTCCAAGATCTATAAAGAACTTATGAAACTCAACACCAAAGAAACAAACAATCCAATCATGAAATGGGCAAAATACATGAAGAGAAATCTCACAGAGGAAGACATAGACATGGCCAACATGCACATGAGAAAATGCTCTGCAGCACTGGCCATCAGGGAAATACAAATCAAAACCACAATGAGATCCCACCTCACACCAGTGAGAATGGGGAAAATTAACAAGGCAGGAAACCACAAATGTTGGAGAGGATGCGGAGAAAAGGGAACCCTCTTACACTGTTGGTGGGAATGTGAACTGGTGCAGCCACTCTGGAAAACTGTGTGGAGGTTCCTCAAAGAGTTAAAAATAGACCTGCCCTACGACCCAGCAATTACATTGTGTGTGTGTGTGTGTGTATATATATATATATATATATACACACACACACAATGGACATACATATGGTATATAGAGACAATGAATATTATTCAGCCATATAAAAGAAATAAATCTTGCCATTTGCAATGACATTGATGGAACTAAAGAGTATAATACTACATGAAATAAGTCAATCAGAGAAAGACAAATAGCATTATGATTTCATTCATATGTGGAATTTAAGGGGAAAAAAAAACAAATGAACAAAGGAAAAGAGAGAGAGAGAGAGACAAACCAAGGAACAGACTCTTAACTATAGACAATAAAATGATGGTTACCAGAGGGGAAGTTGGGGGAAGGTATGTGAAATAAGTGATGGGGATTAAGAGTACACATCATGACGAGCACTGAGTAATGTATAGAATTGTTGAAACACTATATGGTATATCTGAGACTAATATAACATTCTACATTAACTATACTGAAATTAAAATTAAAAACTGAGTAAGTTTTTTTAAAATGACAACACCAAGTGTTGGCAAAGTCATGGAAAAGCAAGAACATGCTGGCCAAAGTACAAACTGGTACAATCATCATGCAAAAATAGTTATTTTTTTTTTTTTACCAAAAATTGGTAACTGCAAACCTACTAAGTTTGAAGATACATATACTATATAACCCAGCAATAATACTCCTAGGCTTGTACTGTTCAAAAATAAATGTATAGGGATGTCTGGGTGGTTCAGTGGTTGGGTGGCTACCTTCAGCTCAGGTCATGATCCCAGGATTCAGGATCGAGTCCTGCATCGGGCTCCTGTGAGGGGCCTGCTTCTCCCTCTGCCTATGTTTCTACTGCTCTCTTTTTCTCTCCCTGTGTCTCTGTCTCTCATGAATAAATAAATAAATCTTTTAAAAAACAAAAATATATGTATATGTGCATTAAGAAAAATGCACAAGACAGTTCATTTAGAAAGGCCAAAAATAGGGAAATAGCACAAAAGTCCAACATCACAATGGGTAAATAAATTGTGGTATATTACAAAAGAGATAAGCATACATTTTGAAAAATGAGCAAGCTAGAAACATATATCAATATAAACAAATATCAAAAATATTAAACTCTAAACTGAAAGAATATATACTGTAAGATTCAATTTATGTTCAAAACATGTGAACTACAGTGTTGGAAGTCAGGACAGTGGTTATCTTTGGTGAGGGAGACAGAAAGCGTTCAAAAAAAAAAAAACCACATTATTTTAGAGAGAGAGCACACAAGCATTGTGAGTAGGGGCAGAAGGAGAGGGAGATAGAAACCCAAGCAGATTCCAAGCTCAGCTTGATCCCACCACCCAGAGATCATAACCTGATCTCGGACAGAAAGGGTTTGAATGGAATTTAACTGGAGTGCTGTCAATATTCCATTCTGTGCCTTGGGTGAGCATGACATGGATGCTAGCTTTGTAACAAGTCAGTGAACTATAAATTCACATTCTGTGTAGTTTTCTTAATGTCTCATATGTTTTGTGATAAAAACAATAAGCTGAGAAAAAATTCAGATATATTTTGTCTTTGGTATTCCCATTAATGGTCTTTCCAATGAGCAACAAATAAGTACCTAAGTTAAACTGATGGAATCTGTAACTTGTGGGCATCATTCTTCTTTAAGGTGATGGACCTATGGTTTGATTATGGCACAGAATTTTGCCTGAGAACAATGTCATCCTTTAGCCAGTACATGGCTTGTCAAATATCAGAAAATGTACTCATGAAGACCAGTACCTGAGCAAGGTAAGGGGACCTGTGGCAGCAGACTAGAGTGAATCATCAGAGAGGTAAATTACGCAGTCTTCTCTGATTGCAGATCAAAGATGTGTAAGCCTCAGGAACAGGATGTGGAATTTCCGGTAGGAATGTTTGCCTGAATTTATTTATAAAAGGGACTCTACTTGAAAGAGTAATTTGCCAAGGTAAGGGGATTCCGGCTGGAGGAAGCAGTAGCTATCACTGGGAAAAGGAGCTGAGGAGAGATCTGAAATGTCCAGCTCAAAGAGAGATCACAGCCCAGGTCAAGGGAGGTAAAATCAAAGGGACCCCACAGTGAAATCTTCAATAGCTAAGGTAAATAACAACACCGGAGTCAGTTTAAATAGCCCCCAGGCCTAGAGAACAAAACCATCTTACTTACCATAGCATCAGCCAATATGAAAACTTCTACCTCTGTATCTCTCCCCTTTTCCCCATCTTCCCTACAGAAGACCCTATTGAGTTGGCGAGGAGGTGAAAAAAGGTCCCTTCCAAGTGGCAGGAATGTAGAAGTAAGCGGCACAAGCATGCAGTTTGGGTTTGGGTGAAGAGGAAGAAGCTTTTGTATAAACGTGTTTATAAATACATAGGAATAAATATTCTAAATCATAAATTGAAATTTTTTGTGACCTAAAGTGACAAGAAACAATCCAAATTTGCATCCAATGACAGAGAAACAATTAATTCTACTAATAACTTTTTTTTTAAAGATTTTATTATTTATTCAGGATAGACAGAGAGAGAGAGGCAGAGACACACAGGCAGAGGGGGAAGCAGGCACCATGCCGGGAGCTTGACACAGGACTCAATCCTGGGTCTCCAGGATCACACCCTGGGCCAAAGGCAGGCACTGAACCGCTGAGCCACCAGGGATCTCCTCTACTAACAAGCTTGAAGAAACAGGAGAGAAGTTTGGAACAGATTTAGATTTAGGAATCACCAGTCTGCAGAGATCATGCAGAGAAGTTATCCAGAGTAAGAAAAGTACCAAGGGAAGAACGCCAGGGGGAAGATCCAAATTCTCTTGACAATACTGCCAAATGATCTCCAAAAGGAAAATCTTATCATACCACTTAATTAAAATTATCAATGGTTCCCTAACACCTAAAGCCAAAGAGAAAATAAGATAAAAATTCTTAGCATGTCACTCAACACTCTTCCCATCATGACTCTTTTTAACTTTATAATTTCATTTATCAACACTTCCCAGGTTCTTTTTTTGTTTTTAAAGATTTCATTTATTTATTCATGAGAGACACAGAAAGAGGGGCAGACACATAGGCAGATAGGGAAGCAGGCTCCCTGTGGGGAGCCTGATGTGGAACTCCATCCCAGGACCCCAGGATCATGCCCTGGGCCAAAGGCAGGCACTCAACCGCTGAGCCACCATGCATCTCTATACTTCCCAGGTTCTATATTTTGTTGCACTTATACAAAAAATCTTCGAGTTCCTGAAGATAAAATGACATTTCACACCTTTAGCACTAACATATCTGCAAGTGCTACACAATCCACTTGTCAAAGTTCTAGTTATCCTTTAAAACTTTCCTCAAACCATGTCTTCAGAAGGTTTCACTTTATGTTCCCAACTTTGCTGCAGACAAGTCAGGTTTTCCTTTCCCAATGTTCTGGAAGGCATTAAATACAACCCTCTCCCATGCTTTCACACACACCTAATTACTTGTCCCCCACTAGACTGTCAGCCCTGATAAACCTTCTGAGAATCCTCAAGTTATAACACAACACCTGGAGGCTGATAATTATTCATTAAAGGATTCATGTCAAGCTGAAGAAAATATATGAGATTCATACACACACACACACACACACACACACAAATAACCTCCTGTAAACCTAAAAAGATTATACCAAAATTGATTCATTCTATGAAAAAAATATAATGTTTAGAAAGAACAATAAGCCTTTTCTGAATTTATTTTAGCCACACTCTTTTTAACTGAGGAGTCACATGCATACAATAAAGTACAAAAATCTTATGTGTACAGCATGAGCTACACTGTTAATCACCACCCATATGGAGATATAGAACATTTTCAGAACTCCAGAAGATCCTTTCATTCCTTCCTCCCTTAATAGGTAACCATATTCCGTTTTATCACTGTAGATTTATCTGTCCTTAAAACATCACATTGAGTGAAATCATAAATCATGTATCCACTTGTTTCCCCTTGTTTTCAACATTAAATCTGTAGGATTCGTCTGTGTAATTGTAAGTAGCAGTTCATTCTTCTGCTCTATGGAAGGGATGGTTGTGTTAACAGGTCCCAATTCATGTAACTGACCAAAATGAAGTCCAATTCAACAGTAGGATTTTTTATTATCTTGAACTCAATATCCTAATTCAGGCTTTCTGGACTCTTCATTTTAAGAAAGAAAGAAAAGAAAAGAAAAAAAAAAGAAAAGAGAGAAGAGAAGAGAAGAGAGAGAAAGAAGAAAGAAAAAAAGAAAGAAAGAAAGAGAAAGAAAGAAAGAAAAGAAGAAAGAAAGAAAGAAAGAGAAAGAAAAGAAGAGAAGAGAAGAGAAAAGAAAAGAAAAGAAAAGAAAAGAAAAGAAAAAGAAAAGAAAAGAAAAGAAAAAGAAAAGAAAAAAGAATAGAATTAGAGTTCGCTTTATTTCACATAATTTTCCCAGGCTCTGTGACCTCTATTCAAGTCCAAGAGAATGCAAAATAATCAACAGTTCCTGTGGTCAGACTACTGACAAAGTAACAAATCACACATCCAGAAAACCATTAAAAATTACTGGAAATTGCTTTTAGAATTTTAAGTATTAGAGGTGAATGGCCATTGTGTAACTCTTTAAATTCTGGTATTTGTTAAATATTCTTCACATGACTAAATCAGTATCTCTGAAGTGCAAAAAGAAAAAAAAAAAAAAAAAAAAAAACGGATCCAGGAGCAATGGAAAGAGTTAAGAAGTTGCTCCAGCAGAAGTGGGTCCTGGAGTGAGAAGTTCTACTTGCCTTTCCACTACCATGTCCTAGATCAAAGACACTAGTGTTTCGTACAATAAAGGACTCGAACACTATAAAAATATTTAAAAAGTATTATAATAATATGACTCACAAAAAAATGTTAAATCTTTTTTGATAAACTTCAATATCCATTCATGATTTAAGTATAAAAAAAAAATAATAGAAGTAGCCCTAGCAAAAAATACATTCTTAATGGTGAACTATAAGAATAGATACAATTTAGGGATCCCTGGGTGGCGCAGCGGTTTGGCGCCTGCCTTCGGCCCGGGGCGCGATCCTGGAGACCCGGGATCGAATCCCACATCGGGCTCCCGGTGCATGGAGCCTGCTTCTCCCTCTGCCTGTGTCTCTGCCTCTCTCTCTCTGTGACTATCATAAATAAATAAAAATAAATCTTTAAAAAAAAAAGAATAGATACAATTTATATGAAGTTTAAAAATATTAGTAAGTAGTGTTTATAAATACAAATAAAGTATCATCTTATATATGAAATAATAAATCTCTCAAAGTCAAAAATAAGAAAAAGATGCCTGCTATCATCATACTCACAAACCACTATAGTATAGGCACTTATCACCATAGTAAGGCAAAAAAATCAATAAGCAATATAAGGATAGGAAAGGAAGAAAAAAATGTTTGCATAAAATATTGACAACATAGAACATTTGAGAGAAATTATAAACAAATTATTTCAACTAAACAAGACTATTACTTATAATATGCCAGCAAAAAATATACTTTTCATATAAGTTACAATAAAAACAGCAAAAGAAAATATAATTTTAAAAAAATTTCCACTAGTAAGAGAAACAGGATATAATGTCCTCAGAGAAAAAAACTAAAAAAATGTATTAAGATCGGAGCTCAGTCAGTTAAGTGTCTGCCTCCAGCTCAGGTCCTGTTCTCCTGGTTCCGGGATCCATTCTGGAGTCGCAGGCTCCCTGCCCAGTGGGTAGTTGGCTTCTCCCTCTGTCCCTCCACCACCCCGCTGTGTGCTCTCTTTCTCACTCACTCTCTCTCTCCCAAACAAGTAAATAAGTGAATCTAAATCTATCTACCCATCTCTCTCTATATATGTGTGTGTGTGTGTGTGTATATATATATATATATATATATATATATATATATATATATATCAAGACAGCAGGTTTTTTTCTGAGGTGGGGACATGAAAATCTGCTTGGGAAGGATTACAAAGGAAGTTTTAATAATGATGTAGTATTCCATGTCTTTAAAAAAATGTCTAAAAGCAAAATGTTAAAATGTAGTAAAGTTAGATGTGAGTGCCCAGAAGTTAATCATTATTATTCATTCTGCTTTTCCTAACACTGGAAAGAGTTCACAATAAAAATAAGAAAGGCTTAAAAAGAAGAAGTTCTAGAATATAAAAACGTTTATAATAGTTAAATCAATCAAGCAAACACTAACTATGGGACTCCAGCCAGTGGGTTTCTGCAGGGCTACAACCTCCTCCTAAGTGGCATTTGCTAATGTGCCAAGAGGCAGGAGACCCTTTTTAGTTGTTCCAAGAACGCTGCTGGCATTTATGACAACGAAGGGAGAGAATGATGACTAATTACAATGCGTTAGTACAATCCAGTTCAAGGAAAAACTGTCCATAGATCTTCTGTTGACAGTTACAGTCACCATACAAGCAGCCCTGGAATATGCCTGACTTGACCATCATCTTACCTTAAGTTCCTTATCTAGAGCAAATGGCTTCTTCCCTGGTATCCTTCCCCTAATAACACTTTTTTTTTTTCTTTTCCCAGAGCTTCTTATGTGTCAGAGATCATTTCTTGTACCAGAAAGAGAAAAGATGCGTAAGGTTCCACTCTGGCCCCAGCGCCTAAGCGAAGTCCCCAGTTCCTCGCTTCAGCCAAGGGCTCAGTCAAGTTAACCTCAGGAAACCTCTACCCTCTACTAGATTCAGCTACACACAATTAAACAGAGACTTGCTGCTACCGGCTGCCCCATAAATGCCCCACAAATAATCCCTTTTTTTGCGACATCATAGTGAAACAGGCAACCAGAAAGTCAACACTAAGAGAACACAAATTTTGTGGGTTAGTTTTCAGAAAACTGCAACCCAATTATGTAAGACAAAGCAAACTTCACTCTTATATGCCAAATATCCGGGGAAAGTATTTAAATAACCACCTTGCATCCTACTTCACAAACTAACTTCTTGTAAAATTCCATCTTTCTCACTTGAGATATGCAGAGCAAATAAAAACAGGGGGGAAAACATTGTGTTCCTTGCAACATGGCTACTCTGCTTCACTGCTGTACCAGAAACGGTTGGTAGGTTATTTGCTTTATCAGATAAATTGGCTCTGCAGCCCACATTTAAAAGAACATGCATGGGTTTTCAGCAGGAAGTTTGGACTTGATTAGTTTAAGATAAAAGTACACAAGGAGGGTTGGATATCATTCTGAGCCAATAAATGTAAGTGTAATGGAGATAGAAGAGTATGAAACATTCATATTCTAAGGTATTAATGATAAGTAGAAAAAAAAGCTCGTGTCTTTTAGCTAAATTTGTTTATTGTCTGAAAACTCAATGTAGTAATTCAAGGCCAAGTGACAGGAAATTACAGTTTCCTGGCTGACATCAATTTGATCTTTGGTAGTAGTTCTGACATGGAGTTTCTAAGCCCTGAAGAGAAGGGGGAAAACACACATACATCCATAATAATTCCAATAATTCAGGTCACAACCCAGATGATAAGGCACACATTATGCACATAAACTTATGACGTATGCTTACAAAAACTTAGTACCTTATTATGTAATTTTAATCAAACTTTTTATTTGATCAGGTTCTTACATTTAGTCTATACGTGAATTTGGTTACTCACTGAAAACAGGCTCCTATAAGGGAGATGTGAAAACATATGGCTGTTTCTTGTTATAAGAGCAAATATACAATCATTTTTCCTAGGTAATCATAAAAGTAAATATACTGAGAATTGGTGAGCTAAAAAAGTTTTAAAATGTTTTCTAGTCTTCTCGCTATGAAAGGTAGTTATCTACATATTCCCTCTAAGGGAACAGAGCATTCCTCACCTTTTCTACCCATGCTCATTCCCCCATATGTAGAATTAGCGCAAGCTAGGACTGCTTGGCATTCTCTCCTTCTCCTTCTCCATTTGCCCCTACTCCTGCTTGCACAGATGCTCTCTCTCACTCTAGAAAAGATATTAATCTTAAAAAAAACATATCTACCAGTCAATGAAGACATCACTTTCTTTATTAAATGCCAGAGATTTAACCTTGACAGTCAAATTATAGAGAGCAGCTAGCATGATACAATTTTAAAACAAAACGAAATTAACAGGTGACCTTGATGCTATTCTCTGGAGGAAAATACTGGTTCCAATGGATAGAATATCTTATTTGCATTAAATTGCAAACAGGAAACCCTACAGAAATATCTGCCTAGTTCTGCATTAAAATATAAATACAAGGGAAGCCTGGCTGGCTCAGTTGGTAAAGCATATGACTCTTGACCTTGGGGTCATGGGTTCAAGTCCCTCTTTGGGAATAGAGCTTACTTAAAAAAAAAAATATATATATATACACATACACAAATATATATTCTATTTACTTAAATGATTTCAGCAACAATAATTCACATGGTATAGTACCATTTTTGATTAACAAAAAAATAGCTACATTAAGGTGCTACATACATTTTCTTTTGCTGGCCTTTCATAAAGGCCATTGCTCACTCAATCTGTAAAGCAAGAGTAAAGAGAAACTCTTTAGCCTGTCAGTAAAGATGATTTGCTTGTAAGGACTAGTTAGTTCTTCCAGGAGCTAAAAATACACAGTGAGTTACATGGAAGAACAGGAATTCCATTGGATTGAAACTCTGTTTCAATGGTGATCCTATATGTACTGCTGCTCTCAGTGGTAGAGTTATTCTTCAACCTTAAACTCTTCTTTCAAATGGACTACAGATTATAATAGCTTAAACATACAGTATTGGGATCCCTGGGTGGCGCAGCGGTTTGGTGCCTGCCTTTGGCCCAGGGCGCGATCCTGGAGACCCGGGATCGAATCCCACATCGGGCTCCCGGTGCATGGAGCCTGCTTCTCCCTCTGCCTGTGTCTCTGCCTCTCTCTCTCTCTGTATGACTATCATAAATAAATAATAATAAAAAAAAAAAACATACAGTATTTTCTGTAAGCCATGCTCGTACCATGCTCATTATCATCTCACTGAAAACTTGTGACCTTAAGGTTTTCATTCTATCCATTTTATAGACAAGGAAATTGAGGCATACAAAGGTGAAATAAGCTACCAAAAGTCATCTGGACAGAAAATGATGGAAACAGCTTGATTCTGAATTAAAAGAGTGCTTTTATTCAACTTACAGAATGAGAGTAAATATTTGCAAATGAAATATCTAATAAAGGGTTAGTATCTAAAATATATAAAGAACTCATGAAACTCAACACCCAAAAAAGAAACAGTAATCCAAAAAAAAATAGGCAGAAGAAATGAGATTCACCTACAATGAGAGATCACTTTATACCTGGGTCAGAAAGGCTAAATCAACAACATGAGAAACAACAGGTGTTGACAAGGATATAGAGAAAGGGGAACCCTCTTGCATTCGTGGTGGGAATGCCAACTGGTGCTGCTACTCTGGAAAACAGTATGGAAGTTCTTTAAAAAGTTAAAAATAGGTATTACCTTATAATCCAGCAATCGCACTATTAAGTATTTACCCAAGAAAGACAAAAATACTAATTTAAAGGCATACATACACCCTATGTATAGCAGCATTATCTACAATAGCCAGATTATGGAAACAGCTCAATGTACACTGATTGATTAGTGGACAAAGATACACACACACACACACACACACACACACATACATACATAAGATGTACATAATAAGGGGCGCCTGGGTGGCTCAGTGGTTGAGCATCTGCCTTTGGATCAGGTTGTGATCCCAGAGTCCTGGGATCGAGTCCCACATCAGGCTCCCTGGAGGGAACCTGCTTCTCCCTTTGCCTATGTCTCTGCCTCTGTGTGTGTGTGTGTGTGTCTCATGAATAAATAAAAATCTTTATTTAAAAAAAAGATGCACATTATATATATATATATATATATATACACATATATATACATACACACACACACACACACACACACACACACACACACACCATGGAATATTACTCACCCATAAAAAAGAATGAAATCTTTCCGTTTGTAATGACACGGATAGAGCTAGAGAGCATATGCTAAGCAAAATAAGTCAGAGAAAAACAAACACTATATGATTTCCCTCATATGTGTAATTTAAGGGACAAAAAAAAAACAAGCAAAAGAGAGAGAGAGGCAACCCAAAACAGACTCTTAACTACAGAGAACAAACTGATGGTTACCAGAGGGGCAGTAGGTGAGGGGGTGGGTGAAATAGGTAATGGGCGTTAGGGAGTGTACTTGTTATGAAGACCACGGGGTGATGTGTGGAAGTGCTGAATCACTATATTGTACACCTGAAACGAGAATTACACTATATGTTAACTAGCTGAAATTTAAATGAAAACTTTTAAAAGTGTGCTTTTATTGTATTATAACAGACGGTAGCTACACTTGTGTGAACACAGTATATAGACTTACTGAGTCACTATACTGTCCACCTGAGACCAACACTGTAACAATGTACGTCAACTACATTTCAATTTGAAAAAAAAAAATTGTCAGAGGGGGAAAGAAAAGTACTCCTTTAACCACTTTACTTTCCCCAGATCAGTGGGCGACTGGGGAGTATTTGTTGGGTGAGCGAAAGGAAGGTAGTAATAACATCTACCTTACAGATGTAAAATAGCAATTGATTTTTGTTGTTTTGGGCGGGGGGAGCAGCTAAAATTTTTTCTTTTGTCTTTCTTTTTTAATTGGAGTATAAATAACACGCAGTGTTATATTAGTTTCAGTACAATATAATGACTCAACAGTTCTCTGCATTACTCAGGGCTCAGCAAGATAAATATACCCCTCATCTGCATTATCTATTTCACCCATTCCCCTGGCCACGTTCCCTCTGGCAACCAGCAGCTTATTCTCTGAGTTAAGAGTCTGTTTTTTGTTTGTGTGGCTCTTCTTGTTTGTTTTAGAAGTTTCTTAAATTCCACATTAGTGAAACCATATGGTATTTGTCTCTCTCTAACTTATTTCACTTAGCATTATATCCTCTAGGTCCATCCATGTTGTTGTAAATAGCAAGATCTCATCCTTTTTATGGTCGAATAATATCCCATTGTGTGTGTGTGTGTGTGTGTGTGTGTGTGTGTGTACACACACTACCTCTTCCTTATCCTTTCATCTATGGATAAATATTTGGATTGCTTCCATATCTTGACTATTGTAAATAATGCTACAAAAAACAAAGGGGTGCATATATCTTTTTGAATTTGTGTTTTGTCTTTGGTTAAATACCCAATAGCAAAATTAGTGGATCTTACAGTCTTTGTGGTTTTTTTAGAGAAGGGGAAAAAGGGTGGTAAGGGTCAGAATCGTAAGCAGTCTCCATGCCCCAGCATGGAGCCTAGTGAATAGCCCAATGCAGGGCTCAATTTCACAACCCTGAAATCATGAGCTGAGCTGAAATCCAGAGAATTTTTTTTTAATTTTTTGAGGAAATTCCATACTGTTTTCCACAGTGGATATACCAATCTATATTCCCACCAACAGGGCAAAATTAAACTACTGGGACTACATCAAAATAAAAGGCTTTTGCACAGTGAAAGAAATTATCAAAAAGGCAATCTACTGAATGGGAGAGGATATTTTCAGCTGATATATCTGATAAGGGGTTAATATTCAAAATATATAAAGAACTTAAACATCTCAATACCAAAAAAACCCACTCTCATTTAAAAATGGGCAGAGGACCCAAATAGATATTTTTTCAAAGAAGGAACACAGATGGCCAATAGGCACATTGAAAAGATGCTCAACATCACTCATCACCAGGGGACGCCTGCGGGGGCTCAGCAGTTGAGCATCTGCCCTCGGCTCAGGCATGATCCCGGAGTCCCAGGATCCAGTCCCACATCAGGCTTTCTGCATGGAGCCTGCTTCTCCCTCTGCCTATGTCTCTGCCTCTCTCTGTGTGTCTCATGAATAAATAAATAAAATCTTTTAAAAAATCACAATAAGATATCACATTACACCTGTCAGAATGGTTAAAATCAAAACCACAAGAAAAAACAAGTGTTGGTAAGGATAGGGAGGGAAAGAATGCACAGAACAAGTGATTTTTGAAATTTACTAACCACATTCATATATTACGTTTTAATTTCCAAGATATTTTCCCACCCCTCATCTCACTAGAAAATCCTCTTCAAACACAAATTACCGCACGATGATTAACAATATAATAGCAAATAGTTATCATTTAAGTCCGTTGTTTCCACAGGCCTTCTTCCTATGTAAAGAACCCTAAAGGACAACTAAATTTCTATGATTCTCTAACTTAAAATAATTTCCTTATTATAGCTACTTAGGGCATGTTAACTGCAAGCCCAAATTTTTCCCATATGAATCTCATAGTCACACATCTTAAGACTTTTGTTCCTATAAAGTTCTAAGCTGCCCCACTCCAGCTAATGAATTTTTGTTCTTTATCCTTTTTTCCATCTTATTTACGAGGGACTTGCCTGTCTTAAACATTCAATTTCCCATGCCAACACTTCCTTTATATTTCATTTATTAATGGCAGTTTAATCAGATAAACTTGGAATATAGGACTCCTGTTGAACAAGTTGCCCTACTTTGAGACAAATGTTTTAACTATGTCACTAAAATTACACAGACTTCCCTAAAAATGATCTTAAAGGGATTAAGAAAAGGCTTAGTGGAATTAATTCATAAGGAAAAGCTGTCTCTCTTCCATGAGCTATGTATTCAGTAACTGATTTACATCAATATGGATATTTGTCTTATTCTATGAGTTATACTCCAACACTCTTATTGTTTTATTCAAGTTGTTCCTGGTTTGACTTAGAAGCTCCTGCAAGTTGGCATCCATGTCCTTTCAAGATTCCCCATCGCTTCTGTTTTTATTATGATAAAAACACTGAGGAACCTCCACAGTTTCCACAGCAATTATGCAATTTGACATTTCCATCAAGAGCACACAAAATTTCCAATTTTTCCACATCCTCATCACCATATGTCTTCTGTTTGTTTTTAGTAGCAGCCATGCTAATGGGTGTAAAGTGGTATCTCATTGTGCTTTTGATGCGCATTTCTCTAAATGATTAATGATGTTGAGCATCTTTTCATGCGCTTATTGGTCACTTTTATATCTTATTTAGAGAAAGGTCTATTCAAGTCCTTTGCTCATCTTTTAATCTGGTTGTTTTGTTGCTGAGGTTTGGATATCCTATTCTAGATATTAATCCCTTAACAGATACCTGGTTTACAAATATTTTATCTTATTCCATGGTTGCCTTTTCACTGTTTAGAGTGTCTTTTTATTTTAAACATTTTTCATGAAGTCCAATTTGTCTCTTCTTTCTTTAGTAACTGTTGCCTTTGGTGATAATCCAAAGATTATCAAATCCAATGTGATAAAGCTTTTGTCCTGAGTTTTCTTCTAAGATTTTCTCATTTTAGGTCTTACTTTAGATTCTTGATCCATTTTGGGTTAGTTTTTGTATATGGTGTTAGATGAAAGTCTAATTCCATAACTTTGCATGTGGATATCCACTCCCCAGCACCATCTGTTGAAAAGAGTTTACTTTCCGTGCTGAATGGTATTGGTACCTTTTCACAAATCATTTAAACATATATGGGAGAATTTATTTCTGGGCTCTCTATTCCATCCCATTGGTCTATATTTCTGGCTTTATGTCAATACCACAGTTTTGATTACTATAGCTTTGAAAAGTATTGACATCAGGAAGTAGAAATCCTCCTGTTTTGTTCTTCTTTTTAAAGATTACTTTGGTAAGTTAGAGTCCCTTGAGATTCTGTATGAATTTTAGAATGGATATTCTGGAGGGAAAAAAAAGTCACTGGGATTTTAATAGGGATTGTACTAAATCTGTAGATTGCTTTTGGTACTATTAACATTTTAAAAATATTAAGTTGTCCAGGGGAGCCTGAGTGGTGCAGTCAGCTGAGCATTTGACCTTTGGTTTTGGCTCAGGTCCTGATCTCAGGGTCTGGAGATTAAGTCGAGTCAGGCTCTGCACTCAGCGAGGATTCTGCTTATAATTCTATCTCGTTTTGCCTCTACCCCTTGCCTTTCCTCAAATCTTTTTTAAAAATTTGAGTTGTCCAAACCATGAACATGGGATGTTTCATTTGGATCTTTTTTCGTTTCTTTCAGCAGTGATTTGTAGTTTTCTTTATATAAGTCTTTCACCAATCTGATTAAGTTAACCTGTATTTCATTCTTTTTGATAGAGTTATAAATGGAACTTTGTGATTGATTTCCTTTTCAGATTGCTCATGAACATAAGTACAAATGATTTTTGTGTGTTTTTATCTTGCTACTTTGCTGAATTTAGTTATTAGTTCTAGTAAGTTTTTTGTGGAATCTTTAGGGTTTTCTACATATAAGACCATATCATCTGTAAACAGGTAATTTTACTTCTTCCTTTCCAATTTCAATGGTTTTTATTTTTCTTGTCTAATTGCTCTTACTATATTTTCCAGTACTACATTGAAAGTGATAAAAATTACTTTGTTCCTGGTCTTAGATTAAATCTTCAGTCTTTCACCACTGAGTATGACATTCACCAGGAGTTTACAGATGGCTTTTATTATGTTGAGGTAGTTCCCTTCTATTCTTAGTTTCTTCAGTTTTTACAAATGTTTTTTTTTCTGTTGATGTGGCATATTACACTGACCAATTTTTATATTGGAGCATTCTTCCATTCTAGGAATAAATCCCATTTAGTCATTTATATAATCCTTTTTAATATGCTGAATCCAGTTTGCTAGTGTTTGGGGAGTTTGAGGGTTGTTTTTGTATGTGTGTTCTTTTTAAATATTTTTGCATGAATGTCATATGGTCTGCAGGGTTTTTTTTATTTTTTTTTATTTGTGTTCAATTTGCCAACATACAGAATAACACCCAGTGCTCATCCCATCAAGTGCCCCCCTCAGTGACCATCACCCATTCACCCCCACCCCCCGCCCTCCTCCCCTTCCACCACCCCCAGGTCATTTCCCAGAGTTAGGAGTCTTCACGTTCTGTCTCCCTTTCTGACATTTCCCACCCATTTCTTCTCTCTTCCCTTCTATTCCCTTTCACTATTATTTATAGTCCCCAAATGAATGAGAACATATAATGTTTGTCCTTCTCCGATTGACTTATTTCACTCAGCATAATACCCTCCAGTTCCATCCACGTTGAAGCAAATGGTGGGTATTTGTCATTCCTAATGGCTGAGTAATATTCCATTGGATACATAAACCACATCTTCTTTATCCATTCATCTTTCGATGGACACCGAGGCTCCTTCCACAGTTTGGCTACTGTGGACATTGCTGCTAGAAACATCGGGGTGCAGATGTCCCGGTGTTTCATTGCATCTGCATCTTTGGGGTAAATCCCCAGCAGTGGTCTGTTTTCTTTTAGCATCTTTGTCTGGCTTTGATAGCAGGGTATTGCTGAACTCAGAATGAGTGAAGAAGTGTTTCCTCCTCTTCAATTATTTGGAAGAGTTTGAGAAGGACTGGTATTATTTCTTCTTTAAATGTTTAGTAAGAATTCTCCAATGAAGCCATCAGGCCTCTGGCTTTTCTTTGTTGGGAAATTTCTGATTACTTATTCAATTTCCTTACTAGTCACAGGTCTATTTAGCTTTTCTATTTCTTTGTTATTTAATCTTGGTTTTTGTGTTTCTAGGTATTTGCCCATTTCATCTAGATTATCCAATTTATTTTGGTGCAACTGCTCATAGCACTTTCTTACAATCCTTCTTTATAAGTTTGTAGAATTGGTAGTAATGTCCCCATTTACATTTCTCACTTCAGTAACTTTTCTTTTTTTTCTCCCTTAGTCCCACCTAGGTGAAAGTTTGTCAATTCTGCTGATCTTTTCAAAGATCAACTTTTTTCATTGATTTCTCTTTTTCTATTCTCTATTTCAATTATCTCTGCTCTAATCCTTATTATTTCATTCCTTCCACTAGTTTTGAGTTTAGTTTGTTTTTATACGTCTTTATTTTGTAAAATTAGATACTTGGTTTGAGATATTTCTTAATGAAGGCATTTATAGTTATAAATTTCCCTCTTAGAACTTTTGCTGCATCCCAAAGCTTTGTATGTTGTGTTTCATTTTCATTTGTCTCAAGTATTTTCTAATTTACCTTGTAATTTCTTTTTTTAAAAAGATTTTATTTATTCATGAGAGACAGAAAGAGAAAGACAGAGATTTAGACTGGGGGATAAGCAGGCTCCTGAGGGAGCCCAATGCAGGATTTCATCCCAAGACCCAGGGATCATGACCTGAGCCGAAGGCAGGTGCTCAACCTCTGAGCCACCCAGGCGTCCCTCCCTTGCAATTTCTTCTTTGTTCCACTGGTTGTTTAGAAGTGTGTAAATTTCCACAGGTTTGAAAAATGTCTTCATTACTACAGTATAACCTTTGTATTATGTTCATCTTTGTCTCAAACCTTACAGTACATAGCCAAATCCTGTTTTCCAAATTTACCTAAATCTTTGCTTTCCCCAGCCTCAGTGTAGTGATGTCAATCATCTGTAATACAGTTATGCTCATCTGCTATTCTTTAAATTCCATTTTGGGTTCTCCCCACATCCTGATTGATTTTAATTGTTTATTCGAGGAAAGATATGTGAAAGATTATCATGTTTATAACACAGCTATATATAATCTATATTAAGTATAACTCTCATTAAGCCTCTTTTCACTCATCTTCTGTTGTTAACAATCTGTTTCTCGTTTATCCTTTCCATATTTATTTTGGACAAATAAAACACATACTTTTCTTATACTCCCTATTTCTGATACAGAGAGTAGCATAATACAGATAGTCTTTGTGCTTTGTGGTTTTGTTTTGCTTTTTGTTGTTGTATAGTGTTTCACTATGTAGATATACCACTGCTTACTCAGTCGTTCTTGCAAATGTGAGCTTCTGGGTCATTTCTAGTCTTCTGCAATTCTAATTTAACTTGCAATGAGTAACCTTGTATAGGTATTTCCATACTGCTACAAAAGTACTCACAGGGGAGAGCTCTAAAAGTACAGTTGCTGGTTAAAAGGTAATAACATATATAATTTTGCCAAGTATTTTCAAATTCTCATTCGGAACGACTGTACCAGTTTGCATTCCCATAAGCAATGCTTAAGAGCATCTATTTCCTCACAGTCTTGCCAATGGGATGTATTAGCATACTTCATTTTCACTCACCTGATGGCTGAGAAAGTAACTCAGTATTATTTTATTGGTGTTTACCTAATAATCAATGAATTTGAATCTTTTTTCCTATGCCTCAGGAATATTTTTATATCTTCTCTTACAAATTTGAATTGCCTATATCTTTACCATTTTTCTTTTGGAGTTCTGTAGTTTTTTCCTATCTTTCATAATTATTTATATATTAAGGATATACTAAGCCCTTTGTTGGATATGTTGCAAATATTTACTGCCAATTCATCAGGTGTCTTTCACTTTGCTAATGGTGCTTTATTCCCTGAACTGTGACCGTGTGTGTGTATTCAAGTAATCATTTTTTTTTCTTTCTTCGGCTTTTGATTTTAAGTCCTAACTAGATAAGCTTTTCCTTACATCAAAGTTAAAGAGGAAACAATCCATGTTTTCTTTTAGTACATATATAGTAATTTTTTACATAAAACATTTCTACTGATCATATTAGTAAGTGATATCAACTTAAAAACAGAAGAGGAAATTCTTAGTTTCTTTAAATACAGTCTATTTATGTTAAAAGGAAAAATCAAAAAGTTCCACTTTAATTATTGCTTAATCTTTAGTAATTTCATCCTGTATTTTCTATTTTGTTTGGAAGTCATTTAAAAATTCAAGACTTGCAGTAAAACTTGTGATAAAAGTACAGCAGAAACTTCAGGTAAGTTTCCCCAGATCCTACACACACACACACACACACACACACACACACACACACACACACGGAAACATAGGCTCCAGATCCAAAGCGAAAACAAAACAGTGGCAGTAAATTTTCCAAGTCAAACTGAGGATCTTTGCTACTCTGGTTTAAAATGCTAGTTGCTTTAATAGCTGGCGTGTCAGAAACAGTTCTTTTCTAATTCAGTTCTTGTTGGGTGCCTGGATGTCTCAGGCAGCTAAGCCTCTGCCTTCACTCAGGGCATGATCCTAAGGTCCTGGGATGGGTCCAGCATTGGGCTGTCTGCTCAGTGGAGAGTCTGTTTCTTCCTCTCCTCTCCCCTCCCCCTGCTCGTGAGCTTGCGCGCTCTCTTTCTCTCTCTCTAACAAATAAAATCTTTTAAAAAATAATTCAGTTCTTGTCTACAAGGAGCTCACAGTTTCATAAATAACTTAAAATATAGGGACGCCTGGGTGGCTCAGTGGTTGAGCATCTGCCTTTGGCTCAGGTCATGATCCCAGGGTGCCGGGATCGAGTCCCACATCGGGCTCCCTGCATGGAGCCTGCTTCTCCCTCTGCCTGTGTCTCTGCCTTCTCTCTGTGTCTCATGAATAAATAAATAAAATCTTAAAAAAAAAGTTAAAATATAAACAAGTACAAGGTAATAATTGATAAGTGTCAAAAAAAAAAAAGATAAAGGGAGTGAACTGCAATATACAGGAGACTTGTGATCAGAACTAGGTTTGTATCCCACCTTCCCCTGACCTAAGAACTTAGTTTCTTCATCTATAAAATTAGAGAAAATAGTATCACCCTTCATATCAAGAGTATTAAACAGAATAATGTGTATGTAAGTACCTACCCTCACATATTGTCAGGGGTATATAAGAAGTTCAAAATATATTATTTAAATGAATTATCTACAGACAACAATTGCTATTCATATCAGAGAAGGGAGAGATCACAAAAGGTATACCATTAATTATATATCTGTATAACTGGGCCATATTCGTATGAAATATAGTATGGAATATTTTCTTCCTCTGACTATAATTAAGGCAAATTGAATATGCTTAAACTTTTGTTACAAATTGCTTTACCCATTTATGCATTGCTTGGTGGAGCTATTTTATTTGCATGACAGAACAAAATAAACTAAGTAAGTCCTTTATATTGAAAGGTTTAAAAGATCTATTTCCCAGTAAGGCAATTTGGCTTATACTTCCCTAACAGGAAACAATTCCCTCTATTAAAACATCACGGTGCATACGTGTATATAAATACACACATACTCATGAAGTATGTGTGTGTGTATATACAGATTTTAACATATGTTTGAGGATAGAAAGACACCTAGATATCACAAAGGGCAATTAATTATGTAGACTAATCATCATTTACTTAACTACTACTAGAAGATGTGATTGGGAAAAAACATGAAATCATGCAATATAACTTAAGAATTATATTCTTGTACTGCGAAAGCTTGACAAATCCCAAAATGTGTTTTCAGTGTACAATAGTCAACTTTATCATCACATATGGTATTAAAATAAAAATACGGAGTGCCTCTATTATTTGAGGAATGGTTTCAAATTTATCAATGTCAGAGTCGAAAATATTTAGGTTACATTCAGATGTATGGTTTAAGGTACATTTATGTTTAGACAGAAAAATGGTATACTTTCCATAATTCATTATATATTTTAGTCTCACACAAGGTCAGAGATAAAGTACGCATCTTGGACCACCAATTTCAATTATTAAGAGAAAATCAAATGCAAAAATGCGAAAACAAAAACATAAAACAACTTTTTTTTTTTTTATATTTTTAAAACAACTTTTCAAAAAACACAATGAATTAAATAATTTAAGCACTTGCCACCTTTTCCTTATATGGTATTTTTCTTATCCTCTTAATGTAAATATTTTCATGATCCAATTAGTATTTATTAATTTTAAAATATAAGCTAGGAACCATGTTAAATTTGGGAATATAAAAATGAGGAACAATCAACAGCACCTACTCTCAAGACACTCACAACGTAATGGTGTAACTGCCCCTGCTATTATCCCCCACGTAGCCCATGTCAACATTTTAAGATTATACCCAGTTATTTTCTTGAATGCAATCTTTCTTCATCTGCCAACTATAACACACGATAAAATGATACTCCTCAGGCCCAATGAGTATCAGAACTAGTAGCTTGGACTTGACTGATTAGTGTACACAATATCTCTGTAAGAGATCACTGGTTTCTCATAAATATGCATCATCCTCTTCTTCCTTAAATAGCAGAAATCCCAAATTAAAACCTGCAAATTAAACTGGTAAGCAACCGTATAGCTAAAAACACTTCCAGGCCTTCCCTGCATGTAGGTGTGATATATGACACACTTCTGGCTAATGGAACCTAGGAAGAACTGCTATGTGCCACTGCTCTTAGAAGAAATGGTTCTATGCTCACCCAACCTTCCCTCTTTCCATTATGTGGAGTACATGAAAATGTAACCTGAGGACTGAAAGAACAAACTACACAACTAGAAGGGGAGAAGATGCCACATCAAGGAAGGCAGGAAATGTGGAAATGTGGTTTGGGGGAGAAAGAGATTGCAGGTGCTGCAAAGGGAAGGGAGTCCTGGTCTTGGAGAAAGGTGAGAGCAAGGGGCCCACAAAGATATGCCCAAAGAGAACATCTCCCCAAAGCTGTTGGCTGTGATAATGAGAAGAGCTGATTTTTGTGAGTTTTTGCAACCAGCATGGCACAAAGACTGGAGTTTTAGATGGAGGCAGGCTTGACTGGGATAAAGCCCTAAGGACACTGCCCACTCCTGGAGAGAAGGCAAGCAAACAACCCCCGGAGTAGACAGTGCATCT
The DNA here is from genome assembly GCF_018345385.1 of Vulpes lagopus. Lineage (NCBI taxonomy): Eukaryota > Metazoa > Chordata > Mammalia > Carnivora > Canidae > Vulpes > Vulpes lagopus. Next base: position 43,977,607 of record NC_054846.1, read on the forward strand.
GTGGATTGCCAAAGGTGCACACAGAGAGATTGTTCATTCTCCCTGCATCTGTGAGAGGTGGAGTTCACAGAAAGGACTCTCTGGGGATAAACAAGTCCATGGTTGCCATTACCTTCCCCCTCTCCTCAGCACAGGAGCAGAAACACCTGCTGAGGGCAGCTTACCTGAACGCTAGCCAGCGTTGCTCCAAATCTCATGCCTCTGTGCTCCGGTGTGACTGGCCCTCTCAGCCAAACCTGCATCCAGCCCAGTGCAGTGAGAGCCTCCCCCAGAAGACCAGCACAGGTCCTCACCACACCAGGCCCCTAAAGTTTAGAATTTTAAAAGTCAGCAGGCCTGGCTGGGATACAGCCCAAAGTGCACTGCACTGCTCCAGGTAGGCAAACAACCCAGAGGCAAGTAGCTTAAAAACAGAGAGCAGAAAAGTGCCTGGGATGCAAAAGGGGAAACTACTCACTCTTCTGGAAGGGCTACTCTGAGAGCAGCAAGCACTGAGTCCCCTCTCCAGGGACAAAGGTCCTGGCTGGTGCCATTTCCCTCCTCTGCCTCTCAGCTCAGCATAAACCAACTTCAGTAAACAGCACAGCACCAACAATAGTTGCCTAACCTGCTTACATCAAGTTCTGCCCCCCTGCTGACACTGCTTTCTTGGACAAGTATGCTTAAGGACCAATGCAGCAGGCCCCTTCCCCAGAAGACCAGCACAAACCCCCACAAGTACCACATCTACCAGTCACAGAGTCCTGCAAGGCTTCAGTTCCAGAAGTGGCATCAGGTTTCATTTAACAAGCAGACCAGAGCATACCTAGTTAAAACTTGCCACAGTCTGGCCAAGGTCCCAACACTGCCCACTGCAGGCAAGCAGAACCTTTGCAGATGACTGACCTGAGGGACAGAGCAGCCAAAACACAGCGGCAAAGTACATGCAGCACACACCAGAGTCACTCCCCAAATCACCAGGCCTTGGGCACTATATGACCTCTTCTTCATAAAGCCATTATTCTCAGGAACAGAAACCCTAACAGGCTTTTCTAACACACAGAAGAAGACAGAGACCTAGACAAAATACCAAGATGGAGGAATTCATTCCAAAAGAAGGAACAAGAAAAGGGCACAGTCAAACATCTAATTGAAACTGATATAAGTAATATTCCTGACAAAGAATTTAAAGCAACATTACTAAGGATACTTGCTGGGCTTGAAAAAAACATGGAAGACATCAGAGAGACCCTTACTGCAGAGACAAAAGAGTTAAAAAACAGAAATGAAAAATGAAATAATTGAGATTCAAAACAGACTGGATATAATGAACACAAGGATGGAAGAAGCAGGGGAATCAGTAAGTGAGCACAAGACAGAATAATGGAAAATAATGAGGCTGAACAAAAGAGAGAAAGAATGATCGATCACAGAGTAGACTTATTGAACTCGGCAACTCCATCAAACATAGTAACATTAATATAATAGGAGTCCCCAAAGAAGAAAGAAGAAAAAAGAGAGGCAGAAGTTTTATTGGAGGAAACAATGGTTGAAAGCTTCCCTAATCCAGAGAAGGAAATAGACATTTAAATCCAGGAGGCACAGAGAACTCCCATCAAAATCAACAAAAGCAGGCCAAAACCAAGATATACTGTAGTTAAATTTGCAAAATACAGTAATAAAGAAAAAAAATCCTAAAACCAGCAGGACAAAAGAAATCCCTAACTTACAAGGGAAGACCCATAAGGCTAGCTGCAGATCTCTCTACATAAATCTGGCAAGCCAAAATGGAGTGCATGATACATTCAGTGTGTGGAATGGAAAAAATCTACAGCCAAGAATACTCTATCCAGAAAGACTATCATTGAGAATAGAAGGAGAGGTAAAGAGTTTCCCAGACAAAAACTAAAGGAGCTCATGACCACTACACCATCCCTGCAAGAAATATTAAAGGGAACTCTGTGAGTGGGAAGGAAAGACCAAAAGTGACAAAGACTAGAAAGGAATAGAGAAAATCTCCAGAAATAACAAAATGATTAATAAAATGGCACAAAATAGATATCTATGGATAATTACTCTGAATGTAAATAACTAAACTCTCCAATCAAAAGACACAGGATGTCCGAATGGATAAAAAACAAGACTCATCTATATGCTGCCTACAAAAGACTCATTTTAGGCCTAAAAACACCTCTAGACTTAAAGTGAGGGGATGGAGAAATATCTATCATGCAAATGGAAGTCAAAAGAAAGCTGGAATAGCAATACTTATATCAAACAAACTAGATTTTAAATCAAAGTCAGTAACAAGAGATGAAGAAGGGGACTATCCAACAAGAGGATATAATTAAAGTAAATATTTATGCCCCCAACATGGGAGTACCCAAATACATAAAACAATTAATAACAAACATAAAGGAACTCATTGAATAATAATATAATAATAGTAGGTGACTTTAACACTCCATTAAAACACCACTGGACAGATCATCTAAGCAGAAAATGAACAAAGAAACAAGGGCTTTGAATGACTCACTAGACCAGATGGACTTAACAGATATATTCAGAACATTTCATCCCAAAGCAGCAGAATACACATTCTTTTCAAACACACATGGGATGTTCTCCAGAATACATCACATACTAGGTTACAAATCAGGCCTCCACAAGTAAAAAAGATTGAGATCATACCATGAACATTTTCTGACCACGTGATGAAACTTGAAGTCAACCACAAGAAAAAAAAATATTGAAAGACCACAATTACATAGAGGTCAAACAACATGCTACAAAACAATGAACAGGTCAACCAGGAAATTAAAGAATAAATTTTTTAAATACATGGAAACAAATGAAAATGAAAGTGCGATGGCCCAAGACCTCTGGGATATAGCAAAAGCAGTCATAAGAGGTAAGTATATAGCAATACAGACCTATCTCAAGAAGAAAAATAAAACAAAACAAAACAAAAAACAACCCTAACCTTATACTTAAAAAGCTAAAAAAAAAAAGGAACAAAGCTTAAAGCCAGTAGAAGAAGGGAATAAAGATTAGGGCAGAAATAAATGATATCAAAACTAAAAAAAAAAAAAATAGAACAGGTGAAACCAGGAGCTGGTTCTTTGAAAAAAATTAATAAAATTGAAAAACCCCTAACCATATTTAGCAAAAAGAAAAGATAAGGACTTAAATAAATAAAATCACAAATGAGAGAGGAGAACAACCAACATCATAGAAATGCAAATAATTATAAAAGATTATGAAAAATTATATATCAACAAATTGGACAATCTGAGAGAAATAGGCAAACTCCTAGAAATATAAACTACCAAAACAGGAAGAAATAGAAAACTTGAAAAGACTGATCACCAGCAGAGAAACTAAATCAGTAATCAAAATTCTACCTTCAAACAAAAGCCCAGGGCCAGATGGCTTCCCAGGGGAATTCTCTTAAATATTTAAAGAAGAGTTAACACCTATTCTTCTCAAACTATTTCAAACTCATTCTATGAGGCCAACATTGCCCTGTTCCAAAACCAGACAAAGCCTCCACTAAAAAGAGAGAACTACAGGCCAATATCCCTGATGAACGTGAATGCAAAAAGTCTCAACAAAATACTAGCAAAATGAATCCAACAATACATTCAAAGTATCATTCACCATGATCAATTGGGATTTATTCCTGGGCTGCAAGGATGGTTCAATATTTGCATATCAATCAATGTCATATACCACATTAATAAAAGAAAGGATAAGAACTGTATGATTCTTTCAAAAGATGCAGAAAAAGCATCTGACAAAGTACAACATAGATTCATGATAAAAACCCTCAACAAAGTAGGGATATAGGGAACGTACCTCAACATTATAAACGCCATCTACAGGAAAAACCCACATCTAGTATCATCCTCAATGGGGAAAAACTGGGAGCTTTTCCTCTACAGTCAGGAACAAGACAGGGATGTCCACTCTCACCACTGTTTAACATAGTACTGTTGCTCAGTAACATAATTGCTGAGTCTAGGACTTCAGCAGTTGGACAACAAAAAGAAATAAAAGGTATAGAAATCAGCAAGGAAGAAGTCAAACTTTCACTATTTGTAGATGATATGATACTTTATATAGAAAACCCAAAAGGTTCCACCAAAAAATTGCTAGAACTGGCACATAAATTCAGTAAAATTGCAGGATGCAAAATCAGTGTGCAGAAATCTGTTGCATTTCTATACACCAATAATGAAGCAGCAGAAAGAGAAAGTAAGGAATCAATCTCATGTACAATTCCACCAAAAATAATAAGATACCTAGGAATAAACCTAACCATCAGGTAAAAGATCTATATTCTGAAAACTGTAAGACACTGATGAAAAAAAATTGAAGATGAAACAAAGAAATGGAAAAACAGTCCATGCTCATGGATTAAAAGAACAAATACTGTTAAATCAGCAGTACGACCCAAAGCAATCTACACATTTAATGCAATCCCTGTCAAATTACCAGGAGTATTTTTCAAAGAGCTAGAACAAACAATTCCTTTTTTTAAAAAAGATGATATTTACTTATTCATGAGAGACAGAGAGAGAGAGAGAGAGAGAGGAAGAGACACACAGGCAGAGGGAGAAGCAGGCTACATGCTGGGAGCCCAACGTGGTACTCGATCCCCAGACTCCAGGATCACACCTTGGGCCAGGATCACACCCTGGGCCAAAGGCAGGCGCTAAACTGCTGAGCCATCCAGGGATCCCCTAGAACGAACAATTCTAAAATGTATATGGTATGGAACCACAAAAGATCCCAAATAGCCAAATCAATCTTGAAATAGAAAAGCAAAACTGGAAGCATCACAATTCCATTCTTTAAATTATATTACAAAGCTGCATTAATCAAGACAGTAGGGTACTGACTGAAAAAATCAACACATAGATCAGTGGAACAGAATTGAAAACCCAAATTTGGATCTATGACTATATGGTCAACTAATCTTTGACAAAGCTGGAAAGAATATTCAATGGAAAAAAAGTCTCTTCAACAAAAAGTGTTGGGAAATAGACAGCAATATGCAAAAAAATTGAACTGAACCACTTTCATACACCATACACAAAAATAAATTCAAAATGGATGAAAGAGGGATCCCTGGGTGGCGCAGCAGTTTAGCGCCTGCCTTTGGCCCAGGGCGCGATCCTGGAGACCCGGGATCGAATCCATCGGGCTCCCGGTGCATGGACCTGCTTCTCCCTCTGGCTATGTCTCTGCTTCTCTCTCTCTCTGTGTGACTATCATAAATAAATAAAAATTAAAAATTAAAAAAAATGGATGAAAGACCTCAATATGAGACAGGAAACCATCAGAATCCTAGAGGAAAATACAGGGAGTAACCTCTCTGACATTGGCCATAGCAACTTTTTTCTAGATAGGTCTCTGAGGCAAGGTAAACAAAAGCAAAAAATAAACTATTGGGATTTTATTTTTTTTTTTAATTTTTTTTAATTTTTATTTATTTATGATAGTCACAGAGAGATAGAGAGAGGCAGAGACACAGGCAGAGGGAGAAGCAGGCTCCATGCACCGGGAGCCCGACGTGGGATTCGATCCCGGGTCTCCAGGATCGCGCCCTGGGCCAAAGGCAGGCGCCAAACCGCTGCGCCACCCAGGGATCCCAACTATTGGGATTTTAAAAACATCTCTGCACAGCAAAGGAAACAATAAACAAACTGAAGGCAACCAACTGAATGGGAGAAGATATTTCCAAATGAAATAGCTGATAAAGAATTAGTATCCATAATCTATAAGGAACTTATATAACTGAATACCGCCCAAAATTATCCAGTTTAAAAATGGACAGAAGACATGAACTGTCATTTTTGCAAGGGAGACATACTGATGGCCAACAGACGGCCAACAGGCACATGAAAAGATACTCAACATCACTCATCATCAGGGAAATACAAATCAAAACCACAATGAAACATCACCTTGCACCTGTCAAAATGGCTAAAATTAACAACACAGGAAACAACAGATGTTGTCAAGGATGTGGAGAAAGGGGAACCCTCTTACACTGTTGGTGGGAATGCAAGCTGGTGCACCCACTCTGGAAAACAGTATGGAGGTTCATCAAGAAGTTAAAAATAGAGGTACCCTACAATCCAGCCACTGCACCACTAGATATTTATCCAAAGGATACAAAACCACTGATTCAAAGGGATACATATACCCTGATGTTTATAGCAGCACTACCAACAATAACCAAATTATGGAAAGAGCTCAAATGTCCATCAGCTGATGAATGCATAAGATGACATAATTTGCATGTATGTCTGTGTGTATATGTGTATGTATGTATGTATGTATACACACACACACAATGGAATATTACTCAGCCATAAAAAGAACAAAATCTTGCCATCTGCAACAACATGGCTGGAGCTGGAGAATACTATGCTAAGTGAAATAAGTCAGAGAAAGGCAAATAATGTATAATTTCACTCATATGTGGAAATTAAGAAATAGAACAGAAGAACATAGGGGGATAAGAGACAGGCAAACCATGAAACAGACTCTTAACTCCAGAGAACAAAGGCCGCTGCAGGGGAGGTGGGCGGGGCAGGGAGTGGTGGTGGATGGGTTAAATGGGTCATGGGTATTAAGAAGAGCACCTGTTGGGATGAGCACTGGGTGTTGTATGTAGTGATGAATAACTAAATTCTACACCTGAAACTAGTATTATACTGTATGTTAACTAATTAACTGGAATTTAAATAAGGACTTGAAAAAAATCAATCCTTTTGAAAAATTTGAAACTCCTTATTTCCAAGGAGTAATTCAAACATTTACTTTTAGCAAGCTACCAACTTAATGTTAGGAATAGTCTAGCTCTGTTGACCTCACAGGAGCTGGCCAAAAGAGTGTCTCACTTTGGTTTGGCAATATCTTTCAAAAATATTTCACTACTTTCTACTTGCGTCCAGGAATTGGTGCAATTTTTCAAAAGAAATGTAGTTATAACAACTGAAACTTAAAGTACATGATAATTTCACCAATTTCTTACAGGGTCTAAGTTGGAAAATTAAAATACAAGTAGACAAAACAATTACAAAATCAAATGATATTTGGAGGAAATATTAAGGTTTTTACTAAATGTTGACACATCTTCTACTATTGGAAGAACACCTATGAATTTACAGAAGTCAATATAAAATAGGGTATAACAATATTAAAACTAAATATCACTTAGTTTTTAATGGCAGTCAACCAAGCACAGATTTTTAAAGTAGGTAATTATGAGTAAAATCAGTAACCCTAAATTTTATTTGTGCAGTGATGTCATGTATTAGTCCCAGCCACAAACCAAGCTGGCAACTAACCTGATAGTGTAATTCATAATAAATCCAAATCTAAAAATATAAGGCTCCAAAAGCCCAGGTTAGGCTTTAAGATATTCTCCTATTACTTAAAATATTCTAAGTTCTTGCCTATACCATGAACAAACACGGGTCGCTGACTCTGTCAAATACACACAAATCTTGTTCACTCCAAAATTCTACAATACAACTCACTGATGCTTTTGCAGTGTAAACTGTTTCTTTAGCATCTTATTTCCTTTTTTCATGTGTCTTGCTACCAGAGCTCAGCGCCCAGGACTGCTTCACAAGCGCTACATCAAATTTTATTATCACAGTGTAGAAAGAATACAATAACACACAAATGTTAATAAAGACAAATGTTTAAAATAAGTAGGTGTGAACAGAATTCATGGTATCTGGAATGGCATACTCAGCATGGTGAGAACTCTGTATTTGCCTAATGTACTGAAAAAAATTATTCAGGAACAAATTACCCAAGCAAAGGAAGGCTAGCCCTAGGAACATGAGCAGTACTGAGAAAAGGCTTTTAAAAGTATGCAGCCATTTGCTTCATGAATCGAAATGAATACCCCATAATCAATGTGATTCTTTTCCACACCTGGACCAATACCTTCCTCCAGTGTTCTGAGAATGAGTGTAGATGAGAGCCAACTGTACCAAGAATGTTTCTCACATACCTAGAAGATAAAGCCATTCACGCAAAGTTGAAACCATGTGAGTTTCTTCTAAGGACAGAGGTAAAAAGATACCTTAGATACTTTTGAAGCAAATAAGAGATTTATAATTAAATGTCTCTATAGGGATTATCACTCAGGAACACTTAGCAGCACCTAGAGGATCCCCTGAGTCATGTTACCTAAGGACCTGTCCTGGAATTTTTGTTTTAGAAGATACTTTTTTATTGCCTGGATTATGGAAAAGAACTTGTACATATGAAATTGATACAAGCTAGGGCTTGGGAAAAGGGCATGCAGGTAGCAGTCCAGTTCTTTCAGTCCTCATTCTTAGAGTTAATCATTCTAAGGTTCTAGTTAGTTTTCCCTCCAGTTCTTTCAGAAGAAGAAGATGGAAACCGTACAAAGGAAGAGGAGAATGAGGTAGCCTCCCTGCTTTTTCTACTTTTTCCCACATGGAAATACACGAAAACTGTCTAAACAGTTTTACAAACTGTAAACAGCAGTACCAAATACAAGCAAATTCTAAGATTTACCCATAGTTTAGTGTCAATGTACATAAGCAGTTCACTAAGCTTCAGAGCTGAACTTCCGTAACGGACTAGACAAGTCACTTCCTCACCAAACCTGACCATCCAATGACAAGCCAACAAATTTGAAGTGGATGCTCTGCACATGACCCTGTGGGGGTCACTTAAGAAGAGCAACCTGGTCTCTACTGGAGCCTCTGTAAGATACACCACCTGTGTGTCCAATTTTGGTTAAATTGAAAAGTGCATGTGGGTGTGTTTTAATGAATATGTATGTGTGCAGAAGAAGAAAGAGTGATCTCTGAGAAGTGGGACTGGAAGTGTATTTATTACATTTACTTAAAGAAATTTTCAAAGGATAGAGAAGGAAAGCAAATAGCATAATGAATCTGTGTACCCCAAACTTACATGGCCAATACAGTTTCATCTAGATCTCACTTTTCTCAGTTTATTTTGAAGCATATCTCGTTGTGTATCATTTTCCTACAAACACTTTTCATTGATTTTTAATTGAACGTATTTTCCAAAGTTTTTAACATGAAGATTTATCGTTTATATTAGAAAAAGACAACAAATGCTATAAAATAAAAATATGGAATCCAAAGCAGTACCAAAAGACCATTAACAGCAAAATGGACATTGTAAACCAATATTAATAAGGAATATTGCCCATGAGTATAATATTTACTGACTTGGCAGGAGAGACCTCTTCCTAACATTTATTTCAATTATTTTTACCTTTCATTGTTCTCAGTTTGGGAGAATGTGTAGACCTTTAAACTGACAGTAAACAACACCAACACATGAAATAAGGATCAAAATACTGATTTCTTCCCTAATACCTGACTGTAGATTTTCCTCCTCTTCTCTGTTTTCTATGTTTTGTGTCACCATGCATGAGTTAGCATCATTTGTCCATCCTTTGCGCAATCCAAAAAGAATTCAAATGTTGAAGGAGTCATGACCTAAGGTATTTATGTATTTAAAGTCTAATGAAAAATCACACAATTCACAGTGTAGCTTCAGAAAACATGTTTTGCTCAGAAGTGCTTTCTGGTAATTGCAATAAGCATTACTTTATAAAGGGTATAATGCCATGGTCCTTTTAAGAACCCTGTTAACTTTGAAATCTAAAGTAGAAAGTAAAATGACCTTTTATTTAAAACTACTACCTAAATCCGATATTGACCACCTGTTGGAAAGTGAAAGGTGACATGAAATAAGAAGCGTCCCAGAGTGGCCCATCATTACAGATGCATCTTTGAAGAGAAGTGTATCACTGAGGCTCAATCATATCCTTCCACCTTGGGCCAAGCTGTGTTAGGGATCAAATACAAAATAGAGTAAACCGGGTTCTTATGAGAGTGAGAGGGAAGGACCGAATGAGATACTAAGAATAAAAATGAACATATTCGGTCCAAAAATCTGTTTGCTAACAACAAAAACCTGACGCCAAGCTTCAAGCAGTGCACGTAGCACAATTCAAATACCCCTCTCCATAATCAGCGCTCCTTACCTGAAGAGGGCCTTCAAAGAGGGCAACGTGAGATGTGACAGGGGAAGAGAAGGGTTCCTCCCATTTAAATGCGTTCTCATCAGGCAGTTCCGTATAGAGCACAGCAGTTTCACAGAGGGATGCACTCCAGGAAATAACCAAAGATGCTTTCTAATTTACTCCTGACTTCAATTAAATACTCACTGAGATCCTAACTATGTACCTTTTTAAAACTGTCTCCTCTTGCCTTCTTTTTAGGCCTACTAGAGCAATCTAAAAGTGATGTTGCTAGTATTTCTAATTAAAACCAAAAGGAACCATTGGTGAAATATACAAATAGCCTTCTCTGGAAAGATCTGTCTTGTCACTTGTTTTCTGGATTATGAAAATATAGCTTGAGTTCCAGCCATGCTCCCTTGCTGAATCAGACCACAAAATGAGTGTCTCACTTGCAAAGCTGCTTCTACATTTGGTTGCTGTCAGACGTGGCTACCGATCGTTCTGAGGTAGATTCCATCGATCAGTTACCAGGCATGCACAACAGGCAGGGGTTAACCATCATCACCGCACATCACCAAGGGACAAAATGAGCAGCACATGTTCGTAACATGGCCATCGAGTACGGGGCACTCAGCTACTGACCCCAGACCACCTTTGATATCACAACCTGAATTCACAGCACATAAAACAATTAAGAAGGTCAGCCCAGATATGCAAAACAACAGAGGAGCCGACACAGTGGGCTATGGAAACACCTGGCTTATTTTGAGCCAAACAAATTCTTGGATGGCAACATGTACAAGAGAGAATGTATTATTTATTGAACACTCATACTACAAGAGAGCAAGAGGGCAAAATGATGTCTTAAATGAAATAACAAATCAATAAAAATTCACTCCATTCCACTTCAATAAGAATCTCAGAGGATTGTTCCTTGATTCTGTAATAAAAAAGGTATATTGCTCTGTGCTAGCACAGCAATAAATAGTTCATCTCCTATACTTCTTGCTATTTCAGTGAAAGGCAAAAGATTCTTAACATCCTAAAATGAAATGATGCATGTGACATTTCAGTTGGCAACATAAATAGTATATTCATATTTCAGTACACACGTCTCCATATTTTATTTTTTATTTTTTTTTACATCTCCATATTTTAATACTAATTTATAATGGACATTAGTCAGATCTTGGTATGCCTTTGCAGATCTTATTATTCTTCAAATATAAAGTCTGATTTTGAAGAACCCTATATTTAAGCAATATTACAATCACATTAAACTTCTAGCATACCCCAACAAACAGACATAAAAGTAACATTCAGAATATTATATATGATTGTCTGCACACACACAAATTTATTTTAATAAACTGCTATCTTTGATTTGAAAATTTCACAACCTACCACTTCATTTCTGCTAAAGATTAGTACTTACAGACCTCTAGAACCAAGCTTTACTATGAAGAACAATGCTTTGAGGGTGGGAGTTAGGTGGCCTTTCCCCCAGAATGTATGGGTCTCCTGATAGGAATTTTAATGTTTCCTCAGGAATATCAAATGTTCTAATCTCAGATGACCTCACACATCACATCAGGTACAATGACAGCTCATTTGCCCTGAAAACCAATACCAGGAAGAACAATGCTGCCTATATTCACACATGATGTCTTTTTCTTCCTATGTGAACAAATGCCTTTTTTTCTTTCATAGTATTCTCAAAAACCTCACATACTTCTACTCTAGTCCAGCATTACATCTTTAATTAACTTAATCTATATTTTAAAAACCACTAACACAAACTATCAAACACTGTGGTAAGAGTTTTACAAATACCCTTTACCTTTATAATATTCCTATAAAGTTGATGATATTATCATCCATATTTCACAGATGAGGAAATTGAAATATAGAGTCTAGTAAAGGTCAAATGTCCATTATGTGGCAAAGCTGAGATAAGAACCCAGGAATCTGACTCCACAAAAAAATAGTTCTAAGACTTTCTGATAATCATGCATAATATTGATGAAACAACCACTTCATCTTTTCAGAAATCTTAGGCTGAGAAAAGGATTCTAAAATTCACTTGAAGGTTAAATACATACAAATAGTAAGAACATTCCAGGTGCTTTAAAAACATGAGCATTTCATATACAAAGACAATCATTCAATTCAAATCAGTGATGAGAAGATATAAGCCAGTAAGTGGTACAGAGAAAAAGGCTAGTACACAATCTGGGGAAACAATTTACGATGCCTTGTAAATGTCTTACATAATATAAATGTTATTTTAGTATATTAAAATACATAAATTAAAACACAATATTCTCATACTCTCTCTGTATTCTAGATTCCGCCAAAGCAAAGGAGGGGACAATCATACCTCTAAAAAAGTCTTACCATCAAAAACACAGCTAAGGTTTAAATAGTATCTGCTTTATACACTCAAAACAATTTTAAAATAACTGGTGATTTCATAAATGCTCTGCTAGTCCAGTGCTACTCCTATCTGATTCTCCTCTCCTTCCAGGTACACTCAGTTTGCTGAGCTAAGTGACTGCCTCCAGCCAATGAGACAGAAAAACCCAATAACAGTGCTGTGACTCCAAAAGTAACATATCCCAGATGGTGCTGGTAAATAACCGCAGGGCTCCATCAGCTTGGGGCACTGAGTGGCTGTGTGAAGCAGAGCACACCATCACCTTCAGAGGAATATGCAGCATAGAAAAGAATACACTTTTTACTTTCATTGAGCTTTGGCTATCTATTTCTGCTACATAGGCTAGTCTGTTCTAATTAGTATAAACACTAACATGGCAAGGTAGAGTATTAATGGAGCTGTATAAGAGAATCATAGGTCATTTATAAAACCACAGTGGAATTCAAAAGAACATCAGAGATAGTAAGCAATAAATAATGTAAAATTCAAATCCAGAATTATCAGTCAATTTCGACAAGCTTCCCAAAAATGTAAAGGAAAAATACAAAAATTGACTATAATAAAGAATTAACGATAAAACTAATGATAATTGATTTCTAAGATATGAATGACAGATCCATTATTTTCTTGATGAAAAAAACTAAGATAAATAGAACAAATATAATAGCCCAACATATTTCAAAATAGAGCTAAATAAAGACTGACAGGATGAGTTGAAATGACTCTGCACATACAAGTCAATAATAAAAGAATAATAGGGCTAAGTTGGATTAAAAAATTGTTCCAATAGATATATGCAAAGAAAAAAATACTGAGCCATAGACATTTGCTCTGAGATAATACATTCAAAAGATAAGAAATAAGAAGGATACCAAATATGGCCTTGTGGCTCAAAATTTTAAACACTCAGCCAAAGAGTATCCATAATGCAAGTTTTTCTAAAAAATGAAAATATTCACAGGATTTATAGGGAAGCAAGAGCTTAGTTGCTTTCTTTTTATTTATTTTTTGTCAAAAATTTTAAAGACTATAAACTACAGTGGTATCCCAGGTATCCTATAAAAACATGAACTTTCAAAAAGATATTCTTTAAAGAAAAATGAGTGCCAAATTTGAGAGCATAATAAGATTCTGAGTATTTGAATACTAAATCAGACATGCTTCACATGTAAGAGCTTGTATACATAGGATTGTCAGCTCTGTCAACATTTACGCTCAACTTAGAAAATTGAAAAAATTATCATACATTTTCTTCATATAGTCTTTTGATGCTACAGTAAAATTTTTTGCAGCTGGCAAGGAATTTCAAGATCGCTGACAGCAATAAGAAACACTCAAGTGAGAAGAGTCTGATTGGTCTGGATTTATTGATAGAGACTTGATTATATTTTATTTCAGAAAGTTCTATCTCTTGCAATAATGAGAAAACAATTACTGTGCAGAAACTTTTTATCAACAAATACTTCATCCATTTACTGGTCCTCTGCATATAGCTGGTATATAACAAAAAAAATAGTTATGTAATAATTTTCTTAAAGCTTCTTTACACATTAAAGGAGACGAGAAATAATTTCCAGCACATCTAATCCTCCAGGTCCAGAGTATAAGTTTGTTTTAGCTTTACATAATGTTTATCCTTACCAGAATCCACATTTACCTTCTATGTTATGGACCTCTCAATCAGTCAAAACCTTTATTAAATCGACATAATCAGGTATCTTAATAAGATACAGAGGAATAGAATGTAACGAGCTCCCAAGTGCTTAATAATGAAGGTAATGAGGACAAATCAAAAACACAATAAAATATAAGCAGAACCCCAACACAATTCAAAATTGATGTAGTTGCATGATAATACATGCATAAGTGCCAAAGAGAAAGTTCGTAATTGTTATTTCGATGACAGAAATCAGAAGCGCTTCAAGGAAGATTTGAAAAGTTATGTCCAAACAATTCTCAAAATGTTTATCTATCAGCAATATTGATTAAAAAAACTGGAGACTTAAGAATAAAAGATCTGAAAAATGGAAAATGTGCCACTTTTCCCACTCATCCATGTGTATCTCCAAGTCCTAAAGATACTATTGCATTGGGGTACCCGGGTGGCTCAGACAGTCAAGTGTCTGCCTTCGGCTCAGGTCATGACTTCCAAGTCCTGGGATCGAGCCCCCACATCAGGCTCACTGCTCAATGGGGAGTCTGCTTCTCCCCCTGCCGCTTCTTCGGCCCCTCTCCCTGCTCATGCATGCATGCACATATGTACACACACACATGTGCATTTTCTCTCTCAAGTGAATAAATGAAATCTTTTTTTAAAAAAGATACTATTGGGCTGGAAAAGTTCAATAAGCACCACTCAACTTATGGCTATCACAGGGGCTGGTGCCACCAACTAGATAGTTTTCCCAATCACACACCTGTGCATCAACCCTGCCAGTTTCCCTCTTCCTAAATTACTGTATTTACTTAATTTCAAAGGCTGGCTGATTTAATCTCTTAAATTCATCTTCAACCTAACTTCTTTATAGCTCTACTACCCCAGACTGATTTTAAGTCTCCTTCATTCCCTGTGAGGGGATGGTAAGTTTACCTTGACCTTCTGAAATCCACTATTCACACAGAGTCATCCTTTGAAAGTACAGATTCCATAATGGCACTTCTCTCCCTAAATAGCATTCACTGGCTTCCTATTTGACCCAAGATGAAGTCCCACCTCTGCAGTATAACTTACAAAGGTCCTTAAGAATCTGGCACCGAGTACCTCTCCACCCACACCACTGGTTACTCCACACCCCACCTATCCCATCTCTGTTCCAAACACAATGAAATGTTGAATGCCAGGTTTCCTTATCCAAACCATGTGTATTTTTGCCTTTTTTTTCCCCTGGAAACTCCCTTTTCTATCCTTTTTTACCTAAATTCTGTTCAAAATTCAGGTGTTGGCTTAAATGTTACTCCCTCTAGGTTTTTTGATACTGACCTCTCACTCGTGATTGATTAGATGTTTCTCCTAATCCAACTTCCACAGCACCTGATGCTTCCTCCTATCACAGCACTTACTACACTGATTTAATATGGACTGAATGTTTGTGTCTCCACCCCTCAAATCCGTATGTTGAAGTGCCAACCCCAATGAAGCCCCAACGGTTTTTGGAGGTGGGGCCTTTGGGAAATAATTCGGTTTAGATGAAGTCATGAAGGCAGAGCCTCCATGATGGGATTAATGTCCTTAGAAAAATATAAAAAGACAAGATCTCTCTTTCAGTGCATGTACCAAGGAAAGGCCCTGTGAGGATATAATCAGGATAAGGACTTTCACCAAGAACCTGACCATCACAACCTGATTACAGATTTCCAGACTCCAGGATGGAAATATCTGTTATTTAAGCCCCTAAGTTTGTGTTGTTATAGCAGCCTGAACTGAGACGACACTGTAATCACCTGTACATATTTGTGAATTGAATCCAAAGCTGGAAAGCATACACCATAGGCCCAAGAATTTGTCTATTTGGGTTCAACACCACAGTCTTAGGGACACCTGGGTGGCTCAGTGACTGGACGCCTGCCTTTGGTTCAGGTGGTAATCCCGAGATCCGGGAACGAGTCCTGTATTGGGCTCCTGCAAGAAGCCTGCTTCTCCCTCTGCCTGTGTGTCTGCCTCTCTCTCAGTCTGTGTCTCTCATGAATAAATAAATCTTAAAAACAAAATGAAACACACCACAGTCTTAGCACTGACATTGTCTCTGTCATAGCAGTAGAGTCAATAATGGAACTCACTAGAAATAGCAAGCTGATGTGACATATTAAATTTCCTAACAGAATCTTTATTAAATAAAATTAAAACTCTCTGGTGCTTTCTTAAGTATCGAAAACACTCTAAAGTTTGGAGTTTACAATATTATCCTAGAATAAAGTTAGGAAGTATAATGTATAGAAAAAGAAAAAAAAATGATAACAGAAAAGGTTTAGAGAATAGAGATAACTATTTGCTTAATTTCAGCCAAAAATTAAATCCAAGAGAATTCTTCTTTTTCTTAAACAAAGCATCATAGCTTTAAAATTTCGCCACATTTATCCAACCTTTGTCCACTGAGGAATAGGCAGGGCAGATCCTGGATCTGATTTCAGCTCCAAGCTGAAGACAGACGAGTGCATCAATCATGGTAATGCTATCTTCCTCTGTCAATGATTATTGGAGAGATAGACCTGTGACCCAGTTCTGGCCAATGAGATGGAAGCTTCAGGGAGAGTTAGAGGTATCAAAGGAAGTGGGTGCTGAATATAAATGAGGAAACATGCAGGTCCAAGGGCCACTGTGCCATCTCACCCCATGAGAAGTAAGCATAGTGACATGTCACCAAGAAGAAGGAAAAATCTCAGTGACCCAAAAGATTCAGGTCTGGGGCCCAACTGAACTACACCTGAGGCTCACTTTACCTTTGAATTTCTCTTTGCATGAGACAGTAAAATGACTTACTGTTTAACCCAATGGAAGTATGTTTTTGCCAAACCTGCAGCCTTCCTGATAGTCACTCACTCTCCCTGGTCCACGGTTTAAGTCACCTGTTAAGTAAATGCTTGAAAAGACAAACTCTAAGCTGCTATTTTCTCAATGCGGTCCAACAACCACATGCATCAAAATCAGTGGGGCACATTTAAAAAATACAAATTTACTAGGCCCCATGTTAGACCTACTAAACCAGATTCTTCAGAAATGGGTAAGAATCTCCATGTTAAAGCAGCATTCCGTCAAATGCTTTCTCTGCATCTAATGAGAGGATCATATGGTTCTTGGTTTTTCTCTTGCTGATATGATGAATCACATTGATTGTTTTACGAGTGCTGAACCAGGCTTGTGTCCCGGGGATAAATCCTACTTGGTCATGGTGAATAATTTTCTTAATGTACTATTGGATCCGATTGGCTAGTATCTTGTTGAGAATTTTTGCATCCATGTTCATCAGGGATATTGGTCTGTAATTCTCCTTTTTGGTGGGGTCTTTGTCTGGTTTTGGAATTAAGGTGATGCTGGCCTCATAGAACGAATTTGGAAGTACTCCATCTCTTTCTATCCTTCCAAACCGCTTTAGTAGAATAGGTATGGTTTCTTCTTTAAACGTTTGATAGAATTCCCCTGGGAAGCCATCTGGCCCTGGACTCTTATGTCTTGGGAGGTTTTTGATGACTGCTTCAATTTCCTCCCTGGTTGTTGGCCTGTTCAGGTTTTCTATTGCTTCCTGTTCCAGTTTTGGTAGTTTGTGGCTTTCCAGGAATGCGTCCATTTCTTCTAGATTGCCTAATTTATTGGCGTATGGCTGTTCATAATGTTTTTAAAATCGTTTGTATTTCCTTGGTGTTGGTAGTGATCTCTCCTTTCTCATTCATGATTTTATTAATTTGAGTCTTCTCCCTCTTCTTTTTAATAAGGCTGGCTAATGGTTTATCTATCTTATTAATTCTTTTAAAAAGAACCAACTCCTGGTTCTGTTGATCTGTTCCACAGTTCTTCTGGTCTCGATTTCGTTGAGTTCTGCTCGAATTCTAATTAACTCTCTTCTGCTGGGTGTAGGATCTATCTGCTGTTTTTTCTCTAGCTCCGTTATGTGTAAGGTTAGCTTTTGTATTTGAGTTCTTTCCAGTTTTTGAATGGATGCTTATATTGCGATGTATTTCCCCCTTAGGACTGCTTTTGCTGCATCCCAAAGATTTTGAACGGTTGTATCTTCATTCTCATTAGTTTCCATTAATCTTTTTAATTCTTCCTTAATTTCCTGGTTGACCCTTTCATCTTTTAGCAGGACCAAAAAATTAATAAATAAATAAAAATAAAGCAGCATTCCTAGTTCTGCAACAAAATTTGAGATTTGCCTTGATACATGAGTGCTTTTAACAGCTCTACGTGCTTCTGGCTTATCAAAATCTTTTCTCTTCATGTATGTATATACACATAGAAACTATTGATAATTTAAAGAAATTATAAATTATTCTGATGAAGCAACAATCAAGCTTATAACTGGGTCTTATGAAATTACTACTATGAGGTTAGTAACATAAAAATGTGAAACTGGCACTTTCGTCTTGCCTAACAGCTGTGACAAGAGATTTTGTTTTGTTTTTGTTTTCATTTTTGTTTTTTGCCTCCCGCTACTTTCCCCTGTCCTTCTAGGGTGAAGCAGCAAGAGTTACCACCCAGGGTAAACCAGCCTAGGGTTATTCTGGCAGACATAAAAGACTCACTATATTTGAATAGTATTTTTAGTATTCAATTTTGAACTGAATAAACAATACAATGCTAATAGGAAAGATGCATTATGTACTTAGTATCTAGCAAAACGTTGTACGTGGAGTGGGGTATACCTGAAATACAAAGTAATGTAGAAAAGCAAAATGATGGTGGCACAACAGTGCAACTTTCTATTTTAAAAAATGTCTTGCTATTATATCATCATTCCATTTGAAAAGTATAAAAAGTAAAAAGATCTACCCATGGAAGGCTGGTCTTCAACCAAGATGCACTTCTTGGTTTGGGGAACTGATACCCTCTCCTCTCTAGCACGTAACTGATAGGATCAAGGGTAATATCATCTCAGGCAATGAGAGAAGGGGACAGGAACATGAAAACAAAACTAAACTAAACAAAACTAACCGTTTCATTTTGTATGTAACATGATGGAAAAGTTATGATGGAAAAGTTCTGATGCTGTCAAACCAGCATCAGAAAATCCCTGGAAGTTTCATCTTTATTTCCTGCTTCTTCCACATTTATATCCTTATTTCCTCTCCCCTTTATCTATCCCTTGACCAATCTCCCTTGCCCACACACACAAAAGAAAAAAGTCGGAAATGAAAGGTCATTGTATTATACTAGAAACTGATAATTTCTTTTTCAACTCTCAAAATGTCAGACACAGCTTGGTTCAACATGCTCTTGATTTAATGCTGTTATTGAATTACTTATTTTTGATACCTGCCTAGACAATCTCTATGGAACAAGAATTCTTCACATCTTTTTTTTTTAAAGGAAAACAGAACTGAGTGCCACTATGTGTTCTAGACAAGAGTTTATGATCTATATTATCAGCTGAAATAGGGAAACTCTTAAAATTTCAAATCCAGTGTCATTTTATGTGTAATTTATTCCTGAGATCTGTTGCTGTGTTCCTGAAATTGTGATAATTGCCTGAGTCTCTGAATAAAAGCAGGGTTCCTTGGTCCTTCTGCTGACCACTAACCAGTATTGCTTCAGCAACTTCCGAAGTACAGAAGAAACAATTCTCACCAAACGATCAATTGGCACTCCAAGTAAGAATACACATATAAGGACTATCACTTGAATAATCAAGAGGAGTTGTTTAAAGCTTATGGAAGCATCTTATAAAAGGCATAAAAATTCTATCTACTTTCAATAGGTTGTTCATACCACTGTTGCGAAACTATGTTCCATGAATATTTTCATATTTCTGCACATTCAGGACTTTTTGAGTAAAAATTACTGGCAATCTGAGTTAAAGGATGACTGAATGGTAACCACACATTGGAAATTAGAGATAAATTTTTCCAAAGAGATTTAAGGGCTTATCTCCCCCATAGCTCCTTTCGTACATTTGAAGGGTAATAAACATCTAGGGACCTTTCCTTCCCCTCCCCAGGACTTATCTCTCTGTGGGAGAGTAAGGGTGGATATGCTTGCTGCCCTACATAAGCTCTGAGCTTCATTATGTGGGGGTTCCTCTACTTGGGTGCAGTCTCCACATGCACAGATATATCTAGTCTGCATTGCACTGCCCCATAGAGACCTGGAGCATGAGGAATCAGGGCTGCTAAAATGCTCAGTGAATAAATGGTCTCTTCTCTAATCCAGAGTC
Organism: Vulpes lagopus; assembly: GCF_018345385.1. Lineage (NCBI taxonomy): Eukaryota > Metazoa > Chordata > Mammalia > Carnivora > Canidae > Vulpes > Vulpes lagopus. Next base: position 43,997,951 of record NC_054846.1, read on the forward strand.
TTGTGTTTTCCTTAGCATGTACACACATACACTACCTCTTAGCTTCTAGAGTCACATCTCACATCTGTGCAGTGATTCAACAACTTCCCACCAATGCTCTTTATTCAGACTCACGGTTTTCCACCTGCACTAGTGCTGTCAACTACCTTTCTTCCATAGGCTTCCTCTACATTATTACTGCAGTATCTTCCTAAGACACATCTTGCATTGACCTCTATTTTCCCTCCTTAAATACTGTCAAAGAAGGCAGCAAGGTATTTACATTATTTAGCAACACAAATCTTTGCGATTCAACTCTATGTGGCTCTAACCCGTCTCTGCCAGTTATCAGCTATGAGACCTTAGTTAAGTGACATCACCTCTGTGAGCCTTAGCTTCCTTGTCTACCAAATGGGAACAAGAAGTTACATGCAAATAACTTAATTCGTTGCCCCTGGTTAGCGCCCGGTAAATGGTAGCTATTATAATCACTGATAGCACAGTTCCTCAACCAACACCTGATGAGGGAATTATCAAGTGTACAGGAGGTCCCATTGGAGGTACCATAATCTGGTTCCCAATGTTCTCATTACGCAACTCAAACCCTAAGCACATCACACGTCTCATCATCCTCAAGGCATGACCTACTTTCCCAACTCCAGGGCTTTCTTTGTGCTCTTTCTTTACCTAACAGCATTTATCCTTCTCTCCCATGGAAGTGACTGTCTTCCGATCAATCCCAGCTCTACCACAGGCTCCTTCATCCGTGCCTTGGGCAGAGCCAGTCACCGCAGCCTCTTGCTCTGGCACTGCATCTCTGAGCTCTCCGAGCACTGGCTGCGACCACTCTTACTTATCTAAGCATCTATTTCCCACACTGGACGGTGTGTTACCCAAGACAGAGCCAGTCTGGAATTACCTGTCAATCTGTATCCAATGTTTTTTTTAAAAATAAAGGTATAATTCATTGATCAGATTCTCCTAATAGAAAATTTTCCTGAATGAATAAGCATAGCAACTTTTACTCTTTGGCCGTTTTTCTCTAAAGTAAAATTTTTCTAGTTCAAAATTTGCAGTTCTAACTTTTTTTAAAAGACCTTATCCAGGGATGCCAGGGTGGCTCAGCAGTTGAGCGGCTGCCTTCAGCTCAGGTAGTGATCCTGGAGTCCGGGGATCGAGTCCCACATCGGGCTCCCTGCAGGGAGCCTGCTTCTCCCTCTGCCTGTGTCTCTGCCTCTCTCTCTGTGTCTCTCATGAATAAATAGATGAAATCTAAAGAAAAAAAAAAAGACCTTACCCATCCATTTGACAGAGTGTGAGTGAGCATGGGCAGGGGACAGGGGAGGCAGGCAGCGGGGAGGTAGAGAAGGGGGCAGAGGGAGAGGGAGAAGCAGACTCCCATTGAGCAGGGAACCCCAGTGAATGACAATGCAGGGCTCAATCCCAGGACCCTAAGATCATGATCTGAGCTAAAGGCGGCTGCTCAAAAGACTGAGCCACCCAGGTGCGCCTGAAGTTCTAAATTTTCAGAATGCAGGTTTGGCTTATAGAACATTTTTATTGTTTACCTGTAAAATATCTCATTTTATCCAAATTTCTGATGAAAATATTCCTACTATCCACTGCTGGGGAAAAGAGTCTAAATACAATGTCATACCTTTTCCAGATCTCCATATATATACATTTTTAGGAATTCTTCTGTGGTAAAGAAAAATAAAATTTACCACCTTAAGTATTTTTATGTGTACAATACGCTAATGTTAACTATATGCATATTGTTGTGCAACAGATTTCGAGAACTCTTGCATCTTGCAAAACAAACTATGCCCATTGAACAACACCCAATTTATCCTTCTCCCTCAGTCCTTGGTAACCACATTCTACTTTCTATTTCTTTGAGTGTGACTGCTTTAGATATCTCATATAAGTGGATCATGCAGTATTTGTCCTTCTATGACTAACTTATTCCACTTAGTCCTCCAGGTTCATTCATATGTCAGCATATAAAAAGGCTTCCTACCAATATTCCATTGTACGTATGTACCACATTTTCTTTATCCATTCACCCACTGATGGACACCTCTTGGACACTATAAACAATGTTACAATAAACACGGTGCACAAATATCTCTTCAAAATTCTGTTTTCAATTCTTTTCTAAATATAGTAAACCTTGAGTATCTAAATGGCAATTTAATAATATATTGTTCAGTTACCAAAATTTTACAATATGCATGTTTTTAAGTGAAAATCACAGGCAAATTGTGACATAGACATGCAGTGATCAAAGCTTAGAGTTTTTCTTTACATCATGTAGTTAATTAGGTCACAGTACGCCTTCTTTTCCCTACCAATAATCTTTCAATTTCTAGATAAAGCAAGTACAAAAACAGGACTATATCTGCCTTCTCTTTCATTTTTATATTGATTATCACTGAACCTAAGTTGCTGAACATAATCAGTTGAACTAAATTTTTTGGCTGACACTAAACATATCAAAAATCATTATTAAGTTTCTCTTACCGCCTCATGTAGACATACATAAAACTTAAATGCAGATTTATTACTAAAATCAGTCTTTTTCCTTCTTTTCCTTCTGTCTCCACTTCTCTGTCCTTTCACTCACATGTATGTACACTATGTTGAAAAATATTAAGTATATTTTTCATCCTAACTACTCAAATATTTTTAAATTCAATTATTATTGACACACACTGTTACATTATAACATTTTGCAATACTCCATTGCAATGATCTGAATCCAAGAAATTATACAATGCATGAATAAAAAATGCCAGAATGACATTTACATCCTTCTCAAAATATTCAAATATATCTGCATTCAAACTCTCTTTGAAACGAGTATCAAGCATGGAGTCTTTTTATTGGCTAAACTCACTCTTCATATAATATCACTAACAAGCACACCAAGAAAATACTACAATATTAAAAACAGAATTTTTTAAGATTCTATTTATTTATTTGAGAAAGAGAGAGAACCTGCATACAACTGGGGTGAGGAACAGAGGGAGAGGAAGTGGGAGAGAGAGAATCTCAAGCAGACTCCACACTGAGCATGTAGCCCAACATGGGGCTTGATCCCACAACCCTAAGATCACGAACCTGAGCTGAAACCAAGAGCCAGCAGCTCAAACAACTGAGCTACCCAGGTGCCCAAAAATTCACTCTTAAAGCACACAAGTCAGTGTTTTTTAGAATATTCATGGAACTGTACAACCATCACCATTATGTAATGCAAAAAATTTTCTTCAATTAAACACACACACACACACACACACACACACACACACAAACAACCACCTTGTACCTATAGGCAGTCATTCTGGCAACCACTAATCTACTTTTTGTTTCTGGGCATTCACCTAAAGTGAACATTTTGTATAAGTAATCCGATAATATGTTACCTTTTATAACTCTCTTCTTTGACTTAGTATGTTTTCAAGGTTAATTTACATTATAGGACATATCACTAATCCATTCCTTTTTAATGCCAAAGAAACTTTTGTTGTATGGTTTATATCATTCATCAATTGATGAGATATTTGAATTGTTTCTACTTCTTGGCTAGTATGAATAATACTGCCATGAACTTTCACGTATAGGTTTTTGCGTGGAAAATAGTTCTCTTGGGTATATACCTAGAAGTGGAATACCTAGGTCACTTGGTTACTCTATGCTTAAGATTTTGAGGAACTACTAACCAGTTTTCCCAGCTGAATGTGCCATTTACAACCCCACCAGCAAAGTATGAAGGTTCTAGCGTCTTCTCTTCCTCAAAACATTTGTTGCAGTCTTTCTGATTTTAGCCGTCCTAATGGGTATGAAGTGGCATCTGATTGTTGTTTTTATTTGCATTTTTCTGATGACAACATATACAGGTGCCTACTGGACATCTGTATGATTTTTTTTTAGAAAAATATCTATTCAAATAGTTTACTTATTTTCACTTTATCTTACTGTTCAATTGGAATAGTTCTTTACATAGCATAGATATAAGTCTTTTATCAAATACATAAATTTATAAATTTCGATTATTTTCTCCCATTCTATTGGAGAAAACACAATAGACAAAATCCACAATAGGTTGTTAATTCACTGTTTTGATGGTGCCCTTTAAAACAGAATTTTTAATTTTAATAAAAATCAAATTTATCTATTTTTCCTTTTGTTATTCTTTTGGTGTCATATCTAAGAAACCACTGCCTAACCCATAACCATAAAAATTTACTCCTACACTTTAAGAATTTTATAGTTTTTACTTTTACGTGTAGCTCTAATGATTCGTTTTGAGTTAATGTTTGTATATGGTATAGAAGGTCCAAATTCATTCTTTTATATGTAGATACCCAGTTGTCCCAATACTATTTGTTGAAAAGATGCTTCCTTCTTCAGTGAATTACCCTAACACCCTTGTTAAACACTCTGTGTCTTCTTAAAGACAAATGTATAGCTGTTGACAATGTAATTGACTTTTCTAATTATTTTATTAAATATTTTTACAATCAGGACCCCTGGGTAGCTCAGTGGTTGAGCGTCTACCTTAGGCTCAGGGCGTGATCCTGGGTCAGGGATCCAGTCCCACACTGGGCTCCCTGTGAGAGCCTGTCTCCATCTTTTTATGTCTTTGTCCTCTCTCTCTGTGTCTCTCATGAAGAAATAAATAAATAAATATTTAAATAAATAAATATTTTTACAATCATAGTTCATTTTTATAAGTTTTTGTGGTTTTATCCCAAATTCTCTGTTTAAACTGGTAGTAACCCCCAAACAATTTTCATTTCAAAGGGAATGCTGGTTTTAGAATCTAATCTTTTATTTGCTCAGTAATATCCTAAGCATAATATATTGACTCTTTACAACAACAGTAAGTTCCAAAACACATAGAGTTACAAACTCTACTGTAGTTGCTCACTCTTTTAAAGAGAATCTCTGAGCAAAAGCAGGACTACTTATGCAATGGCAGACTGCTTTTAAACCCTTAAAGAAAAGAAAAAAAGAGAAAAAAAAAACCTAGTATAGTGGATAGCTCTTGCCTTGAAGCTGCCTGATGGGCATCTGCCTTGCTAATATAATAAGTATCCAATTTCAATTTCATTTTAGGGAAAACTTTCCCTCCCTATGCAATATCTTGGAACTACAAGTCAACGTAATCCACTCTTCCATTACAGACCTTGAAGGAGTGCCTGAAGGGTCTCATCATTGATTCTTTCCTCTAGCCATCCATTTACAGGTAAGGAGTGAGGCAACCTAATTGAGGCTCTCAGAAATACAAGTAAGGGAATGCAAGAGTAGAGTGAGTATTTTAAGTTCACATATCTCATGAAGCTGCCAGAGAAAGATGATTAAAATTTTCCTATCCCCAAGAGCCATGTGAGTATGCCTGGTTCTATCTGAAGCTTGGTTTGTAGTATCACTTTCAATACTGGGAACTGTACCCTAAGCCTCAAATAAATGCATTTATTTACTTACACTAACCATAGTGATTCATTGCCTGGAGGAAAAAAAATCCTAATTTATATAGTCAATTCCAAAGGTGTCACCAGAGATTTTGATCTTGTTTTCTACTATGATTTCTCCATTAATAAAAACTAATAATTTCTCTTAGAGTCTAATAGCTGGGTCAACACAAATTAACAATTGCTTGATTTAATGAGCTTATTTAAGCAGGTGGTTTCTAACATCATTAAGATCATAATTTGTCTCTATATCTGGGAAATAGCATCCCACTAACTTGCAGAGAACTCTGTACATGTACACATTACTTGGATACTTTTGACTGAAGTTAGCCAAGCTGCCTTTCCAGCACTTTTCAAGGAAATATTAATAATTAGAGGATACCAAAACCGGCGGGGGGGGGGGGGGGGAATGAGTATTGGCATGTGTTTTCAATTTGAAGAAAAAATGATGAGATTTTTTTTTCTGCCCAAATATGATGGATGGAGGCTCTATGGGAACTACCACATTCACCTGACAAGTGACCTATTGCCATAAAATTAAGCATCTCAATGGCATTCATGATGTAAATTCCTCACTTCCTGAAGCACCATTTCTGCCAAAGAAATAGAGACAATCACCATCATAATAGGAAACACATTCTAGGATCACCCATTAATGAAGTACAAGAAGTTGACTTAATCCTTTAGAAAGTTTAGCTTCAAGCTATTCATCTACTTTTTAAACACATGTATTAGTCTACTTGGGCTGTCATAACAAAATACCAACAAGTGGTATCAAACAACACAAATTTATTTTGTAAATTCTCAAGATTAAGTTGTCATCAGACTTGGTTTCCTCTCTTGGTGGCTTGTAGGTGGCCATTTTCTTGTTTCCTCATATGGCGTTTCCTCTGCACACACTAACAGAAATACAGATCTCTTTGATGTTTCTTCCTCTTCTCATAAGAACACCAGTTATATCCGGATTAGGGTCATCCCTTATACCTCACCTAACCTTAATTACTCCTTCGAAGGCTCTATCTCCAAATACAGTCCCACTGGAGTCATATGAATGGGGGCGGGGGGATAATTCAGTCCATAAAATCCTTTTTTTGAAAGATTTATTTATTTGAGAGAGAAAGCAAGCAAGCATGAGCAAGGGAAGGGGCAAAGGGAGAGAGATAATCCTCAAGCAAACTCTCTGCTGAGCACAAAGGCTCAATCCCAGGACCCCAAGAGCATGACCTGAGCCGAAATCAAAATTCAGCCACTTAATCAAATGAACTACTCAGGTACCTCACTATAACATAATTTTAAGACTTTCATGGTGTTTATGCTCATTCTAGCTCCTCTCTCTTTTCATCTTTTTGTTATGTATTTATCATATATTCCATCTATAACTTATTCTTCAGCGTTTTATAGACCAGAGATATCACAACACATAAATGAGCATGCCTTCCTGGGGTGTTCACAATAATAACCCTGACACATCATTGCTTCTCATTAGGAATCACTGAGCATATCTGTTTATGTAAAGAGCTAATGACTGAAAATCTCTATATCCTTAGATGCACAAACTTGTTACTAGTCTTCATAGCTCATTTTTTTCTGATGCTCCTCCATAAGAGTTGACATTATTCAGCTCAATCATACAAAAATTAAATGCCTTGAATTCATTAAGTGCCTCTTACCTGTCAAACAATGAAGCAGACTGGTGATAGCAAGATTATTTATGGTGACTTAAAAATATAGCTATAAATTACTTGACCCTCTTCTATCAGGAAGTGAGTCTGTATCTTCCTGCCCCATCCAGGAAGTGAGAATACAATCTGGGGCTCTGGTATCTTCGTGGTGATGATTCAATCTCCATGTGAACAAGGACTTTAGGTCCACACATGTGATGACTTTCCACCAGTGCCAAGTCTTAAAACCTAGCTCCTACTGCCAAGAGTCACCTTGAATCTGAGTGGGGCTGACTGTGATAGTCACAATGTGATAGTCCTCACAGATGGGAACAATTGCCAATGCCTGTAAATATGTTACGCTATATGGCAAGAGGGAATTGAAGTTGTTGGTGGAATTAAGGTTGACAATCAGCTGACCTTGAGATTGGATGTACAGCTTCTGCTTTCTTCTGACTTACTCCTGGAGCCCCAAGATGCCACGTAAGAAGTCTGGTATTATCAATCTACCATGCTCTGAAGACTCCAAGAACAGAGAGAGGCCACAGGAAGGCACTGTGTACACAATCCCGACTGAACTAGGTCTTCAAGTTGTCTCAGTCTGGATACCAAACCCATGAGTAACAACGCCTTCAGACAATTCCATCCTGTATTCCCTACCCTTCTAGTCTTTCTAGTTAAGGCCTCAAATACCATGGAGCAGAGATAAGTCATCCTCATATTTGGACTGTGTCTTATCCAAATTTCTGATCCATGGAAGCCATGGACATACAAAATGATAGCTGTTTTATACCACTAAGTTTTGAGGTTTAATAGTAACTGGAACAGATTTGGGTTCTTGGAAGTGGGGTGCCACCATAACCAAACTAAAACATACAGTGATAGAAAACCAGAACAGATATGGTCTCATCTCTCATAATCTAGTGGAAGGTACAGACAAGTAAATAAGCAACAGCAATGATGAGTAAAAAGCGCCACAATAATGAGGAAATGGCTGCATTGTGTGTAACGTGAATACCTAACCTCGTCTGTGCTGCTTGGGGAAAATTTCCTCTGTGCAGTGACATCTAAATTGAAGACTGGAAGGCAGCAAGACAGTAAACCAAAGGAAGATGATGCGTGAAGAGTGGAGTTGCCACACAGCCATGTGGCATTTGAGAACATAAATGAAGCTCCTGTATGCCTGGAGCTTAGACGCTGAGGGAGTAAGAAGGGAGTCTGAAGCTGAAGAAATAGGAGAAGGTCAGGCCTCCAAACACTTTATACAACATACTAAGTAGTTCGTATCTTATCCTAAGGGCAATACCACTGATGTCTTAAGCAGGGAGATGGCATGATTATACATCATGGTGACTAAAGGAGAAAGAATGGGTTGAAAAGTAGTGGCAGAGAGAAGGCAGAAAGTCATTACAACAATGTAGGGCAGAGCCAGAGGACTGAATTAAGTAGGGGCTGTGGAGATCCAGTACTGAGCAGACTCCAGAATGAGTTAGACACAAAAGAAAGGGAAAAGTAGGAGTCAAGCATGAAGCCCAGTTTTCCATTTTGGGCAAGAGATTGAATGAATGCACCAGATCGTAAGAAAGAGAATCAAGAACAGCTGCTGAGAGAATATGGTAAGTCATAGGACATGTATGGCTCCTTCTAAATATAAGATGAAAAAACTATATTATGAACATGAGATATTGACAGATTTCTCATATGGAAGAACAGTTCTTCAGAGATGTTTTTAAAAATAGACCCTTAAAGAAAAAAAATTTAATGAACATCAAATATTTGTAAAGACTAAAACATTTAAGAAGTTCACCAAATGGGTACGTGTCAAGTCCTGCAAAAAAAATCAATGGTAGCTATTTCCAGTTTTAATATTCAATATATAAATATTCATATCAGAAGGAAGAAATGATCTCCTAAGAGACTGCCTCTTCAAAAAGAAAAGATACCCAGATTCAGCTCTCTAGTCTTTCAGGAAATGGGAAATCAATGAGAATGTTCAATCTAGTGTGTTTGAAATTATTTAACAAGCCATCATGTGGCCAGTCAGCCGAATTATCTCTCCTATCATAGCACAACACCCCTATACTAAGAGGCCACATTAGCTACACTCATCAACCAAAAATAAATACTTCCTTCCTTACCACAATTTGCTTAACTCAGCTGGGTAAAACAACACAATACTCCTTTTGATTGACAGGATACTCAGATCTAATTATAATTTCCACCAGTTTCTAAATATGCTGTGTGTTCCATATGAATTCCAACACAATGGAACAACTCACACATCAATATGAATCTAGGGCACTGGTGATAACAAATGTCTATATTGCTGCACATGCAGATAATAAATTGGTAGGATCCTTTTATTTATTTCATTACAGAATATTGTTAATAAAGCCAAGGTCAAGAGCTTAGTCTTTTTTTTAGGGAATTCAAAGTCACTTTCTGTAGTCTAGCACCCTTCCCAGAGACTAATGTGTTTATAAATGCAAATCACTGATTTCAAGAGCCCCCTCACACCAAGCGCTACACTATGAAAAGTCCATTGACACTTCTAGGAAACCAAATTAATGTTTATGTCTGGTGACTGTGTATGAGATGAGGAGCTCTCACATTGGCCCACACACTGTTTAAGAACTACAACACAGGGATCCCTGGGTGGCACAGCGGTTTGGCGCCTGCCTTTGGCCCAGGGCGCAATCCTGGAGACCAGGGATCGAATCCCACATCGGGCTCCTGGTGCATGGAGCCCGCTTCTCCCTCTGCCTGTGTCTCTGCCTCTCTCTGACTATCATAAATAAATAAAAATTAAAAAAAAAAAAAAGAACTACAACACAAAAACAGTATGCTAATACTCTAGCAGCTTTTAGTTTTACTGCTGCATTTGTGTCTTGCCATTATTTCCTTATCTCTTAATTCTGTAGCCCTGTGATTTTCTGATTAGTTTCTGCACTTGGAGGTTCACTTTGACCTCTGTACCTAGCAATCAGCTCCATTTCTGCAGCTACATCGTCCTGCCTCCTTACACATGGACGATTCAGACCCTCCCTCTCACCACTTGGCCTCCAGCCACCATGATTCCACATTCTGTATAATCCAGCATGGCACATGGGCCACTCCGTCTTGGTTCAAGCCTTTATCACACTTCCCCATCGGCTCCTAAAGCAAAGCCAGCCAAGATCTCTCTAAACTCTAGGGCTGAATTGCCAAGGGCCTATTTAATATGCTGCTTGAATGCCTTCCAGGCATCTTAAGCTGAAAACTACATTTGGAGCCTATTCCCCAACTTCCCACCCATCTTTATAAATAATTCCTTCTTCCAAATGGTTGCTTACACCAGAAATATGGGAGACATGCTTGGAACGCTCCCTTCCCTCACCCTAATCAAGGCCTGCCCTGTCAATTCTACTTCCAAAACCTAGTAAAAACCCTTTTAACTATTCTCCAATCACCTGTTAGATTTACTGATATTCTCCACTACTTCTATAAAAAGACACCGACTTACGGCGGCGGCACACTGAATGCTTACACCAATACAAAGTTAATTTCTAGTATCACCCTACATTATTACTCCCTCCAGTCAAATGATCACATGCCAGAAGTCAGCTGTACTTTTTTTTTTAACAAACCTGTTTATATCAGTATGTACTTATTACTGAAATTATATGTTTTAATTCATTTTACTAAATCAGTAAAATTCTAAAAAGTTTACTTCTATAAAACTACATAAAGTATTTTTAAAAACTTCTAAGAGAAAAATTTTAAGATTTATTTTATTTATTTTATTTTTTTAAGATTTTATTTATTTATTCATTGGGGGGGGGGGGTGCAGAGACACAGGCAGAGGAAGAAGCAGGCTCCATGCCGGGAGCCTGACATGGAACTCAATCCCCGTCTCCAGGATTAGGCCCCGGATGAAGGCAGTGCTAAACCGCTGAGCCACCGGGCTGCCCATATTTGTTTATTTTAAAGAATGAGAGAGACAGAGAGAGAGAGCACGCATGAGTGGGAGGAACAGAGGGAGAGGGAGAGAATCTCAGGCAGACTTCATGCTGAGCATACAGCCTGATGCAGGGCTCCATCTCATGAACATGAGATCACTATCTGAGCTGAAACCAAGAGACGGACATTTAACCAACTGTGCCACCCAGGAGCCCCATGAGAAAACTGCTTTATAAACTGTTTTTAAACCACACAGTAGGATAAATTGGAAAAAAAAAAGAAAGAAATAAAGTTCTCTATCCTCTTCCTCATCTTTGTCTTATAAAGACATCTAAGGAGGTCTTTTAATTTCTTGCTGGACTTTACAAGAACCACAACTATAAATCAGAGGATACACCTATGGGTGTGAGTCATACAAAACCAAACCCAACAAAAGCAGTTGAGAACTACAATTCACAGATTTATATTCAACAAATTACCCCAACACTGCATTAAAAGATTGGCAATGAGTGTTTATATGTTTTAGGTTAAAACATAGAGTATGTTTACATATTATTTACTATTTGCCTTCTTTAACCAGCTTTCTCAATTAACTAATCAACCAGTACAAATTCCACTAGATAACACAAATAATAATAGCTAATATTTACTGAACCTGGAACCCAGTACAAAATACAGCAACTATTCCCATTTTACAGATAATGGAACTGAGGGGCTTGGTCTGTATATCTTGGCGCTGTCCACTTTTAACCATCATCCCTTTCACCATCCTTCTATTGCTTTGATAGCCACTCCCAGTCTCTACATTTCTTCATACCTTCTCCAATTTCCATTCATCAGTGAATAGCAAAGAAGAAAAATATATATTTTTTTAATTCTGATGATGCCTTCCCCCTACTTAAAACTCTTCAATGTCTTTACACTTGGAAAAATGTTCAAAACCCTTACAATGGCCTCCAAGGTCCTTTACAGACCCAACACTTCACAGATGTCCATCTTTATCTCATAACAGATACTCTTTCTTGCTCACTGCATTCCAGTTTCCTGGGCCTTCTTTCAGTTCTCACAAAATGCCAATCTTTCCCACACTTGCTTCCTCTGTTAGGAGTACTGTTTTTTCTAGTTTCTCTTCACCTGTCAGATCTCAACTTGATCATCAGCTCTAATTTCATCTCTAAATTCCCAATCAAAATTATCTTTCTTGCTAATTATTGTAAATTCAAAGCACCCAATACATTTATAAGACTTATTATAATTGATAAATATGGATCCTTTTGCATGATTATTTTACTCCTCTTTTCAGGAGGGCAGGGGCCATATATCTTTTAGTTACCTCTCCAGTATCTCCCACAATGCCTTTAAGTGAGTAAACTCATAAACAATCATTAGAATAAATAAATCCATCAATGTTCATATGTGAAGTAGAGAACAAAGGCAGAGCCAAAAAAGTCTGCAAATGGTTACCTGGCCCATAAAACCTTTACTACCAAAGCATTAACTAAAAATAGTTGGCAGTGATTCTCGAGTTATACTATGCAATATATCTAGGGATGGGGATTCTCATGACCTGTATTATATTCTGTTCCTCTTTTTACCATCATTACATTTAGGATATCTAATATACAAATTCAGAATTCTATTCCTCCTATTGCTGATGTAGCAAATCTACTCAATAATATCTCCATAACATTCACATTTATACTCAAGTTCTTCACTTAGCCATCTATTTAAAATATAAATAGGCTCTCTGATTGTATCTTAGTATAGTGTATCAGACATCAAAACCAGTTCCTATAGCAGAGCTCTCTAAGGAGTCAATATCTCATCTATTATACTAACTCCTTAGCCCATGAACTGCACTTCAGAAGAAAACATCAAGTTCTTACTCAAGCTCTCTTCTAGTGTTATTTTAGACACAATTCCAGGGAGCATGGCTTCTAGTCAGTATCAACAAATAAAGGGTACTGGCTTTCTAGAAGCTGGCACATTGCCGATGGTAAGGAATAACAGCGGACATGAGAATTCACAGAAAGGCAGCTGTCTGGACTCATTTAGTACATGGTCAAGGAGGGCTACCTATTTTAATATATCCTGAGGAAAGTGTTGTGTCACTGAGCAGTATAATAAAAATTCCTAATAATGACACTGTATTATGAAGAAAAATTTACATTATATTCACTACTAACTGCTTTGGGAAACAAGGAAAAATAATACATTCTAGAGGGAAAATCACCTTAAAAAATTCATTTATCTAGAGTATATCATTTCTGTACAACTTTTCAGAAAATCATATTATTTTTATTACCATATCTCAGAGCTTTGCATCCTATGCCTTATGAAAATAAAATAAAAGTAGACTGTGGGATCCCTGGGTGGCGCAGCGGTTTGGCGCCTGCCTTTGGCCCAGGGCGCGATCCTGGAGACCTGGGATCGAGTCCCACGTCGGGCTCCCGGTGCATGGAGCCTGCTTCTCCCTCTGCCTGTGTCTCTGTCTCTCTCTCGCTCTCTGTGTGACTATCATAAATAAATAAAAATTTAAAAAAAAAGTAGACTGTATAAGTTTTAAACATACAACTTATTTTCCTAATATTCCTCTAAAGAAGGGGCACAAATATGAAAACATAAATTGCCAAAATGAAAGATTAATGATTCTAGTTCAGTGATTTTATAATTGTAAAGTGCCCATCTATTAAGGACATGGCTAAGAATAACAAGGAAAATAAGAAAATAGTATATAACACACAATTCTAATACAAATTTCCAAAACAGGGAAGCACTTTAACCTGAAAACCTTGCAAACAAATAAAATAGGCTGAAATAATCTAACACTTCAAATTAATACAACTAAATGATTTCATATATATGTATGCATGTATGTATATTTATAGTTGATTCTCATGCACAATATCTTCAGGTTCTCTCAAAAAATATTCTTTACAAATTGTTCAAATAAGATCTAAAGTAACTACAGTAAATGAAAACCTGCTTGATCAAGAATCAGAAGGTCTAATTCAAATATTGATTATAAATACTAAAATTACAAAATGTCAAAGACAAATTATTACAGAAATAGTGTTCACTATGTGTCAGATAATGTTTCTAAGTAAGCATGTTATCAACAGGATATCATTTAATCCTCAGAACAAGACTAGCAACTAGGTACTATTATAATAACCAGTTCAAGAAAACCTAAAACACAGGTGTTTACGTTTTTTAAAAGTCACAGAGCTAGTAAATGATTGAAGTAGTAGAGAATCCTGGAAGTCCATCTTCAGAATGCACTTTTACCCACTTCCAAAACACTATGAATGTAGACTTTATGCCCAGGAAAGAAAAAGCTTTGGGGCGCCCCAGTGGCTCAGTCAGTTAAGCGACTAACTTTTTAATTTCAGTTCAGGTCATGATCTCAGGATCCTGGCATTGAGCTCCAAGTGACAGGAGCTTTGGGCTCCTGTCCTGTGGGGAGTCCGCTTGTCTCCTTCTCCCTCTGACCCTCCACCAACTTGCACACCATCTAAAATAAATCAATTATTTTTTTAAAAAAAAGAAATAGCTTTATTTCATTTTTATAAAGTCATTAAGTTGAATAGACACAAAACTGACACAAAAAATTTTGGAGAACACATTTTTCCTAAAGCATTTGCTATTACATATAAAGAAAGACACCAAGTGCCTTGATTTAATATAAAATAAGGGACATTCAATGATCTTCAAAAAATCCTATTTCAGCAATCGCAAACATTTAATGTTTCAAACACCACGTTACAGGATACTTCTGTAATACTGGGGAGAGCATTCTTGGGAAGTGGAAAATACAAGACACTACTTGTTCTCTGTTACTGTTGAAACTCATCATCATTTTAAGGAAATTTCAGTGGAAAAATAAAAACTTTTGGGACATCTGGGTGGCTCAGCGGTTGAGCATCTGCCTTCGGCTCAGGTCATGATCCTGGGATCCTGGGATCAAGTCCCACATGGGGCTCCCTGTAGGGAGCCTGCTTCTCTCTCTGCCTGTGTCTCTGCCTCTCTCTCTCTCTCTCTCTCTCTGTCTCTCATGAATAAAAAAATAAAATCTCTAAAAAATAAAGAAAAATTAAAACTTTTATCTGAAAAAAATAAATTATCAAAAAACAAGAGTTTTATAGAAAGAGTATTGGTATGCTCTTCTTCAAATTGCTTCAAATCCCAGGAGCCAGTGGTCGATAAAGAGTAAACTACCGTGTAAATTAACAATATAACATAGAGTCATAACCAATGTTTTAGAATCAGCACAGTCAAACGGCATACATTTGAGATGTAAATGAGAACAGGCTGATTTTAATTTCTTCCAAAAATCGCAGATAAATGTATGTAAAAGCATTTCTGCTTAAAACAGATATATTTTGCCTAGCAACTAAAATACCGTATTTCCAGCTAACCAACTCAACTCTCTAACAAATGGGAAGTAATCCGACAAACCTTGCTCACACCAGAATTCTCTTAGGCTGCAAATCTGCAAGATTCTGAAAGACACAAAAGCCTCCCTGGGGCACAACAAGGCATTCAAGTCACTCAGGGTGTTGTGGCTACTTTAGTTTTGCTTCCCTATTTGATTCCATCTAAATTTCTAATATCTCAATTAAGCAAATTTTCAAATAAGAATTATTAAACTTAGAGATGATTTATGGCCTTTTCTCTTCTCCTTTCTGTCCAATTTTCTTAGCAATATCTAGAGAAAAGGTAGAAAGAGGAAATAAAAGGATCAAAATTTAAAGTTACTCAAGTGTAATAATAAACACATTTCCTGCCTGAAATGCCGTTCTCCATCCTTGCCAATCTTCAGTCTTTTGTTCTGACCTGCGCTATTACATATCTCCTGATTCCAGTACCTTCCTAGAATTGAATTTAAATATGCTGCTTATCTTGGAAATTGATTGTTTTGATTTGTGAGCTCCCCAGGTTTGGACAGTTAACCAAATTCTGGGCCAGACAAAGCAAAGAGCAGAATTACTTAAGTCCAACATATCTGGAACCTGAACTCACAAGACACAAAGAGTGAGGTGGGCATCTGACAGGATGATCTTCTATTCACATCTCTCCACCACCACCCCTGCCCAGTTCCTTGGTGACAAAATATTTCTGAGAACCTCTGGAACATGTTCTCACATCTCACAGAATCTAAGCAGGCTGGCTCCTTAGTGTGGGCACATCCCTGGAGTCCAGTGGTGCCACTGTTTTGTTTTGTTTTGTTTTGTTTTTGGACCTCCACAGATGCTTTGGATCTTAAGAATAAGAAAGCAGAAATCAAAGCCATATTTTTACCTGGATGCAAGCACAATTCTATTATTCTAACCAAAGGTAGCTTACGGATGGCTGAGAAATAAATACAAATAAACAGGGGCTACAGCAATTCATTCATTCGCTCACGCCTTTATTATTTTACCCATCTACCTACTTGCCACCATTGTACCGTGCAAACATGTCTAGGCTTGAAGCTATATCTACTGAGCTCAAATCTACCACTATAATTACTAAGTGAATGGTCTTGTACAAGTTATTTATTTGTATGCTTCAGTTTCTCCATCTGTACAAGAGAAAGTATAATAGAACTTCAGGATTGCTCTGAAGATGAGAAAAAATTCTTGCCTTCTATGTGCCTTCTATATCCCAGTGACTTTACCAAACATGAGGATATAGTGGACATGGTCCCTGACTTCACAGTATTTTCAAAATGCCTGGATGACTCACAAGAACAAGGTCTGGGCTCAATAAATGGGTGTTGATACTGCCTTTATTATTGATATATATTAGTATTATTCTTGGGCCAGCCAAACGCTGACAATACTGAGCTTGGACCTAGGGATCTCCCTCCAACAGGAATATATAATTCAATTTCCCTCTACAATGTCTCTTGAAATAAAAGAAGTTTAAAGGGGGATATAATTATGAGAGAAGAAAGAGAAGTAACCACTGAGCAGACCCACTAGGACCCCACAAACATAGATACAACTCCACTGAGAAAAGTAGCTTGGTTTTTATTAAAGATGCAGAAGTTTTCTACTGTGAGTCCTTGTTTGGGGTTTGGGGCTAAAAAATTTTTCTCAAGTTACAGGTTGATCAAAGACTCTCTAACATTGCTTAAAAACCCTACTCCACTATGGCTGGTCACCCATTCTGCCTCCTGACCTACCTTACTTTACTTCCACTCTATGACCTGGGATACAACTACTGCCTCATTTCTGCCTCATTTTTGTATCTATGTCTTGGTTCAGGTGACTAGCTGATCATTCTCAGGAAAGAAAACAAGGAGCCTATTCTGGGAGAGGTACATACCTCCTGGTCCAATTTTCTATTGCCCAAAACAAGCACAGATTTGCCTTCTAGGACCAAAGGGGAAAAGGGAAAGTGATGTTCTTGGGGACTGACCAAACAGGCCCCAAACCATTTACTAAAATTATCAGTGGAACACAAACTAAAAATACACAGTAATCAAATATACACTGCAAAAGCTGTAACAATACTGACTATACCAGATATTCCTGCTTCATTCACATGTGTGAGGAGGTGCCACACAGAAAGGGGAGGGGAGGAGTCACTAGTCATCACAAAGTAAGAAAATTAGGAAAGCACATCTGTGAGAGGTATTTCTCTATATACCAAACATTTTTTTATGGAGAACTAAAAGTTCTTTCAACATTCAATCAATTGATATTTATTTTTTTTAATTTTTATTTATTTATGATAGTCACAGGGAGAGAGAGAAATAGGGAGAGGCAGAGACACAGGCAGAGAGAGAAGCAGGCTCCATGTTCCGGGAGCCCGATGTGGGATTCGATCCCGGGTCTCCAGGATCGCGCCCTGGGCCAAAGGCAGGCGCCAAACCGCTGCGCCACCCAGGGATCCCTCAATTGATATTTATTAAATACACACTGCATGTCAGTGACTGTCAAACTCCAGAAGAAGAAAGTCCATTTGATTTGAAAATTAGAGAAGACTGGTGGCACAGACAAAATAGTTTCAGGAGAAAGTAAAGTTCAGAATGAAATGGGGTTAAAGACAGCAAGTGGGGACATAAAAGAACTAAATGTAACCTACTGTTTGTTTTCATTTTTAATGTGATACAATACAATCAAATTTACCATTTTAGTCACATTTGAAATGTACAATTCAGTGACATGAAGTATAAATGTAACCTCCTAAGAGATGTAGGAGCACTGAAAAACCTACAGATACAATCAGAGACAGAGACAGAGAAACCATGAGCTCTTAGGTCTCAAGAAACTTGTGTTTGCCTAAGAGTGCAAGAACGTGTGTGCATGTGCGCACGTGCACACACATATGGACGCCTCTGCACACATGCTCATTTTAAAGCTGAGCCAGACAGCTTGTTTTTAGCCTCAGTGTAGAAGCCTATGATGTATGAGAGGTTGACAACTAAATAAAAAGAGAAATTAATTGAAGAAATCAGTTCTTAGAGAAGAAAGGAAGGAAGGAAGGAAGGAAGTGGACCAAGCTTCCACTGGATGGGAATTAGCTTTATATAGGACAAGTCTTGGAGGTTATTAAAGCATAATGTCTCTGGGAAAAAAATATAATTTTTGAAGTAGGACTTTATAGTATAAAGTGAATGGAGTAAATAAAACTAAAATACTCATATTTTGAAGAACATTCTGTAAACGGAATGAAAAATATACATGAAAAGTAGAGCTGCATATCTTTTCAGACACAATGCAAGATGCCATTTATGGTATAGTATTTTTCCCTTATTGTTTGTATCAAACAACACTCATGGAAAAGCTTTATTACTAGATTGCCCTAAAAATGTATTCCCTCTGGCATGAGAATTTTCATCTTGTATTAACATCTTCACTGTCACTAGTAAAATACTAACTTATAGTGGAATCTTCAGTCTGTTATGAAAATCAAAATTTGCTTAAGAAGCATTATAATTTGTCACAGGAACGATAAGATGTTTTAATTAAAGATTAAAAAAAGAACCTCCCTACTATGCAGATTCAAAAGATGTATTTGGGCCTAATAAAATAAAAAACAAATAAAACAAAGCATTCTTTTCATATAAAACTATGTTCCTCACTTCCAAAGAGTAGGACATAGAGAGGGAAGATAGTAACTTTTCAGTGAAGAAACCCCAGCAAACACTACCTTATACAAGTGAGCAAGATCAGTATCACCAGGAATAGGTCAGGTTGATGCCATGCATCTCAGACACGAGGCAAGCAGGAGGGATCTTCGCCTCTGTGATATTCGTCCCCAACCCTCATCGTTCAGATCTAATAATGATAAAAAATATATATAGGACAAAACTAAGTAAAGGAATATCCCTTTTTTTTAAGTTCAGGTTAGTTAACATATAGCATATTATTAGTTTCAGGGGTAGAATTTAGTGAGTCACAGTTGCATGTAACACCCGGTGCTCATTACACCACATGCCCTCCTTAATGCCCACCACCCAGTTACCCCATCCCCCTCCACCCACCTCCCTTCCAGCGACCCCACTTCCCTATAGTTAGGAATCTCTTATGGTTTGCCTCCATGTTTTTATAAATTAAGAAACATTCTAAAACACATCTGACCAGTACTCCTGAAAAATGTCAAGGTCATGCCAAAGACAAGGAAAGAAAAAAAACTGTCACAAACCAGAGGAGACTAAGAAGACATGTGATTACATGCAGTGTTGTAGCCTGGATTGGATCAATGGACAGAAAAAAGGATATCAATGGAAAAAACTGAATTCCAAATATATCCTGGAGTTTAGTTAGTATCAATGTGCTAATACTAATTTCCTAGTTTTGACCAGTATTTATATCATGGCTAACATTTTTTTTCTTTTTAAGATTTATTTATTTATTCATTCATTCATTCATTCATTCATGAGAGACACAGACACAGGTGAGGGAGAAGCAGGCTCCATGCCGGGAGCCTGTATGCAGGACTCAATCCCCGGACTCTGGGATCACACCCTGGGCGGAAGGCAGATGCTCAACCGCTGAGCCACCCAGGCATCCCTTATACCATGGCTAACCTTAAGGTTCATCAGTAAGGGCTTTTTTGAAAACCCTACTCTCTTCACAACTTTTCTATAAATACAAAATTACTCCGAAAACCACAAAGTTTATTTAAAAATAAACTTATTTTTTTAATTATCTGAAAACCCTGGTGTCTTTCTCTGAATTACCTCAGATTGCAATTAAACTACTGCCAAAACAGAAGTAATCAGTCCCCAGTTAAATTATGAGAGCAAACAAAAGGTTAATTTTGAAGTATAGTTATAAAAACCTTGAATCAAAATTAGCAACATGAAATCTACTGTCTACGTTATAAAAACTATTCAGCTTACAGTTTCTTTCCCTCTGTTCTTGAGCTATTTTTTCCACTTTATTGGACTTCGTTTTAAATGTCCTTCTGAAAATATCAGTCTTTATTAGTTGACTCTATTCATATGAATGCAGATTTTATACAAAGTTAAACCAAATAGCTATGCTGGTTGTGCTCTTTAGCATGTGAAGGCACCTTGAGCAAGAACTCTAATATGAAAAATCAACATGTAAACAATATCCAAAACATAAAGACTATCATTTAATTCATCACTTCCACTCAATTCTAAAATATGCACTTCCTTTTCAACCTTATTGAGATATAAGTCATACACTATACAATTTGCCCATTTAAAATGTACAATTCAGTGGGTTTTGGTATATTACTAGAGTTGTGCAACCATCACCATGATCTAATTTTATAACATTTTTGTTACCCAAAACAGAAAGCCCTTAGCAGCTACTGCTCATGCCCCACTCTACCCTCAGCTTGGCAACCATTAATCCACTTTCTATCTCTATAAATTGTCTATTCTGGGCTTTCCAAAAGAAGGAAATCATGGGACATGTGGTTCTTTGTGACTGGCTTCTTTCAGCTGACATAATCCCTTTAGGATTCATCCGTCTTGTAGCATATATAAGCACTTCCTTTCTTTTTATTGCTGAATAATACTCCATTGAGTGAATATACCACATTTTATCGTTTGACAGATATTTGGGTTATTTCTAATTTTTGGCTATCATGAATAATGCTGCTATGAACATGCGTTTGTGAACAAGCTTTGTGTGGACATACATTTTCATTGCTCTCAACTATATACCTTGGAATGGATTTGCTGCACCAAATGTCAACTGTTTGACTTTTTGAAGGAGTGCTAGGTTGTTTTCCAAAGCGGCTGCAGTTTTACATTCCCTTTAGCAATATATGAGGTTTCCAATTTCTCTACGTTCTCAACACTTCTCATTGTTTGTCATAAAAAGTAATATTAAGGGACTCCTGGGTGGCTCAGCGGTTGAGCATCTGCCTTTGGCTCAGGGCATGATCCTGGGGTCCGGGGGCTGAGTCCCACCTCAGCCTCCCTGCAGGGAGCCTGCTTCTCTCTCTGCCTGTGTCTCTGCCTCTCTCTCTGTGTCCCTCATAAATAAATAAATAAAATCTTTTTTTAAAAAGTCGTATTAATACTTATAACATCTCTTTATCATTTTACTATTAAAATTGTTTGTTTTACCCTTTCCATCAAGCCTCCTGTATTATCAAACAACTCTACAAATTTAAATGAAACAAAATATACTAAATCCATAATCCATCTTAATCCTATTATTTTCTAAATGTTTTACTTCATTCCCCTCTGACCTAATCATTACCCTTTTTTTATTTCATTGATAATTACTCTAATATGACTTTTCAAAATATAAATTCCCACTGAAGTAATTCTTAGCAAAGTAATTAATGCGACATGCATTTATATGTGTGATAGAAGCAAAATTAGTAATTCAGCCACGTTCATAGACTTCTCTCCCCAATGGAAGATAACTCTGTAACTCCGTTTCTTAATGCTGTTCATGACCACTGATGAATCCTAAAACCAACTGGTCATAAGCAAAATTCTTTTTCTTTTAAGATTTTATTTATTTATTCATGAGAAAAACACAGGAGAGGCAGAGACAGAGAGAGAGAGAGAGAGAGAAGCAGGCTTTTCACAGTGAACCCAATGCTGAACTTGATCCCAGAACCTGGGGTCATGCCCTGAGCCAAAGGCAGACACTAAACCACTGAGCCACCCAGGCACCCCATAACCAAAATTCTTAAGTAGAGGGGGATAGAAAGGAAGAGCAGACCAGAATGGAATGGAATAACAGAAGTGTCAAAGCCCACTGCATTATCTTCTCACATTTTCCACTTATTACATGTGGTCTAGAAAGTTTGAAAGCCACTGCTGAAACCACAAGTGTTTGATTTCCCCTTACCTCTTCCCTAAAAAAAAAAAAGAAAAAAAGAAAAAGGAAAAGGAATTCTTTCCCAAACTGAAAGAACTGAAACAGGAAAGGGGATATTTTTTAAAGGCTGGTTGTGACAAGGAATTTGGGGAATTTAAAGAAAAGAGTTGTAAGAGAAAAGAGAAGTTGAATAAATGCTGATTGTGAGCTATGTCTTCAGGTTCTTTTAATGTTTGTTGAAGATCAGAGCAAGAGTAGAATATATTTTTAATTATTTTGGGCTATTCAATTTGTTTCATCCTATGCTGCTCTGACATTAATGAGTTTCTAGGTTATTAAGGGCCACATAATATGTGCATACTTACAAATATATGCTCACTTGTGTAAGCAACCATTTATTTTGGTTGGAAAAGATGACTTAATAGTTCTCTATGGAAAAAGAATTTGTCTTTTTCAAAGATGACAGTAGCTTATATTTAAGAGCATAAACTTTAGAGTCAAGCAGACTTTAGATAATCTTAGCTTTACCTCTAATTATATATGGTACACTGTCATTATTTAACCTCTGTAGGAAAATTATTTAACCTCTGTAAAACTGAACTTTCTTCTAGAAACCCATTAGGCTGTTTTTAAAAATTAAATAATTATAAACCACATTTTTTAAGTTAGGTACAGTATCCTAGGACCAAGAACATAGTAAGCAATCAATAAACTGAAGTCATTTTTATTTAAATAATTATATAAGCTTTAAAAATATTTTAAAGCAGATAATCCAAAGATATAGCCAATTTTAATCAAAAGAAAATAACTGGTACAAAAGAAAACCTTACTGGTGTAAGTGATCAGACAAGGACTGGCACCGCTCAGTGATTCCATCATTACTGCCAGTTCACATAACTATATTCATTATAATTTTTCAAATTGAGATATGACAAAAAAGTCTACATCATTCTTTGTGTTCCAGCTTCCAATAATGAAAGGTAATTTAAGCTGTAATCAACTATGTATCAGTCCACTAATAGCACAGAAAGACTCTAGGTGCACACCAGTCAGGTGAGATTATTTGGTTGCAAAACATATACAGGAATAGGATATTGAAAACTCAATTATTACTTATGCATTTTTATGACACTGATTAAACTATACCATATCTCTGAAGACAAGAGACTGACATAAACACCATTTGTTAAATGTGAAGTAAATGGGGAAAATGGAGATCAAAAGATTTGATCAAGAATATCTAGGAAATCAAGTGCAAAACAAAAGTTTCAAACTACTCTGAACTGTTTTAACTTGGCTAAGGCCCTTCTAATCAGCTCATTTAGACAATGTCACTGACCAAGGTCCTCTATTGCTTGTTCACACAAGGAAATTATATAATATTAGAGAGATTCCAAAATGACCCATAATCATCCCAGGGCTCCTACCAAGAGTATAATTTCTGAGACACCTCTAAATGATCTAGCAAGTTACATATTCCAATGGAGTATAATTGTAAATAATTCATGGATATTATGACCAAAAGTAAATCTGCAACAATAACACCATCTAGCCTGTTGTCTAGTACTTGTAAGACTGTGTCTTCTGAGGCAAGAAATCGGGCACAGGATCTATTGTCTTAAGTAACCACAATTATTTCATTTTATTCTCTAATAAAATTTTTCCCGAATTCTAAAACAAAGATTATTTAATTTTCATAAAAAAACATAACTATCCACTGCTTATATACAAAGGTTTGTACTAAGTATTAGAGCCTCATGCATTTAAAAAGAGGTAACAGGCATAAAGGGGCTATTAGGTCATAATAATACTTACAGAAGAAAATTAAGAAGAAGGATAAAGAGAAAAACAAATTAAAGTTAATTGGATACCACCAGAGAATGTTAAGGTAGCAAATTAGTTCTCTGAAAATTAATGATTACAGAGGAAAATTAAAATTTATGCTGCTGCTCTTGTTTAAATTGTATTACACGGTAACCATGATGCAAGTTCTATATAGAGAAATTCTACCCACTAAATGCAAACAGAATGGAAGAATTAGACATTTTTAAATTCTAACTAATTCATGGGGATCCCTGGGTGGCGCAGCGGTTTGGCGCCTGCCTTTGGCGCAGGGCGCGATCCTGGAGACCCGGGATCGAATCCCACGTCGGGCTCCCGGTGCATGGAGCCTGCTTCTCCCTCTGCCTGTGTCTCTGCCTCTCTCTCTCTCTCTCTCTCTCTCTCTCTCTCTCTCTCTGTGTGTGTGTGTGTGTGTGTGTGTGTGTGTGACTATCATAAATAAAAAAAAATTAAAAAAATAATAAATAAAAAATTCTAACTAATTCATGCAATAGTCCTCAATGGATGCTAAAACCATTGATAGGAAAGTTTATAAGGAAGACACCAGGTTGGCACCTGTCACCACCTAAACCCAATCTAAGCATTATTCAAAGTGAAACAACCACACATTATTTACCACCTATATGATGAAATTTGAAATACAGCACTACTTATGAATTTTTATTACTAAAAAAGTACATACATCTAATTAAAACTTTCTAATTTCCAGTATATAAGAGAACATGAAGAACAGAGGAATAAGTTAAATACCTGGACAAAGGAGCAGTCAGAAATCTAAACTCCAAAGTGTAGGACTTTCTACAGAACAACTGACTGATGGCTTCCACAAAACAGAATGGGAGAAAGAGAAGAAGGGGTGAAGAAAAGAAAAGAGGGATGAAGAAGGAATGAAAGAAGGGGAGAGGGCAGCCCGGGTGGCTTAGCAATTTAGCGCCGCCTTCAGCCCAGGGCGTGATCCTGGAGACCTGGGATCGAGTCCCACGTCGGGCTCCCTGCATGAAGCCTGCTTCTCCCTCTGCCTGCTTCTCTGCTTCTCTCTCTCTCTCTCTCTCTCTCTCTCTCTCTCTCTCTCTTTCATGAATAAAAAAATAAAATCTTAAAAAAAAAAAAAAGGAAGGGGAGAAAGTGAAGAAGGAAAGGAAGGGAAGGAAGGGAGGAAAGGTGATTTTTAGATTAAAAGAACCCAAAAGACTTAAAACAGATAAAGGACATAACCAAATACAATGAATGGATCTCATGTGGAACCTGATTTGGAGAAACCAACTGCTTAAAGCACACATTTTTTAGATAAATGCAAATGTGCTATGAAATGAGAATGACTTAAGTATTGCTCATTTTATCTGCAGGGACAACTGAATTGTATTTAATGGTCTAATAATGTTGAAATGACAGCTCTGAGTGCTATATAGGTCTCAGCTAACTACAGTACATAAAGATGAGAAGCTCCGAATAAGAGGGACCATGTTTACTTTACTCACTTGTGCATCCTCGGTGCCTAACAGTGTCCACACACTGAGCACTCAGTATTTGCTGAATGACTATACCTAGGATAGGGTAAGAAGATATTGCAGAAGCTTGCCTCAGAGTTTTAACAAATCAATAATAGGAAATACCAATAAGTTTTCAAGAACATGCAAATTGCTTCAAGTAACTGGAATTTCATCATATTTGGTAGAAGAATGAGATATTGCTGAAGTAGTAAGGACTAAGCAAATCATAATTATACTCTATGTGCTATGAACATAGCATACATATTTTACACTATTGTAAAATAGTGTATTTTACACTATTGGCAGAGGCCAGTCATTGAAAGGGTTTGACTACACATAAATTAGAATGAAGTTTTAGCAAGCTTTCTCTAGAACAGTGTTTTTCAGTATCTGCATTGTTGACACTTTGACCAGGTAATTCCTCATTTGAGGGGACTGTCTTGTGCATTGTGCAATGTCTGGCAACATCCCTAGCCTCTCTCTCGACTAGATGCAACCCCCAGTTGTGACAACCAAATATGTCTTCAGACATTGCCAAATTTCACCTGGGGGGTAAAATTTCTCTCGGTTGGGAACCACTACACCAGAAATTTTGTGAATCAGAGGGTAACTCAAATCAGGGAAACAGATTAGAATGCTACCACAAAAAAAAGAAAGAATAAGTGCTAGAATTAATGCAGTAGCATGAGGAATGGAGGGAAAAACATAGATTTGAGTAACATTCGAGAGGTAAATATAACCTGACTGATCAACAATAATGCCCAGCTGTCTTGACTGAGCAACTAGACCATGGTGCATATCAAACAAGGACCATGGATGAGAAGGGTCTCATTCATCCTTTCATCCAGCAAGCACTTAACCACTCTCTAGGCGCTAGAAGACCAACATCCTTCTCTTGTGGAACTTAGATGCCAACAGAGGTAGGCAAGTGAAGAGATGTAGGAATAACACAACTTCTGAGAGTGGTACCTACTATGAAGGGATGGTGCTTGTGGAAATGTTTAACGAAGCTAAAGCTAGAGACATAGGGAGACTATTAGTATCATATGGTGATTTTATCATGTAGCCTTGGATTTAGAAGATGAGAAACTCGATGCCCATTCTGCTTTTAACGGGCTGTGCCATTTAGCCTGTCTCAGTTTCCCCAATCATGACCTGAGAATAGTAACAGATACTAGCAATTATGTAATAGGATTATTAGGAGTTGTTAATGGGAAACAACATATTTGTATTTCTGCGTCCATGTGCATGTGCCCATGTATGTGGGTGTACGTGTAGTGTAGTACATGGTCTGATATACCAAACAGCACTCAATAGTAAGAATTATTATTATAATCATTCAGTAGTATGGGGGTGGGAGAAGAGGACAGATACTGTTTAAAAGCCTTGCCCAAAGCCATTAAGCACTTAGGCTTTTCATGCTTCATGCCTTCATTCAACAAGTTTTCATCATGTGCCCACTCTGTGGTTATACTGTTCTGGGAGCCAGGGACCCCACAGTGAACAAGACAGACAAGGTTCCAGGCTTCGGAACCAAAGCTGTTACTGGCAGCTTCATCATTCTCAGCAGCTGGGTCTCTTCACTTCACAGCCTGTCTGGGCGGCTCCTTGATGTAAAACCAGCAAAATTCCCAGCATGACCTCAGAACAGTCCATTTCAAGGGTGATATATAATAGCTAAAAAACTACACCAGGGTCTGGGGTACAGAGAAAATTAGGTAGCTGTTTCACCCTCCCCAATCTACAATGATACTAGGTTTAAAGTTGTTTGAAAGAGAAATGGCTTGGCTCTACAGAAGGCAATTCCAGTCAATAATGGTAGCCAAGCTGGAATCTTGCTAAAACTGCATCCTGGGGCCAGTTGTGCTCTAAACAATAACACTTACATCTCCTACATGGGAGCAAGGGGAAGAACAGCTGAGAGTATAGAACAGAATAATGATGCAGACATTTTTGAACCAGTGGGTTCCAAGAAATGGAGGGTTGTAACTGCCATCCCAGGGCCCCCTTGTGAGTGATCGCTGTCAAGATCTGCTGAATCAGTAGTTCTCAACCTTGCCATACATCAAAGTCACTTGGACACGTCTTAAAAATAGCCAGGCCTGGACCTTACCCTGAATCAGAGATTCTGATTTAATTGGACTGGGTGGGGTCTGGGAATTGGCACTTTTATGAAGTTCCCCAGGTGATTCTGAAGTTTGTGAACTTTTTTGTGAACTGCTGGCCAAAATAAAAACTGAGTATAATTTAAACAGAAATGTTTGCAACAAGGGCAAGATATTATAAGTCAATATAATTAGAAGAAAAATTAGAAGATATATTTTATCCAATCCTCTCTGGGTCTTCTTCAAACTTGGATCTTGACCTAAGAGTACTGATGACTAAACAATTCAAATTCATTAACAAAAATTCATAGTAAACTGATAACTATTTTTAAGAAGTTGTCTTATTTTTTGGTATGTCTTGTAAATTAACTATAAATAAACTATGATAAATTAGTATAAATAACATAAATAAGAAATGGAAATCCATTTTTAAAACTTCCTAAAAACAATCTTATCCCTCAAAATTTAATCTTTTCTTGATCTCTATCTTTCTTTACCACAGTGTCTGGTAAACTGGATACCAAGTTCTAATTTAATATAAAATAAGTACTCTGTATTACAGGATAATTTACCAACAGCAATTAAAATATGTAAATATATCAATATATTATAAATAATGATTGCTACAAATTAAACCAAAAAAACAAAAATAAGGAAAATAAGTTATTTATTTTTAAATTGACCAAAAATAATTTGGATATAAATTTCAAAGGCATTATTTTTCTGACAAAACTGCATGAAAACATTTACAAGACATTGTTCATTTCTGATTCACACAAAAAATGGTATTTCATTTCCCAAGGACTCACACTGAATTTATATTATATTTCAGCAAATAACTGCCCTTTGTGGAATGTGGTATCACGTATAGGTAAAAATGACATCATTAAGCATAAGAGATGTCTGAATGGAGACTACTTTTTGAGATAAATATCAGTAAAGAGCTTAATGTTATAACAATTTTTGCTCTCTAGCTAACTCTATATCTGGATAACAAACACTCTGTGTATTACTCTGAAATTATGATCCTAGAATAAAAGTAACCTGATTAGTCACAAAACCCACAGATGATCAAATTAATATAGTACTCAAAAGACTATATTAAAGGTGATTTCACATGCAAAATAGCCACCAGCCCTAACAACAAGGTCCAATATTGATCTCAAGGTCCAATTGATCTCAAGGTCCAATATTCTTTTGAAGTCAATTATTGACCTTAAAAGAAAAGAAATACATGAGATACAAAGGCTTTTGTCTCAGCTAGCAACATAATATTCTATGGTCCCAATTGCTACCAAATAGTATTAAATGATAATTCTGTGATACTGTAATACTTTACACAGTGCTGTGTAGTCTACGTAAGAATATTATTACCCCACTTTACAGATAGTGGAAATGGAGCCTCAGAAGTGGTAAGCAACTCACCTAAGAATGTTTGATCAGGAAAAGGTAGAGATGAAATTCAAAGCCAGATTTTCTTGGCTCTAAATATATAGGTTTTAGTTTTCTAAAGAGAGCCACTCTACCTGTTAAAGAATATCCCTATTTTTCAAGCAAAAACGCCAGAGAAATGTCTTTCCTTATTCCATGAGATAGAAACATTTCTCTCTAAATTATGGAATCAGAAAGAGGACGAACTTTACTTTCTTTTATTCTCTAGGAGGGAAAGAGGGCAGATTTGTCATAAAAATTCTAGAATTTGCTAAAAAAAAAACACCATTTTTAAACCAATATCCATCGTGCTTCAGTCACAACTGTCCATGCAAATTAATACAAGGAACAAACTCTTCAAAAGCACTGAAAAAAATGTCATCATCAAATCCATATTTTAGCTTCTTTCCTAAGTTTACTAAGCCAGAATCTTACAATTATTTAGGTCACCCCCAAACTCCCCAACACACATAAGTAATGACCTTACATATCCTCCATAGTAGAAACTACCATCTACCAATTTATATTATCCTAGACTGGCACAAAGTAGGTACTTGTGTATCTTTGTTAAGCCATTATTCTCATCAAAAGCTTTTGTGTCTGACGTGTAAGTTCACATTCGTGGGAACGTTTAACGAATGAGTCTAACCCCTCCATTATACTAGAAACTCCTTAGGGTGGCACCACACCTCTTTCTGTTAATATTCACATCCCCAGAACAGAACATGCTGCCTGGCACACTCTGCTGGCCCTCAGTACCGTTAGTAAAGATTACTATATATATAGGTCTTGGAATAGAGGAATAGCTTTAGACGTACAGTAAGCACCCTAAGCCTTTGCTGTCGTTGTTGTTGTTTGTTGAACAAATGAGTAAGTCATTGGCAACCTTACCACAACCTAATGTAACAGATAAGGAAGCTCTTATAGTCTAGATTTTACTAGAATCTTTTTTAAAAACTTAGGGAAATTATATAAGTAAAACAAAAATCCTTGGCAAGGATGTATTCTGTAATATCATCTCACAGGAATTAAATGGATCAGAGTAGGGTCTGATTAAAAGAGACATATCTAATCTTGGCAGTTCCTAAAATATGAATCAAATCAGAAACTTGAGACCATAAGGAGCAGACAAATCAGCCTCCTGAGTGTATCTCAGCCTTGACTACCATCTAATCCCTTTATTCCGCATGGAAGACTGTGTATTTCAGAGATAGTGGCAACAAGTACCTTCTTCCTGGCATGTTCTTCTGCAATATGAAGAACATTCCCTCCTAAACAGGTGAAGTCTACTTCCTCTTCCCTTCAATGAGCTGGCCTTGGTGATTTTCGGACTAAAATAATGTGGCCAGAGTCAAGTGCTGAGATTTGTAAGACTGGGGGAAAACGTCCTGGAGCTTCTACTTGGACTTCCTGAAACCATCCAGCTGAGTCCAGTCAACTCACAAAACCATGACAAATAATTAATAAGTGGTTAATTATTTGTTACTAAGGTTGGTAATGGTTACATAGCAACAGATAATGAAAATTCAGGGAAAACACACATGACCCCTACTACATGCAGGTACTGTGCCCGCTTAAACTATAAGCTACAAAACTATTGAGGACAAAGGATGAAATTCAGAGCTACCGCAAGTATTAACTAAAAGTGTCTGATGGCCCAGGTTACCGTGATCCTCTTATCCTGGCCTCTTGCAACCTAGCAGATGTGTTGTTTACTTCCATGCAACTATCCTGTAACTTATCTGGACCCTCTGTCTGGCATGCTCAGCTCATTCCACTCCCCTCAGTCAGCTGACCACTACTCAATCTTGGACTTATTAGTCCTCCTTTTTTACTTACACATTCATAACATCTTGACCTTGTCCACTCTCCACATCTTGACCATTTATCACTCTTCTAATTAATGAATTGTGTGTTTATTGGCTTACTATTTATCCCAATAAACAATGAATTCCATGAGAAATGAAGCCAGGCACTTATTATAGTATCATAAAGACACGAATATGGCACAGTACTCTGCACATAGTAAGATTTTTGCTTTTTTTTTTTTTTTCTCCCAAATGAACATATAAGATGTCACACTACAGGCCACTGGGAGAAAGAGGACTTCTTCCAAAACTAAGGCTTCTTTACTTTGTTTATCCCAAAGATGACAAGCACAGTATCCAAAGAGTTCTGGAAGTTCTAACAAGAGGATGGGCTGGCTCAGGTAGATGAGTCTTTGTATGGCTTGGTGACAACAGATCTGTTATACAATAACAGACACCATCAACTTCCCCCCTTGCATGCTGCTTAAAGACTTCAGATACCCAACTCAGGTACAACTTCATTCTAAAGGATAAGGGTGTAGTTTCTGGAATCAAATAAAAAATCAGAAAGGGCAGCCCCGATGGCTTAGCGGTTTAGCGCCGCCTTCAGTCCAGGGCATGATCCTGGAGACCAGGGATCGAGTCCCACATCAGGCTCCCTGCATGGAGCCTGCTCCTCCCTCTGCCTGTGTCTCTGCCTCTCTCTCTCTCTCTCTCTCTCTCTCTCTCTGTGTGTGTGTGTGTGTGTGTGTGTGTGTCTCGTGAATAAATACAATCTTAAAAAAAACAAACAAAAAACAAATAAAATCAGACAGATCTACAGACACATTCTACTTCTACAAATCACTAGTTGTATCCTATTGGGCAAATTCTTTTTCTGAGCCTCATTTTCCAACACACACAAAAAAATGGAGATAATATATTTTCATGAAATTATGACAATTAAATAAAATAATGTATGGACAACCCTTGACATGGAGTCCAGTAGGTTACTCAATGAAGTCATTCCCTTCTCTTTTGGAATGCATAACCACCACTCTACAATGTTTCATAATGGATATCACAATGTAATCCACCATGAAAATCAAAAGTAAAAATGTACATCAGCTTCTCTTATGATGACAGAGTACTGCTTACTGAATTTTTATCTATTTAACTGTAAATCATCTATTAAAAACTTAAAGGAAACATTTGTACAGCCATGCGTTTAAGATGCAAGTAGATGAGGTAACACCAAGGCTAGCTGGAGGCTCACTTCTGTACTATTCTCAAGACACATCAATTTTTGCCTATGCATTTTCAAGCGGAACCGAGGATAACTCTTCACGTTTTAAATCACAATTTGGAAGAAGCAGTTTAAATTCCAGGGAAGAAAGAAACAATACTTTGTACTTCACACTAACTATAAACCTGAGGAAACAGAATGACAGCCTCATTGTCAGTGTCTCAGAATTGACACATACCCCAAGAAGCTAAGTCATCCTCATCTTCCTTCTATGACTACCACTTGGCACAATCATATGAGAAAAATGCTAATGAGGCTGATACAGAAGGTGTCAGGAGGAAAAAGCGTATAACTTTGATCTGAGCATTACCCAAGCTCTACAACCTCATCAAAATGTTTCTCTACACTCTCAGCTCTTGTCACTGAGTATCTACTATTTTTGACTATTTACCTAAGTCAACCTAAAGCTTAAGAATAGATTTGAGAAATTTTACAAGAACATTTAAAATGGAATGAGGGCAAAGATACAAATTTCTGAAAGAGAGATCAAAAACTGTTTAAAGGAAAGAAAGATACTAAGATTTTCTTACAACAGTTCTGCAATCGAGGATCAAATGTAGCACTCAGCTAAAATTTTGTGATGGATTTCACAGTCCTCTTTGCAAGCAAGTTCATTTGAGAGGCAGATTTTGTTGGCACTGAGTTCTAGGAAGAATGCATTTTGTGGATCCTTATATGTAAGGAACATGTTGAAAATGAGATGAAAAATACTTTTTGAATACGGGATTGCAAAACTATCTTTTTATGGCCATTTCTCATAACAAGGTTGAAGACTAAAGATGAAACAGTAATAATTTCATGAAGCTTAAATAATATGTTGCTTTCCTGAAGATAAAATCTGATGAAGAATTCAGGGGAAGCAATGAAATATTCTCTTTAGGTACTTTTGACTTGTGGTTCCAAGACATCGGGAATTTCTACTAAGTAAAATCGAGGGTCGAAAAAAAAAATCGAGGGTCGGAGGAAAGAAGAACACAAGTAGAGGGTTTGCCAAGTGTTACTTATGACAGATATATGCATTTTTATATCTCTCATCATGATCACTTAAAAAAGAAAGGCTATTTAAATAGCAAAAAAAAAGTAGGAATATTAAGTTAAAGGGTCAGTCCTTTAGTAAATTTTATGAAACTTTTGCTAGATCACTACATTGTTCTAACATGTGTTTTTCCTACTTGCCACAATCAGTAAAAGTTTTGCTACTGAATAGCACCAGAATGCAGGTATTTGAGATCAGTGCCTCAGATAGTTTTTCTAAAATCAGGGTAAGCTTCATGGATAAGTAGCTGTGCCCTCAGAAATACTGCCTAAAATGCCGTGGGTATCATGTATGTTTCAAAGTAACCTACCTAGCAAGAAGCTCAGGATTTAGTTTCTAGTGAGTAGCCCAAGTACAAACCTAATACTATCCACTGGAAAGAGAGCGAAAGCCTTCAGAAACAGGCAGGCATTTGACATGAAAACTGTGACATCTGATTTCACCCAGATGCCACTTTGGCTCTCAACAGGCTGTCAAGATGCCTTAAGAAAGAAAGTCAAAGTTGTTCTAAAGGAATAAAAGTATGAGTCGCTCAAGTGATGGGCCCAGTACTAAGCTGAGCCTACATAGTTCCCTACTAGAGAACACAAATAAATGTTGAGTTGGGCCAGGAAGATGTTACCATCCTTTATTATCTCTCCTCTAGCACACAATACCAGCTTTTGAAAGGCTTGCCAGAACAAATTAACCCCAAAAGCGATACTCAAGTTGTCTTCCCCGCTGCACTCTTGAAAAGAATTATTCAATCTTGTCCATGCGAATTTGGACAATTTATATGCCAGAAAAATTAACCTACACTTGGCAAGGTTGAAGTAAAAAGATGTTTTTCCTGAAAATATTAACCAAAGTGTGGCATGGTTTAGAGCAAAATCAATCTGGATTTAAACCCAGCGGGTTCTGAGCTGTATGACCTCAAGCAAGGAGTCATACCTTAATCTCCATAAACCTCAGTTTCCTCTTCCCATCCTCTTCTAAACCTAGGATGATTCTGGTGACTAAGTGCACACTTTAGTAACGTGGCTAAAAGCAGGAACTCAAGAGTCATCCTGGCCCTGACACTTACTGGCTGTGTAACCTTGGTCATTTATCTCTGTGTCTTGGAGTGACTACTTATTAGTTTTAAGTCCAAAAGACATGGCAGGTAGATACCCCATTATAACTTTTACTAACTCCCATTAGGAATATGTCCCAATACCATCATGTTTCAAGGCTACAGGGGACACCCCTAGCTGGTTCAGGTCCTTCACTGTTAGCCCTTCTTCAGGTATTGAATAACACGCCTATATCTGCTGCCCCCAGCTTTCTCATTCTGTAGAACCCTAAGCACAGAATATCCCTCAGGTCACTGACCTTGGAAAAATGATTTAGCCTCACACACATCCATTCTGATGAAACAGGGTGTCCCTGACTTGGCCTGGACTGAGTCAGCTATGTCTAGCATGTGACCTCCTTCACTTCATATAGATTAATAGGTATGGATTAATATTCTTGGGGAATTTAGGTGTTATTTTAAAATTATCCATGCTTGTCCCCACTAGAGTATAAATTCTAAGGACAAAAGCAGTGGCCTGCTCATCAGCTTTGTCCCACCAGGGTTCATCATATAGCACACACCTACCTCTCGTGGTCTAAAGATGCAATGAAACAATGTCTAAAAAATAACTAGTAAAGAACCCACCCCAAAGTAGACTCTCAATAACTAACAGTGCCCCTCAAATTGTATTTTCCTTTACCTTTCCACAAAGTAAGGCTGTGTGAAGCACTTAGCCATTTAATTTCGTATTAAGTATTTTACTTGACTCTTATCTTCGAACATCAAGTCACGTATGATTCATACGTGAATATTTCAGTTCTGTGATGCTGCTTTTTGTTGTTGTTTTTCAAGCCTAAAGGTCATCACTAAAACAATGGTTTCCAAGCACTAATTACTTGATAAATAGTTGATGGATGGAAGAATGCATGAATGATTTCAATCTCCTTTTCAATCTACTCTATCATCTCCTCTCCCAAACATTATAGATGTAATTAAGAATTTAGAGCAAACCAGTATTTCTAAACTCATAAAGACCAAAGCACACATATGGAGATGTCTAACTCCCAGTCTTACTCACATTCCCACCCATGGAGGCAAGTGCCCTTTGTTTTGCAAGAACATCTGAGAGTAACCAACAGAAGTAATCCAAACTTCCAGGGTTTATGCAAAATTAAGATTTAGCTTCTATGGTGTAGTAAGAGAGGAAGCTTTTGGTTTGCAATGTAGAGAGTTAAAAGTCTCTGGGTCTCTATCACCTTCATTTAAAAGCTCAGCTTAACAAACCTGTCCATTAGATATATTTCACCAACATTAAGTTATTATGACTTTATAAAGTTCTGATAAAGTTAAAATATCATATATACATGAATAAGAACTCAAAAGAGCTATATAAAAGTAGACTAATATTACTTTGCTTCTCTGTAAAATGAAAATGTAAGATGGAGAGTAGTTCAAGAAATTTTTATATAGCATAGATTATCATATGTAAGTACTACACAGATAAAGATTTTCTGAAACATGTTTTTAACCTCAAAAGTATTTTGTCACGAAGCTCCAATTTCATAATGCTTAATTATCTTATAAAATCTCATATAACACTTTAAAACATAGTAATGGATAGTTTTTCACAAACAAAAAATTCCTTTTAATGGACATCAGCTAGCCAGAATGTGAATTTAGGTTGAAGATGGTTTTTCTCTCTCCTTTCTTCTTATTTTTCTCTTCTCTTCTTTCCTTCTCTTAGAATTTTGGATATTTTTAAATGAAATATTCCATAATTCAAAATGAGAAACAGTGATTACTCAATAGCCTGGAAGAAACAGGAAATAATATTCAAGGTGATGTTCCCAACTTACAGGCTTTCCCCAGGCTATGCCTAAAAGAGAGGGAAGAGAAACCAAAATGTGTTTTCCCACTTCTACTTTTCCCGCAGCCCCAAGAAGACCTCCTGGCAAAGCTGTCACATCTAATCTTAGTTTACATTCCTGGATGTACTTTACTAACCTCTTATCCCGTTTCCAGCTGACAAGCTGAAGAGCACATCTGCGGTTTCTCGTTTTGATTGTAATCTTTTTAACTCCAGTCTTCACTACAGATTCTATTGTCTGATAATCTCCCTACTTGAACCCATTTGACTGACTCAGAGTGCAGGTAGCAAGCAGGGACCACACTTTCACCAACCATGTTCAGTCCCTTTTCTCCTTTTCACTCAATGCCCAAGTTCCTCAAGACCATGACTGTTTCAAACAAGGCCCAGGGATGCAGAGTCAAACTGTCATAGACCTGCACTTGAAGAACGTGAAGCTGAGAGAGAATGTGTACCTTTGCTCATGATTACATGCCAGCAAGTACTAGAAAGAGGATTTGATCTCAGGTCTCCCAGATTACAACAGTCCCTATTCTTAACCAATTTTTGCAATATTTTATTTATTTTTAAACACATGTGAAATAGGAATTACACTTATTCTGTATACCTCTTGAAATCCTGACTTAACAATTAAACTAGTTTTTAGAATACAATAAATATTTACTCAAGTAGAAATCACTAGGCCATCTCTCAGAATTTCTGTTTGGATAAGAGATTGGTCGCTTAATCTTGAAAGCCATTAGTCTCTTTTAAAGATGTGGTTCTTTATATCTGCAAATGACATACCTTATAAAGGGCTAGTATCCAAAATATATAAAGAACTTATACAACTCAACACCGAAAAAACCCAAATAATCCGGGATCCCTGGGTGGCGCAGCGGTTTGGCGCCTGCCTTTGACCCAGGACGCGATCCTGGAGACCCAGGATCGAATCCCACGTCGGGCTCCCGGTGCACGGAGCCTGCTTCTCCCTCTGCCTATGTCTCTGCCTCTCTCTCTCTCTCTCTCTCTCTCTATCTCTGTGTGACTATCATAAATAAATAAAAATTTAAAAAAAACCCAAATAATCCAATTTTAAAATGGGCAGAAAACCTCGGCAGACATTTCTCCAAAGAAGACATTCCAATGGCCAACAGACACATGAAAAGATGTTCAACATCATTCATCATCAGAGAAATGCAAATCAACACTACAATGAGATATCATCACCTCACATCTCTCAGAACGGCTATATTCAAAAACACAAAAAACAAGTGTTGGCCAGGATGTGGAGAAAAAGGAACCCTTGTGTACTGTTGGTGGGAATGCAAACTAGTGTAGCCACTATGAAAAACAGTATGGAGTTTCCTCAAAAAAAAAAAATTAAATAGAACAACCATATGATCTATTAATTCCACTATTGGGTATTTATCCAAAGAATACAAAAACACTAGAAAAGATGTATGCATTTCTTTTTTCTTTTTTCTTTTTTTTTTAAGATTTTACTTATTTGACAGAGAGAGCAAGAAAGCACAAGCAGGGGGAGCAGCAGAGGGAGAGGGAAAAACAGATTCCCCAATGAGCAAGGAGCCCAATGTGGGGCTTGATTTTAGGGCTGTGAGATCATGACCTGAGCTAAAGGCAGATGCTTAACTGACTGAGCCACCCGGGTGGCCCAATATATGCATTCCTATGTTTACTGAAGCATTATGTACAATAGCCAAAGTATGGAAGCAACCCAAATGTCCATCAAAAGATGAATGGATAAAGAAGATGGTGTGTGTGTGTGTGTGTGTGTGTGTGTGTGCGTGCACCCGCGCGCACAATGGAATATTACTCAGCCATAAAAAAGAATAAAATTTTGCCATTTGCACAACATGGGTGGAGCATGGGTATTATGCTAAGTGAAGTAAGTCAGTGGGAGAAAGATAAATATGTAGGATTTCACTCATATGTGGAATTTAAGAAGCAAAACAAATGAACAAAGAAAAAAAGAGATAAACCAAAAAACAGACTTAACTATAGAGAAAAGCCAAGGTTTACAGAGGAGGGGAGTAGGGAGACAGGTGAAATAGGTGAAGGGGATTAAGAGTATACTTAAGATAGGCACTGGGTAATGTATAAAATTACGGAGTCACTAAATTGTATACTTGAAACTAATATAACATTGTATGTTAACTATACTAGAATTAAAAAATAAATATTTAATTATTTAAAAACCAACATCTGAGGCAAATATTTCAGAATCAAGCTTAAATGGAAAGTACAGTCCCAATGAAAAGAAAAAAAGTAGGGAAGGAAGGAAAGAAAACACAAGGAGGGGTCAGGAGAGAGGGCATTACAAAGCTTCACAAGAAAATACAGCCAGTGGTTCAAGCATGATAGGGCGATGTCCTCAAATATGGATACCACGTGGAAACATGGCACCTTGGGTGAGTTAGGAGAGCATTCTGTCTATACAGTTCTTTAAGCCACTTTTCTCTCATTGGGCAAAATCAAGCCCCAAGTCATAATAACCCTCTAATATTTCCCTTTTTTTTTATCCTGTCTTCTGCATAACTGCTGGAAAAGAAGCCAGAGCCTATGAACTGTTTGGATAGCACCTCTTTTAAGCCCAGAAGTTTTATAAGGACCCTCCATGAGACTTGTTAGTCTGGACCTAGAGGTTGGACCTGGGTGTCAGAGCTGCCGTGGCCAGGCCTCACCCCAGCAGAGGATGTATTGTGAGATAAAGCGGTGACAATGTGGTGAGGCCTTCCATTAAGCAAGTTACCAAGCCCTAGAGAGGCACCAAGTTGGGTCTAATACAGCTGCTTAGACAGAGAATCTTATGCTCCCTTGAGTTCCAACAGCCTATGATTCAAAACATCCCAGTGGGGATGATAACCTGCTGAAGATCAAACAGCCATGTTAGCAGCAGCAGATTTAAAATGCAACTCCTGAGACCTTGTCTAGTGTTCTTTCCACTACAGCAGAGCCTTCTTAAAACTCCTCAGAATCCTTTTGTGTCCTCAGAGTCCTCTGGGTAGGAAATATCCATACATGTATCCCAAACTAATAAATTGTGCCAGCTATTTAGATATTGAATATTGAATTTTAAAAATATATCCTTTTTTTAAAAACATGTAGTCTTTTGTTTTTTTTTTGTTTTGTTTTTTGTTTTTTTACATGTAGTCTTGATTTGTCTTTCAGGTTTCCAATTTTGGTGGAACAAAAGGAATAAAGAAATATTTCTTTGCTGTTAGAAAAATAATATAAGTGCAATGATAAATGAAAACTGCCCATGGTATATTAGAAACAGCTCATACTAGATTGTATGGCTGTCTTCCCTAATGCTTGTTATATGACTTCACATTGGTAACCTGAAATTGGCCATGGTGAAAAACAATAAAATTTTACAAAAAGGCTTTTTATTTCTCAAGATCCAAGCAGTAAACATCAGCCAGCACACTACTATACACAGTCTCAGTTTTAGAGACACTACAGAAAGTTATAGAGCATGTTCCCTTTAAAAATGGCAGTAATATTGAACCTCAGAAAAATATTGCCATGTAGTAAAATGTCCTCTGAAGACTATGCTAGGTGGTGGGCCAATTAAAGTAGCAAGCTATTTTAAAATTTATTATAGCAAGCTCTAAGTAATTAATTTAATATATCTATATCTATATATATCTCTATGTAACAATGCAGGCTCTGCATGGTTAATCTTCCAAGTCTTCTAGGAAGTCAGGACCCCAAGTATTTAAATTAAAACCTCTAATTTTTAACTGTCAGCTTAATTTTTTTCCCTAAATATCTCCATGTTTTCCAAAATGTCCATAAGACAAACTGGGAACCTTGGCTTCAAGTTTGCAAATTCTGGTTTAAACCAAGTATGATCTCAAAGGGTACCATCATACACATCTTCAATGAAACATCAGTAAGAAAGATTTGGTCTGAATTTTCTTTTTCTGAAGGTAGTCTTCTAGGCTACTGATTTTAACATTAGCCGTTACTTGAGTGGGCTTCCAGTAGGATAATTGGCAAGACATGAAAATATTCTATATCCTACCTGAGGAAATATCTTTATTACCTTAAAATGCCCATAGATGGAAAATAAAATACTGGGGGGAAAAAATCTTCCTTCCAAATCCTAAGTTATATTCTACTGGAAATGACGTCATTTGTTAAAAGAACATAGTGAAGTCTAAGATTCTCTTATATGATCCAGATACATCTACAGGACAGGCACAGGTGGGTGGTCCCTTGCTTTGTGACTGGAGCTGCAATTTTCATAGTTTGCCACTGTCTGCAATCTACCTTCATAAATGCCTGATGAACTCAAAGTTTCTTGTTTTCTTTTAATTTGGTAAGAAAGAAAGATCGTACTCTCTTAAAAAAATTAAAATGTATATATTCAAGGATACAACTTGACTTTTCAATATAAATAGACATAGTGAAAAGATTACTAGTCAAGCTCATTGACATATCCATCTGCTCCAACCCAACAGTTATCTTTTATGCATGTGGGGAGAGTACCTGAATCTACTCTCAGCTAATTTCCAGTATTCAATACAGTTTTATTAACTATACTTTTCACACTGTACATTATATCTCTAGATTTTTTTCATCCTAATCACAATTTTCTACCCTATGACCAGTATCTCCCCATTGGCAACCACTCTTCTACTCTCTAATTCTATAAATTCAACTTTTTTTAGATTCCACATACAAGTGAGCATGCAGTATTTTCCTTTCTCTGTCTGGCTTATTTCCCTTAGCATTATGTCCTCTAGGTTTATCTAAGTTATTGCAAATGGTAGGATCTCTTCTTTAAGACTAAATGATATTCCCTAATATATTTACTTACATATATATATCTATATAGATATTTACATAATATACACAATATTTTATATACATGATCTATATATGTATTTACTATATATCTATATATGTTCTATATATACCTATCTATGCATAGTCTATATATGCAGATGTATATTTATATCTATATTTATATACAGATATATATATAAATATTACAGATACTTAGACACAATCGATGTGTTACAATTTTTTTATCCATTTATCCATCAGTACAGACTTAGGTTGTTTCCATGTATTGACTATTGTGAGTAACAGTACAATAAACATGGGAGTACAGGTTATATCCCCAAGGTACTCATTTCATTCCCTTTGGGCCTATCACAAAAAAGTGATGCTCTCCCTGGGATTTATATCCATGCCCAATGGACTATACTCTTTAATTTCTGATTGTACTCTTTTTCTGAATTCTCTCAGGCTCCAAAAAGCTACCTGTCTGGATGTCTTGCTATCAGGTGTTCTCTGTACACACATAGACCAGTAGAGTTTCACTAGTAAGCAGAGCCAGAAAAATATGGAAACATCCCACTGTAGGGAGTTACATGGTTTTGAGTCAAACAACAGGAAATATGGATGCAAGTATTTGAGCACACAGATGCATAAGAAACACTCCTTCAGATTCTATCTCAACCTTATATAACTTAGATTCAGTCTAAACCTTAATTCTCTTGATTATATTCTATCTGCCAATCCACAACTTTGTTGGACCTAAGTTTTTAAATTTATATTTACCTTTCACATACTACCTAAATCAGTAGCATTTGGTTGTATCTTTCAACTTTGCAGTGTCAAGAAACATAGTTTCAGGTATTTAAAGGGTCGGGAAACATCAGAAAAACTTTTTTAAAAAATAGTTTGTTATCACTCTGTAAAATATACTCAATATATTTTATTTCAACTCTTAGAAAACATTTTGAGTGTCTCTAAATTTAAATAAGTGGGTGAAAT
Organism: Vulpes lagopus; assembly: GCF_018345385.1. Lineage (NCBI taxonomy): Eukaryota > Metazoa > Chordata > Mammalia > Carnivora > Canidae > Vulpes > Vulpes lagopus. The sequence goes on from NC_054846.1 coordinate 44,039,949, forward strand.
TATTAATACACCATAGCACATAAAAAATCTGGAAACACAGAGAAAAATGTTGTTTTACTTTTTTCTAATGAACAACTGTTCAGACCTTGAGTACAATCAATATGTTTTTTCCTTATTCAGTGCAAAGAAGATTAGACAAGTGATCACACAGTTTTCTGTCTCAATTAGAATGGTATCCTTAAAATTCTTTTCATTTCTTTATCTACATTTGGAGATTAAAAAACAGTATGTCTAAAGCACTGCAAAATGCACACAAATCCAACTGGCTTGAGTATACCACATTCAAGACTTAGCACCATTAATATTTGTTTTTACTGAGCTCGTGAGTAAACAAACCAGGAAGAAATAGGAGACAATAAATTTTAAAAATGGGCTATTTCTCAAATGCAAATATTTTGGCTCAAGTTGAAACATTATATTGTTTCTAGACACATAATATTTTAAAATAGCAAAACCAATATTCTCTTAAAATATACCACATGCTGAGGAGAAAATATGTAATCTATTAAAATATTGAGCAGAACCTTTTCTCATAGAATACAACCATGTGTATCAAGAAGATTAATAAATATTACTTTGACAAGGTTACTGGAGAGAATTTTTTTTCAATTTTATTATCCAGAAAAAGATACATTGATTACCAACTTCCATTAATCTTATTTATTAAGACTACTTTATATTCTACTAAAATTCTATCTTCTAAGTAAAAAGAATGCAAGCAAATCCCCATTGCACTGACTTAGTATCTTTGACAATAAAGAGTTCCTAGGCAGATTTTGCATTATATGGTTTAGATCACCATTTAAATTTATGCACATTACCTGGTGACATCAAGCTTTGGGACCAAAAGAGAAAACAGTTTCTGCTATGTCAAAGGTCAGTTATTCCTGTGTGCCAGAAAATATGAACTTGTTTACCTACTTTGTTATAATGTTCTTAGAAAGTACAGACTTCAGCAGCATGCATTTTCCTTCTCAAAAGGCCAAATAGTAGCTAAAAATAAAACATAGCTTTACCATCTCCCTGGGACGTTCAGTCAAATAGATAAATGGTGGGTGGAATGACTGAAATATCCATGTTTTATTAGGCAATTCAACATTCCTCCATCTTCCAGAATATGCTGTCTTTATTTTTTAAAAAATGCAGTTGGAAAAAATATGTAAACAAATGACCAAAGAAGTAACTCAAAATCAAGTCATATTGTCATATGCCTCAAACTCTACCTCAGTAAAGCCGAAAAGAAAACAAAAACCCAAATTTAATGAAGTACTACTATAAAACTCTTGCAGCTACAAATACGGAAGTTCTGGATATAAGAAGGCAGGTCAATCTATGCTAAAAACCAGAGTTGTGATAGGTTATCTATATGTCTCTTAGAAGCTTACTGCAGTGGTCTTAAGAGGTACTACCTGCTAGAGGAGCGTCTCATGCTTGTAGTGGGGGGAAGAAGTTAACCAAAGTTTGTTGAGAACTTTCAGTACAGAGCATCAGAACAGTTTACTGAGATCTTGGATGGATTTTTAGCAAAACAAAGCAAACCAGTGTTTGTGGGGTAAGGAAAAGGCAGGCAAGCACAATGCTATGAAGCTTTTGACAACAGCCTTCCTTTCTGCCTACACTGGAACAGAAAGCACCAATTTCTGCCTGCCCTTGCAGGAACTGTCTGCATTCAGACTTCTCTGGCTGTAATTCCAATACGCCAATATTTGCTATAAAAATATGAGCATATGACCTATTAAACTCCTCCTAATAAATCAACACTCAGGCAGGCTGTCCATATGTCTAAATGTTGGTTTAGTTCAAATGTAGCTACTCATTCCCCTTCCAGAGCCATTATTTATTCTCCGTATATATACCACACGCACGTGCACGCACACACATGCCCATGCATGAGGAAGGGTCAGCAGGAGTAAGACAGTGATGGTGTTAATGATGTTTAAACTATCAACCAACCCCATTTCCTTGTTAACCATCCGACCCCCTTCAAGCTAAACTCCTATCCAATAGCCCACATTCCATAAACCAATCTGCTTGAGTTACAGGAAAGGCCTTGCCTCACTGGTTTTTACTCCTTTGAAATCTGTCAGATTTGGGCGTGGCAGTGCTGTCAAGGTGATGGCAGTACTGCAAATCCATGCAACCCCAGAAGATTTTGATGCTTGTGTATGTGAGTGTGCATCCACGTACATGTTCATCGTGATTTCCAAACTTAACCCCTTCAGTAGAATTACAGGAGAGAGAAAAAAAAAGCAAATTGCTATAGATTGCATGTCTATGCTTCTCCCCAATTCCTATGTTGAAACCTCACCTCCAACCTCACACTAGGAGGTAGGACCTGTTGGAGGTGATTAGGTCATGAGGGCACAATTCTCATGCATGGGATTAGTGCTCTTCTAAAAGAGACTCAAGGGGTGCCTGAGTGGCCCTAGTCAGGTAAGCATCCAACTCTTGATTTTTGACTCACGTCATAATCTCAGGGATGAGGGATCAAGCCCTGGGTTGGGTTCTGTGCTGGCAGTGGTGTCTACTTAAGATTCTGTCCATCTCCCCTTCTCCCTCTCTAAAAAATATTTTAAGAATTAAAAAATTTAAAAAAAAAAAAATTTAAAAAATAAATGAGACTCCAGAGCACACTCTCATCCTTTCCACCACATGAAGACACAATGAGAAGACAGCCAGCTACGAACTAAGAAGCGGACCCTCAACAGACATGGAATCTGCTGGCACCTTGATCTTGGACTTCCTAGCCTTCAGGACTGTAAGTAATAAACTTTTCTGGATAAGGCATCCAATCTAGGAGCCCAAATGGACCAAGATAACAATTACTGCTCCAAATCCATTTTGTGTAATTACAACCATGACTGCAGCCTCTGTCCCTTGGAGGGTTGGAGACACATACCACTTGAAGAGAGCCCATCAACGCCTTCTAGCATAGCTCGCTTCAGGAAAGTCAGCTTTGCCAGCTTATGGTGCTTAGTTCTCATCTTTAGATCTACTAACCAGCTTCTCACCGCCCTCCAACTCCTTGGCAGCCTGTCCATACAATCCGGACCTTTCTCTACCCATTCTCCACACCCATGTTACCCAATCTTTGGGCTCTACTTCTCTTTTTTCTTTGCATGTGAGATTATCTATTTCTATTCTCCCTAAAACCTTTATTCTTGGTTTTGTGTTTTCTAAGAAAAAATGTTACCTCTAATCTCATTTTCAGTTCTTCACATGTCTCTTTTTTTTCCATGATTAATTTATGTTAATGTCAAGATTTATTACAGCTGTCTCTAGCTAAGTCACTAGGGAGCTTGTGTAATATAAAGGTAATCAATTAATAATTACAGATTGCTAAAAATGTTTTCCAGTCTCCGCAATTTAAATGTCCTTTTTAGGAATTATTCAGAAAAGGGAAGTAAGAGGAAAAAGGCTTTACACCGGACACCTCTTGCACACAAATAATGGAATATAGACTTCTCATCACCCCAAATTCCATCAAGCTGGGAGTATCCTGTAATTCTGATTTCTCTAAATAAACAAACTACCCCTTTGAAAATAAAACAGATTTTAGAGTACAGATCAGATAAATGGAGAATTAAAATCTTTCTCCCATGGGAAAGTTAGATTGAAAGCATATAACATACACTAAACCAGAAATGAAGCATCCTGGATGAGCTGAAATTATTTTCATCACACTCTGAATAGGTAGCCTTGCCAGAAATATGCCATTAAAGAACAAAACTGTGGAGCCCTCAGACAAGTTATGTTAATTAATGTGTCATTTACAAGTTATGTAAATACCTCATTAAAAACTGTAAAGTATTAAAGAATTACTTGTCAAATTTTAATAAATACAATATTGTAGAATCTCATCATTTAATTCATTCTGTGCATCAGACCCTCAGATTCCTAATTATGTATTTGCTATAATGTGTATATAAGTCATCATGGCAGGCTTTCTAGCCAATATTAACTATAGTCCTGACTTTCATTTCACCAACTTTAATATTTGGTCTCTTTATCTAAAGGACATAAACAATGGCAAAAGTTCTTAACCTCTTTTTGGTGGGGTGGTAGGAGTGTCATGATCCCTTTGAAAAGTGGATAAAAGGTACAGACACTCTTCAGAGAGAGGCATATGGGAACGTGTGCATGTATATACATCATACATCCACACAAAGAATTTCAGCTATAATTTCAGGGATTCCTCAGAGCTCTTAATTATTCATGGCCAGGGAAGATCCTAAGGACACATCATGACCTCATAACACTGGAACTATTCTGTTAAAATTTCTAAACAGCCTTCCACATTCTACGTGAAGGAATCCTTCTAAGATTTTAAATGGCAACATACAAATGTGAGAAATGGCCAGAAACTTTGTACACTTCCATTTCTAGAAGATTGGAAAGAACACTTTTTATTTAAAAAGAACAACAATAACAGCACATACCTTCACAGACAAAAAAAAAATCATTATTAGCCATGTAGAAATACTGAGCACTAGAAATTCAACTAGTCCAAATGGAAACATACATTGTTAACCGACCAGATTTTCAGAACTAAGTACCAAAAAATATATAAAGTAGTTCGTTAATTTTCATTTGATTACCTGATGAAATGAGATTTTGGAAATACTGGGTAAATTAAGTATATGCTATGACTAAAGGTGTTTCCTCTTTCTTTTTGCTTTTAAGATGTAGCTACTAGGGAAAAAATTTTTTAAAGATTTTATTTATTTATTTGGCAGAGCGTGAGCATGAATGGGAGTGGGGGGATGAGCAGAGGGAGAAGGAGAAGCAGACTCCCGCTTAGCAGGGCTGGATCCCAAGACCCTGAGATTACGACCTGAGTGGAAGGCAGACGCTTAACAACTGGAGCCACTCGGGTGCCCCACTACTAGAAAATTTTAAATGAGATATGAAGCTTGTCTTATATTTCTCCTGGAACAGTGCTGGTCTAGATAAATGTAAATCAACAGTTATTCATTATACATCTAATCCTGCGGGAGGACTGGACCATCATAATCATTCACCTACAGGCACTACATACCTGACTCATCATGCATTCCCAACATACAGATATGAAAAACTACTGTATCTCACTGCCTTGACTCCTTCCTCCTCCATCACTAGCCCTATTGCCCCTTCTGCTTTTCTGATCTACGTCATGTTTTCTTCTATCACTGCCCCTGCCCCTACTGTGCAGCACTACAAACACTGGAATATTCCTACTTGGAAGGCCCCTTCAATCCTGGGCCATTTACAAGTTATGTAAATACCTCATTAAAAACTGTAAAGTATTAAAGAATTACTTGTCAAATTTTAATAAATACAATATTGTAGAATCTCATCATTTAATTCATTCTGTGCATCAGACCCTCAGATTCCTAATCATATATTTGCTATAATGTGTATATAAGTCTTTTAAATGTGGCCTTTTAAAATATTGTTGGACTTAGTATTCATTCCCTCATTTCATCTCTATTTTCTCTCAGCATGATACAGTTTGCATTATTGAGCACTTGCCTCAGAAAAGCTGGAAGCTGGTAAATTCTTGGGATTTTCTATGATTCCAGCCCTGAGGAAGTTAACCATCATGTATGAGATAAGACATTCAAATATAAAACACCACTGCCAAATTTAAAGGAGGAATGCAATCAAATGGTGACAATTATGGGATGGACCATAACTAGGTGTCATAAAAATTTCCTTTAAAAAATAGTATAAATTATTGCCTATCAAGTTTTTCTTTTTTTTTTTAATTTTTATTTATTTATGATAGTCACAGAGAGAGAGAGAGAGAGAGAGGCAGAGACACAGGCAGAGGGAGAAGCAGGCTCCATGCACTGGGAGCCCAACGTGGGATTCGATCCCGGGTCTCCAGGATCACGCCCTGGGCCAAAGGCAGGCGCCAAACCGCTGCACCACCCAGGGATCCCTCAAGTTTTTCATCTTAAATGTCACTGCTAGAACCAGAGTCAGTAAGTTCATCTCTGTAATGTTCCAAAGCATTTGACTAAAATGCGAAAAAAAAAGAAAAAAGAAAAGTACTGATTTACAGAAAAACAAAATAAAAATATTTGACTGTTTTTGACATTTTGATGACTAGAAGCAATGACTTGAATATCATCTCACATATCGTATAATCACATACAAACTCATGTTTTTGTTTTTGTTTTGCTTGCAAGGAAATGCAGTCTTTACATAATGAAGAATTCAGATCCCTGAGGACTTAAAATAATTCTGAGGAAACTTCAAAGCAGAAAACTGGAAATTTTTATTTGATATTTAGAAGGATACAATTGCTAAGGACCTAAGTAGATGAAACATTATTTTCCCAGCATTTTGTTTGATGTATCTTACAAATAGCCAACTTACATCAGTTCACAAACTTTTGTCAGTAACGTGTATTGATCACCAACTATGTGATTTATTTTTTAGGTAATGATTTTTCAACCACCTTGTTTTCAATGCAAAGGACAGCATTTAACAAGGAGGTATGTCTGCCTGCTATAACCGATTCTTAATCTTGGTCAAACAAACGTGTTCCATGTAATAGGGCAAAGTTCACAATTTCTCCCAAGTCTTCAATCTCCGTCCTTTCTGAAAAATCCATATGTCATACAGCATTCTGAATACAATTCACTTTCCAGCTTAACCTTGGCCTTTGCCCATAATTATAAAAGGCCTGCATAATAGCAGTAATCCGGTTTACTCCTGTTCATGTGACAGGGCAATCGATACTGCTGCAGCATTTCACACATCATCTCCTACTTTCACTCTATTCATTTTGAAGTAACTACAAGACTCTGCATAGGATCCATATCTGTGTACTCAGGAATGAAACAGCAGTTGTCAAGAGACACAAACTCATAATAAAGGAATTGAAATAAAAGCAAAATGAACTCTCGAAACTGCAAGACAGATAAAACCATGACAGACAAAAAATAAAAGTACATAATAAATTACTTCCAGTTTTTGAAGCCTATAAATGTGAAATGTGTATAGCAACAGCAATATCCTATATGTACCTACTAGAAATCTGTTGAACAAGAAAATGTGAGAGTACCATATTACTTGTTACTATACACATGAATTCTGTATTTTTCTACGCTTTATGTTTGTTTCTATATTCTAACTTTTGTATTTTTATATATCAGCATACGCCTGAAAGCATACACAATCAAATCTAGAATAGACATACTAAAAAACCATTTCAAGTAACCACACTCCATAACATGATTTTATCTATGTTATACCTATGTGACACACAAGTATTCAGTAATTTCTTGTTGAGTCAATGAAGGAATGAATGAATAACAAATGCAAAAATAGGGGCAGCCTGGGTGGCTCAGCGGTTTAAGCGCCTGTCTTCGGCCCAGGGCATGATCCTGGAGACCCAAGATCAAGTCCCACATCGGGCTCCCTGCATGGAGCCTGCTTCTCCCTCTGCCTGTGTCTCTGTTTCTCTCTCTGTGTCTATCATGAATAAATAAATAAAATCTTAAAAAAAAAAAAAACAAATGCCAAAATACAGAATACTGGATTTTTCTTCAAATAGTGTTTGATGAAAACTGTGAATTAATTGTGCTATAGAATCTCACTGGTTCCTTTCTCCCTACACAATGAGATGGAAAAATTTCCCAAAATAGTCTTAATTGAAGATCGATGGGTGAGAAAAGAGGGTAGAAGCTGGGAGGATGGGAAATTCATCAAGACAATTTAGTAATATCTGTTTCCTGTAGCAATGACTGGCTCATTGGCAAATCAGCTTTGGGTCTGTTGTTTCACATTTTTAATTTAATGATTTGGAAGGAAAACAAATTTAGCATATGATACCTTCTAGATATACTACAAACACCAGTGAAGTCATGAAAATAGAAAAATATAGTCTAGTATCAATAAGAAACAGATTCAGGATGCCTGGGTGGTTCAGCGGTTGAGCATCTGCCTTTAGCTCAGGGTGTGATCCCAGGGTCCTGGGATCGAGTCCCATAGCAGACTCCCTGCAGGGAGCCTGCTTGTCCCTCTGCCTAGGTCTCTGCCTCTCTCTGTGTCTCTCATGAATAAATAAAATCTTTTAAAAAAATAAGAAACATATTCTCCCTCAAGTGAATTGTGGTCGAGGGGAATCCAAGATCAAGTGATTAAGATAACACAAATACATACATGTGCATGCACACATGTACACATACAACAGGAAGGGTAAAATCAGAAAAATGTATATAGTCCTGTCATAAATCTTTTTTCTAATAAATTTATGAAGGTATACTCAATTTCATCAAATCTACTGTGGTATCACAAAATTAAGAATATGTCTACAAATATCTAATTGATAAAAGAGGAACAATAATCCTGAAGAGTATATGTATTCATAATTGACCCAGTTGAATTTCTTTCCAAGATGTAGCTAAAGAAACATGTGACAACTCCTTGCAAGCTTTTTTTCCTTCAGCTATCTATAGTAAAATGAAACCATTATTTCCCAAAGCTTCTCAGGTTCTCTGCACTAGTAGAAAAATGGACTATTACTGTTTAATGCACTGGCCTCAAATGATTTCCCTAGTGCTTATTCATTCAAGGAAAATGTGTTCTTGTGACCCTTGCCTTTAGAAATTAAAATGAATAATTGGAGAAATTATTAAATAATTGAAATCCATAGAATGTGCATTGGCAGCTTAACCACAGATAATTTCACCTGTCATTTATACCTCACAAGCTCTCTGATGAACATTATGATCAAGTAAATTAAGTAATGATACAGGGTTTTTTAATGATGACACTAGGAACTTTCCAGTACAGAAGACAAAATGCACAAGGGAATAATTTGAGTACTATGAACTAATGGCTGAATTTCTGGGTTTATCCTTGTAATAGTGAAAGTTTTACATAGGGAAATAGGCCTAAATTTCATTTTTATTTAGTTTTCAGTGGGAGGGAGGAGAACCACATGAAATGTTTTACCAGGATGGCTTTAGGCCTTCACTGGGCATTAATCAAGAATGTGGATTCCTGAGAATCTGCTTTGCTACTCTTTTTTGTTGTGGGGAAAAATAAAAATACTGGCAACCATATATCACGCTTGCCTTCTACTTCTTCATTTACAATTACTCTTCACATTTTTCTTGCTCTAGTTGTTACATATTAAAATATTACTACCCTTTCTGAAGAAAGCCAAGGTTCAGCATTGGCTCACCAAGACCAGTCGGACTGATTAACAAATTAATATGTATCATCAAGTGTGAAGAAAGCAGAAGGGATTGAGACCATTCTCAACCATGGATAGGCAGCAGAAAAGAAGAAGGTGTGGTCCACAAAATAGGCTGTGCACCCACTTTAGCCTGGGGCGGGCCTAAGTGGATTTCCCATCTGTGGCTCCAAGGCCCCTTCACCAAGCGCCACAGTCAGAAGCTGAACTATAGCCTGAAGGACTTGTCAGAATCTTGCCAAAAATCTATCTATGAAGGATGTTTCTTTCTGGGCTAATGATGACTAGTGACAACTTATTAGGATCACATAATGTGTCAGGGACATCACTTTCAATGAATCAGTAAATCCTATAAAGTAGGTACTGTTTTTTATCCTTATCTGATATTAGAAAACAGCCTGAGAGAGGTTATCTGATTGAAACCACATACAAAGTGGCATGAGCAATCGAAAAGATCACTCCTATTCTTTAGATGCACAAAAAAAGCATCAGAAGCTAAAATTATACCAGTAAAAAAATAGCTGAGAAGATTTAGGAAGGCAGTCTCAGGAGTGAGAATCCTATATGTGACCAAATTATTCGTTTTTTACATACTTCCAACATTCCCAGTATAACAAGCAGTCATTGAGGTAGAGTCAGTCCTTGCTCAAGCAACAGTATTCTTATTCAACAAAATGTATAAAATGCATTCTAAACACCTACTCTTAAGGATTTATTGCCTAATGTCAAATTCAAATTTCTCACGAATGGAAAGAAATCTAGATGTAGTACAGTATTTCAGCAAGAGTGCAAAAGAAACAGAGTTATTAGCTGGAATGAATGGCAGTGAGAACTGTGTCAGGATGGAACAACACTTGCTCTAAGGCCACTTTTGGGAAAGGAGGTACAGGGATTTTATAATAATAATTATTACTATTATTATAATAATACACTGATAAGAGCAGCCACAACAACCACTACACATGTTCACATTTATAGGATGCCCACCATGTGCCAAGTGTTGCTCCAGCAAATTTAAGCAAATTGACTCATTTAATTCTCACAATAACTCTATAGGTAGGTAACAAAGTTATAGCCCCATTTCTTAAATGAGACACAAGGTCACAGAGCTAGCAAGTAGTTGAAGCAGGGATTAATTCTCAAGCAGCCTGGATTTTCAGCACATGCTCCAAATTACAAAAAACCATGCCCACACAGCAGCCCCTTAGTCATATGTGGTATTTCCAGGATAGAACACAGAGGCCTAATCCTTACTAGGCTCTTCCTTCCATCACCCATCATAAGCTGAAGAAACCAAATGAATCTCTTAAATTTGCAGTGCATGAGTCAATTTCTATGTTATTGAAGGTTTCTAACAATAATCCTTTCAATTATTACCTGTACGATTATTACCTGTACCATATAGAAGTACAGTGTCTGAAAGTGTGCATATCAAGCAGAAGAGGCATACTTCAAAAGAAGACCATCTAAGATTGAGGAAAACTAAAGAGAAATTAGGAATATTACTACTGTTTCCACCTTGCATTTTAAGAAATCCTTCCCTCCAACTAACTCTAAAATCACTTTTTATGTATACTAAAAAATTCTTTCAATTTTTGAGGGCCAGAAACAAAGGAATAAATATAAAGGACTATATACTTGAGTACAGAATTAGCCTTAATGACACAGCAGTTTTACAAATGTTGAAATTAAATCTAAATTAATTTTAAAGAAAAGTGCACGGTTAGTGATGTTTGAATGGTTTTGAGCCATGTCCTTAGCCTAATCTTTGAAATTTTTAGAATACTAAGAGTGAAGCTAACTCCAAGAAAAATAGAAGAAAATTAATAAAATTACTAAAGACAGAATTTAGAACTCTTCTCACTCAAAGCCACCATCTGAAAAGCATAATGAAGCATTCACATTTTCCTCAGAAGGCTTTAATCGCTTTAACTTCATTATGTTTAACATTTCTCTAGCTCAAATCACAGCTATGAATCTTGCCACTGATCCTGGCTCAATATTCTCCCAGTGGTTCACTGCTAGTCAGGTTTGCACCTGCTTTCTGATTGCCTGCACCCATTTCCAAGTTGAAATCAATGAAACCCATTAGCATGTTCTCTACTTGGCACTTCAATTTTGGATAGAGATGTATTATTAATGTAATCATCCCGGCAAGCCTGGTTTAGCACAGAAGTAAAATTGAAGGGTTCACGATAGAGAACATTAATAAGAATACTTATTAAGTTGTATTGAAATCTAAATAATTGAATGCATATTTGATACAAATTTTAAATTGAAATGGATCACACCAAAGTAGAGGGTTATCACTGGAGTACAGAGATCCTTTATACCTTCAAAAGACAAAGCATGATTACTACCATGTATCACTGCATTCATGATATATAGCAATGATCACTTATTTCTAAATCTAAAGATAACTGCTCCTTCTTTTATGTTTTTACTCTGCTGAACATCTTCTATGAATAAAGCAATTCTTCTCCAAGTCAGGTAAAGACAGTGTAGAATTGCTGTATTTCTATCTCAAAGAAGTTTGAACCACAGGTACCAATTTTACTTGGTAAAATGTAAGATCCCAAAGGGGGGAAAAAAAAATCAGTGAGGGTATTGATGAATTCACCCACTACCAAAAAAACCAGAACTTTAATGTAACAATTAACCATTAGAAGATACTTGGTTAGTTATTCAATTTTCCTCAACAAGAACCTTCAACTATTTGAAAATTAATGTTCACTTTCCTTAGAGTTTGCCTTATGACATTATCATAATTAAAATAAAATATTAATTTCCAACATGTACCATCTTGTTTAAGTAATTCACTCTTTATATTCTAGGCAGTTACGATCTAAAATAGCCACCAAAGGGCTGTGGCTAGCTAAGTCGGTTAAGCGTCTGCCTTCAGCTCAGGTCATGATTCCAGGGTCCTGGGACCAAGCCCTGCATGGGGCTCCAGCCCCTCATTGGGCACCCTGCTCATTGCTCAGCAGGGAGCCTGTTTCTTCCTTTTCCTCTGCCCCTCTCTCCCTATTTCTATTCTTGTTAGCTCTCCTCTCAAATAAATAAATAATCTTTAATAAAAATAAATTCCACATACATAAACCATAGTTCTCACTTTTAAAAAAATTAATAGCCACCAAAGCAGACATCATAGAAGAGTAGCAACAGAAAGGTATTAAAACAACGGATGTGGCATACATAAACAGCTGCCTACATACACTGAGCATGCCAAAGTGAAGAGCAAAGTCTTGGAAAAAAACAAAAACCTTTGTCAGTTATGTTATAAGGGGGAATGCCATCAGAGTCCCTATACTGAAATTTGAGAAACCTGCTTATCTTCTGATTGCATTGGCAATTTCAGGCTAGAGATTAATGACTTATACAGCAATCCACTCCACATATATAAAGCACCTGCTTTATATTAGACTAGTGCACTTTTCCACTCATAAAGTTATGATAACACCTCCTTATAAGCCTCATGTTTTTCTTTTTTTTCAATAGTCTGCCTATATATCCTCTCTCATACAAACCATCAGTCACCAGAGAAGTCACCAGATACCTTACTTGAGAGGTATCAAGTAAGAGAAACACTTGGAAGATCGTTACAATAGTTCAGGTAAAAAATATGAGTTATCAAAACAGGTTAGATGCTGTGTGGATTAAAGGGAAGCATTTGAAATGTAATCATGAGATCTAATTGACCAGGATTTGTAATTGATTTGTTATGGGCATGGGCAAGGAGGTAGGATCCAGTAGGATATCAGGTCTTTAGTCTGGGTGAATTGCTAGACAGTGCATTTCTCCAGTTACATAAAGAAACCAGGAGCATCTGACTAAGAAGGTGATGGATTCAGTCTGAGGCCTCAGAAGATGCCCAGAAAGATATCTAGCAGGTTTTTCATGCTTGAAATTCCAGTGAGGACTCTGGACTAGAGACAGAGATTTGGCTGCCATCAGCATCTTTTTTGTGCTCTCAAATAGAAATATGATGCACTTCACATACAAAATGTAAAATCTTCCTACTAACTACATTTTTAAAGTTATATTTATGACAAATAGTTATATTTTATTTTACCAGTATCCAAAATATTTTTTCAGCATATGGCACTACTTCTATTTCAACTGCTAAGTAGCCATATGTGACTAGTGGCTACTGTATTGTGAACTGGGAGTGGTTGAAGTCTTGAAAATGTGTGTGTTACATGGAAAGTGTAAACTGAATAAGAAGGGAAGACTAGAACAGGAACCCTGGATAATGCCAAGAGAGATGATAAGAAAATAGCCTACAACTTGGATGAGGGGAAACTTTAAAAAAACTACAGTAACTGGGAAAAACACGAAGGAAAAAGAGATTAGTAGTGTAATGTACAAGGAAGTCCAGTTGGGCAAAACCTTAAATCCTGTAGTTACTATATAAACAACATTTCAATAGTATTTGACAATAGAACTTGGGGCATATTCAGATTTTGTGGGACATAAAAATCAACCAATTTTAGAATCTTCTTTCAAAGAAAAATATTATGAATACAAAATTGCACAGGCCCCGATAAAGGCCTAGGAAAAAGCTCATACAAATCAGGGGCCCTGATGCTTAGGCTTTGGTAGTTTCACAGTTCAAATGGATGCAGTTTCAGTGGAAGGTAAGAACATGGAAACTTTTTCAAACATATTTTTAAAAATGGAAAAAAAAAATTGAATGATAACCACAGGTATATTCCGATTAAGATGAAGGTTCAGATAGAGTACAAGCCGCACAAAATGTAACATGAGCTAAAAGAGGTGAGGGAATTGGGATGCCAGAGAGACAAGAATGAAGCTAAAAATGTAACGTTGTGTCATTGAAAGGCAGTCCATGCTCCTACATCTGCAGAATGTATTCTCTATTGGATATTCAAAAGATAAAAGAAGTCTAAGTGCTAGCTCCTCTTTCCAAGTAATTTGGATTATGCAAAAAAGTGTCTTCAAGTTTAGATTTCTTTAATGTCTAATTTTTTAATGTTTCATTTAAAGACTCAAAGAAAGCACAGATATCTAAGATTTTGTCAGCTTTACCACCATTCTTTTGCCTGTGTAACTTTTCTACCATCCTTTTGCATCTAGTTTTCAGAGTCCATAAAAATAAAATGAGATAAAAGAAAATCTTCATTGCTCCTCAAACAGTAAATACAGGCTTACATCATGTAACTCCTTTGCAATATTTATCCTCAGAATAAGGCTGCATATCATAATTCTGTATAATTTAGAAATCCAGCCAAGTATAACCATCTACAAACTTCTGAGTAAAGCTTTTGGGGACTCACATGAGAAAATGAATGAAAGATTAAAAATGAAGATTCTTTACAGTTTCAAAAATAAAGCTTTCATTTAGACTAGGTCCTTTGCCATATGGGACCACCTGGCTGCTTCCAGCAAAATCTTATCACCATGACTACTGAGCTCAAACTTCCCATAATGTCTTTGGGATTCTTATGACACCCCCAAAATAAACTGTTAAAGCTACACTTCACAATAAACCATTTCTATACAAAAATAGAAAAAGTAATTATCTGATTGTCCTTCCATGAACTAGAGGAGTTAGCACCACAGACCACAAACATACTTCAGAGCACAAGCTCCTTCAGTTGAATCAGAATGGCCATGGACTGCTGGGAAATTAAAACTACTCAAACACAAATGGGAAGCTAAAAAAGAACAATAATATTCCAAAAACACTTTAGAATATATGTAACAATAATATGTAAATCAACCTATTCAGGCCTCAACTACTAGGAAGTAGGAATCTTTTTCTTTTTTAATAAATGAGGAAAAAGTGCTTCAGAGAAGCAAATAACTTGTCCCAGTTTTAGAACGAGAAGAATAACAGAATTAAAAAACCTACTGGCTCACTCACTCACTCATTCATTCATTCGTCAGGTACCCTGCACTGAATTCCAATGAAGAGGAGAGATTTGTTTTTACAGGGAGGTTAAAACAATGCACATGACTTTACAGCCACTGACACACAGAGTGATAACTTATTATTAGAGAGTGATCTTCATGTCCAAGTGACTGATTTCCTCATTTAAAAAAAAAGTAAAATGATAGCAGCACATTTATTTTTATCTTATTCTCCTTCATGTGCATTTTTCAGGTTGTAGGTTTTCTCACTCTCCTTTTTTATACATTCAGGCATTTGGTCTTCAGAATGTTACAGCTCATTAACACAGAATTTCAGAAATCCTAAGAGAATAATTAATGAGATAGGATCCTTAGATATCTCATATACATTTTTAATTTGACATTCAGTGAACAGTAAAATCATGATAGCCCCACCAGTTGTGACATGTAATACCTATGTAAGCTTAACCAAAAAGATATACCAAAGTCAATGCATTGGGTAAATTATAGTATTCACTCATCAGAGAAGGCCCCAGATCAAAGCAAAATTAATTCCTTTATCATGTGCTTTTCAAAGTGAAATTGGAAATAAGGCTTAAATAACAGTAGAAGCAAGACAAGAGAACAGTCACAAGTAAACAATGTAAATGATACTAATTCTTAACCAAATGCCAAACACATCTGAGAATATTTGGAATGATGGTAATAAAAAAGGAGGGGACATTTTTCTCATCAATTGTACATGAATACCAATAAAAAGCCCTCTTTCGGGGCACCTGGGTGTCTAGGTGGTTGAGTATCTGCCTCAAACAATAAATTAAAAAAAATAACATCTTTTAAAAAACTTTATTAAAAAAAAATTTAAGTAATCTCTACGCCCAAAGTGGGACTTGAACCCACAACCCTGAGATCAAGTTGTGTGTTACACCAACTGAGCAAGCCAGGCACCTCTCATTTGCAGCGTTTTATGAGTAACATTAATAACACCAGCAACAACACTATCCAATATATTTTGGGGGCAGTGGGCCAGGTGCTACATCTCAGTACAGTGCCTTATGTAATTTTCTTATGTCAACCTAAAAATAATCTTATTTTTCTAAGTTTGTTTATTTATTTATTTATTTATTTATTTATTTATTCATGAGAGACACACACACACACAGAGAGAGAGAGAGAGAGAGAGAGAGAGAGAGAGAGAGGCAGGGACACAGGCAGAGGGAGAAGCAGGCTCCACGCAGGGAGCCTGATGTGGGACTCGATCCCGGGACCCCTGGATCATGTCCTGCGCCAAAGGCAGGTGCTAAACCGCTGAGCCATCCAGGAATCCCTCAAAATAATCTTAAAATTGAGATACTATCATTATCCCTATTTTATAGAAGCAGAAACTGAGGTACACAAAGGTTCCTACCACTTGGCAAAGCTCCCGTAGCTGGTAAGTGGCAAAGCTAGTGGTTAAATCTTTGCAGCTAACCACACATTTCAGGTCCAGAGGCATGTTTCTCTGGAACATGACACAGTTTATGAGCTTTGCTTTTGTATGAATAATTAAGACTATTTGATGGTTGGCAGCGTGATGTGCTATGATAGTTTTAGAACTCCATTCTGAGTTGTACCGAATGACAGTCTCTGAAGGTGGCTTTTTCTTTCTCGTGCAGACTCTACAATCCACATTCTTAACCTGTTGTAGAGGGTGCAAATGGTAGTTTTTTTATTGTTTGAGGCATACTATGAAGCAGATGTCTCTCATTTTCTCTTGTTATTGGCAAAAATTTCCTGCTCACATATATTAGTTATTGGTACAACAAAATGCTCCTTTACTTTGTGAGGCTTGTAAGTAGTCTCAATGGCTAGAAGCTGCCTTTTAGTTGATACCACAGTCAAATTTGGTTCAGTCAAGAGCTTTAGGAAGAGTCTCCTGTGATCTTCATATATAACCAAACCAAAGGAAATCTTTTCTGTTAAAAAACCCACAATTCTCAATGTTGAGACATTTGCAGGTTTGTGTCAAACCTAAGTCATAGCACCCTAGCATCCGTAAGAATGATACTGTGAAATGAAAAATGTACTTTCAGCTGACCCATAGAGTCACTCTCCTAATCCTCTGTGGAGCTAGAAAGGTAAGAGGGCTTAACATGGCAAGTATTTGATAGACTCTCAGAAAAACATCAAAGTAGATCTGTATTCTGAGTCCACCTACATCAACTGAAAGGTAGTGAAAATACTGTGTTTCTTCATATTCTGTAATGAACAGAAATACAGTTTGTGGGATGCAGTGCCAGGGTGGGAAGTTCAAGCTCGTTTAAAAATTTCATCTACTTTTCTTCTTCCACAGTTGTGCAGAGCTCCCAAGGTTATGCACTCCAGCAAGACAACGATGTGGGCCCTCTTGTCATAGGCGATTAGTACATCACTAGGGACTACAGGGATACCCACATTTCTAGACCCGATGTTTCCCTGCAGTTCTCTCTCCATTCATTCCATAGTGCAGTTCAGGCCCAGGGATCTGAAGCAATGTTGAGAATCAGAAGCCATGGTAACTAAGACCTCCTCTCCCTTTTGTGCCCCACAACAGCAGTTCCCCTGCTTGGCTCTGGCACTTCCCTAACGGGGAACAAGGTGCCAGTCCCCAGACCTCTGTCCCCAGCCTAGTCTCAGGAAATCTTCCTTCTTCACCACAGGACTTCTCAAAATCACTTTCAGTGACCCAGTCCACATCTCTAAAATAAGGAATTACAAGGAAAGACCTATAATTTAGTATTTCAACAAACTACTTTGTTGCAGTAAACGGAGCACCTTTCAGAAAATGAATCCTGGGGATCCTTGGGTGGCTCAATGGTTTGGCACCTGCCTTCGGCCCAGGGCGTGATCCTGGAGTCCAGTCCCAGGATTGAGTCCCACGTTGGGCCCCTGCATGGAGCCTGCATCTCCCTCTGCCTGTGTCTCTGCCTCTCTCCCTCTCTCTCTCTCTCTCTCTCTCTCTCTCTCATGAATAAATAAATAAAATCTAAAAAAGAAAGAAAGAAAGAAAGAAAGAAAGAAAGAAAGAAAGAAAGAAAGAAAGAAAGAAAGAAGAAAGAAAGAAAAAGAAAATGAATCCAGGAAGTAGCGTGACTGATATCCATTTACTCTGTACAACCAAAGAGCTATTTTGAAGAGAAGGTCTAGGTCTAGGAGATATCTAGAACGGAGACTGTAGTAGCTGTTTATCCCAAATTGTTAAGAGCAGGGTTCAAGGTACTCTCTTGAAAAACGCTATTGACCTGAGAGCCCTGTTCTCATCATGAAGAAAGTTATCTTATTGGGTAGCATTAAAATGCAAATAAGCCAAGAAAAGCATGTTTCTTTTACCAGGAAGGCCTTTGTGGCTCCCATTTACCTTTGCTGGATTCTTCTTTCCATGAATGAACAGACAACTCAAGGGATTCAAAATGGTTAACATTCTTCAGCGATACTGAATCACAGAACTCAATGAGGCCTACCTCCATAGGGCAGCTGGCGGGGAGATGGTAGGAGAGCCCCACAGCACCCCTTCTGGTGTCCTCAGCCATAGCATTCACTGGAGGAGCAATTTCTTCCATTTGGAGGATGAAAAAGGCAAGGCTTTACAGGTGTTTGACAATTATAATAGAATAAACACTCACTGGCTGTAGAATATGAGACAGGCCTAGAAAGAGGGTTGGGGTTTTTTTAAAGATATTATTTATTTATTCATGAGAATCACAGAGAGAGAAGCAGAAACATAGGCAGGCTCCCACAGGAAGCCTGATATGAGACTCGAACCCAGCACCCCAGGATCACGACCTGAGCCAAAGGCAGATGCTCAACCACTGAGCCCCCCAGGTGCCCCAAAAATAAAATCTTAAAAATAAAAAAGCTACAAGTGAAAACTCTAAGGTGACTCTGTTTTCTGCCAACAATGCATTCAATAAATATTTTTTAAAGCACCTACGATACCAATATACAGGGAATACAGCACCAACTAGAAAGGCAACTCCCTCCTTCACCTGGATCTTTCATTCTAGTGGGGGAATGCAGAACGATAGACAATAGGTATACATACAGTGACAGTGTTCTGCTAAAACATGTTTTGTTATGTTTTAACATAAAGCTACGTAAAACAGGGATCCCTGGGTGGCGCAGCGGTTTAGCGCCTGCCTTTGGCCCAGGGCGCGATCCTGGAGATCCCGGATCGAGTCCCACGTCAGGCTCCCGGTGCATGGAGCCTGCTTCTCCCGCTGCCTATGTCTCTGCCTCTCTCTCTCTCTCTGTGACTATCATAAATAAATAAAAATTAAAAAAAAAAAAAACTTAATTAAAAAAAAGCTACGTAAAACATAAAACTGAAGTGACAGAGTGACAGGGAGGGCTGCTTTCGTTTGGGGCCAGAAACAGAGTCTGAAAAGTAAATATTTGATTTCCAAACAGCAGAGAGCTCCAGCCAAGAGAAGATCTGGGTCAGCAGCTTCTGGGGAAGAAAATATTAAGTTCAGAGGCCCTAAGGCAGAAAAGAGCCCCAGAGGCCTTTGGAATAGCTTCTCTCCCAGAATTATCTTAACAGGAGAGTAGGTACCAATAGAAATTGTTTTGTTAAATGAAGCATGAATCTTCAGGGAGAGGTTTCAGCTTCTTATTGCTGTATGTTGAGCCAGGAGTCTCAGTCAAGAACCTTCACCACTTAGCGTGGACCTTCTTCACCGCGGTGGAGTGTGCAGAATGGGCCACCCTGTTTGTTTATTGTATCCCAAACCTCCGCAACAATCTCACCTTGCCAATAGTGAATAAGTTGTCTTTCTTCTCCTCATGCTATGTACCTTTCATACTTCAGTTTAGGAAATTATTGTTCTAGGACTTTATCCAAGGAAATAAGGGGGCAGAAACTATTATGTTTTCCCCAAAGCTGACTGTTAAAAATGGTTGTCAGGAAGATTTTTGAGGTCAAGAGCAGAAGTCAACCTTGATAAATTAGTTGCAAGTTGTCACTCTATTTGGACATAGTTGTAAAAAAAAATAAAATAAAGCCAACTCAGCAGATACACGTTCTACTCTATCTGTTCTTTGCCCTTCTCCTCCCCCATTTGCCTGCTTTTTTTTTTTTTTTTCCTGCTCATTTTTAATCAAGTAGACTAGTCCTTACTTAAGACCATGGACCTTGGGACAACTAGGTGGCTCAGTGGTTGAGCATCTGCCTTTGACTCAGGTCGTGATCCTGGGGTTCCGGGATCCTGGGATCGAGTCCCACATCGGGCTTCCTACAGTGATCCTGGTTCTCCCTCTGCCTGTGTCTCTACCTCTCTCACTGTGTCTCTCTTGAATAAATAAAATGTTAAAAAAAAAAAAAAAAAAAGACCATGGACCTGAACACCAGAGAGTCCTCATGATCAAGGAGTCACAATAAGACACTGATAAACTTTAAAAACATTCTTCCCAGAAGGACTACCAGGATGTACAACTATTAAATGCATCATCTCAAGAGTGAGCCGGCACTGTATCTAAATGTGCATCTCGCCAGTCCCAGAGGAAGAAAGCAATATTATTTTTGACCAACGACAAAGTCAAATGAACTGGGAATCTTACTGGAATCAATTGGGAATCCTTATGCATGAATCATTTAACAGAGAGAAGTCACAACAGACTCCTTTTAAAAGAGAGAGACGCTCAGGGGGCAAGATGGCAGAAGAACAGGGTCCCCAAGTCACCTGTCCTCAACAAATTACCTAGAAAACCATCCAATCATCCTGAAAATCTACGAATTCGGCCTGCGATTTAAAGAGAGACCAGCTGGAATGCTACAGTGAGAAGAGTTCGCGCTTCTATCAAGGTAGGAAGATGGGGAAAAAGAAATAAAGAAACAAAAGGCCTCCAAGGGGGAGGGGCCGGAGGAGCCGGGCTGAGGCCGGGGCGAGTGTCCCCAGGACAGGAGAGCCCCGTCCCGGAGGAGCAGGAGCTGCACCAACCTTCCCCGCGGAAAGGCCTCCCGGGGGAATTGGAGCAGGATCCCCAGAAAGGCGGGGATGCCCTCGGGCTCCCTGGGACAGTGACAGAGGAACTGCGCCCCGGGGAGAGTGCGCCGAGCTCCCTAAGGCCTGCAGCGCTCGGCGGGACCCGGAGCAGCTCGGAGTGACTCGGCCTGCGGCTCCGCGGAGGGGGCTGCACCGCCGGGAGCGCGAATCCAACAGCGCAGTCTCCGGAGCACAGGGCGCCGGGACACAGCCCAGGATCCGGCCTCCCCCGGGACAGGCAGAGGCCGGGAGGGCCCAGGACAGTGAGGACTCTCCTGCCTGGAGCTGAGCAGATCAGCAGCCCCGCCCGGGAGCCCCCAGGCCCTGCAGACAGAGAGCCCCGGAGCTACTGCAGGAGCTGACTCCAGGGCTCCAGAGCTGGCCCCGCCACTGTGGCTTCCTCCCGGGGCCTCACGGGGTGAACACCCCCCACTGAGCCCTGCACCAGGCAGGGGCAGACCAGCTCCCCCAAGTGCTAACACCTGAGAATCAGCACAGCAGGCCCCTCCCCCAGAAGACCAGTCGACACGGACCAGTTCCAGGGGAAGTCAAGGGACTTAAAGTATACAGAATCAGAAGATACTCCCCCGTGGGTTTTTTTGTTTTTGTTTTTGTTTTTGTTTTTGTTGTGTTTTGTGCTTTTTTTTTTCTTTCTTTCTTCTTGATTTCTGATTGCTTCCCCCACTCCACCCCCCCTTTTTTTTCTTTTTTCTCCTTTCTTTTTCTTTCTCTTTTTCTTCTCTTCCCCCCCCCCTTTTTTTCTTATTTCTCTTTTTTCTTTTTCTCTTTTCTTTCCTTCTCTCTCTTTTTCTCCTTTTCCCAATACAACTTGTTTTTGGCCACTCTGCACTGAGCAAAATCACTAGAAGGAAAACCTCACCTCAAAAAAAAGAATCAGAAACAGCCCTCTCTCCCACAGAGTTACAAAATCTGGATTACAATTCAATGTCAGAAAGCCAATTCAGAAGCACTATTATACAGCTACTGGTGGCTCTAGAAAAAACCATAAAGGACTCAAGAGACTTCATGACTGCAGAATTTAGATCCAATCAGGCAGAATTAAAAATCAATTAAATGAGATGCAATCCAAGCTAGAAGTCCTAACAACGAGGCTTAACGAGGTGGAAGAACGAGTGAGTGACAGAGAAGACAAGTTGATGGCAAAGAGGGAAACTGAGGAAAAAAGAGACAGGCAATTAAAAGACCATGAGGATAGATTAAGGGAAATAAATGACAGCCTGAGGAAGAAAAACCTACATTTAATTGGGGTTCCCGAGGGCGCCAAAAGGGACAGAGGGCCAGAATATGTATTTGAACAAATCCTAGCTGAAAACTTTCCGAATCTGGGAAGGGAAACAGGCATTCAGATCCAGGAAAGAGAGAGATCCCCCCCTAAAATCAATAAAAACCGTTCAACACCTCGACATTTAATAGTGAAGCTTACAAATTCCAAAGATAAGGAGAAGATCCTTAAAGCAGCAAGAGAAAAAAAGTCCCTGACTTTTACGGGGAGGAATATTAGGGTAACAGCAGACCTCTCCACAGAGACCTGGCAGGCCAGAAAGGGCTGGCAGGATATATTCAGGGTCCTAAATGAAAAAAACATGCAACCAAGAATACTTTATCCAGCAAGGCTTTCATTCAAAATGGAAGGAGAGATAAAGAGCTTCCAAGACAGGCAGGAACTGAAAGAATATGTGACCTCCAAACCAGCTCTGCAAGAAATTTTAAGGGGGACTCTTAAAATTACCCTTTAAGAAGAAGTTCAGTGGAACAATCCACAAAAACAAGGACTGAATAGATATGATGACACTAAACTCATATCTCTCAATAGTAACTCCGAACGTGAACGGGCTTAATGACCCCATCAAAAGGCGCAGGGTTTCAGACTGGATAAAAAAGCAGGACCCATCTATTTGCTGTCTACAAGAGACTCATTTTAGACAGAAGGACACCTACAACCTGAAAATAAAAGGTTGGGGAACCATTTACCATTCAAATGGTCCTCAAAAGAAAGCAGGGGTTGCCATCCGTTTATCAGATAAATTAAAATTTACCCCGAAGACTATAGTCAGAGATGAAGAGGGACACTATCTCATACTCAAAGGATCTATCCAACAAGAGGACTTAACAATCCTCAATATATATGCCCCGAATGTGGGAGCTGCCAAATATTTAAAACAATTAATAACCAAACTGAAGAAATACTTTGATAATAATACACTTATACTTGGTGACTTAAATCTAGCTCTCTCTATACTAGATAGGACTTCTAAGCACAACATATCCAAAGAAATGAGAGCTTTAAATGATACACTGGACCAGATGGATTTCACAGATATCTACAGAACTTTACATCCAAACTCAACTGAATACACATTCTTCTCAAGTGCACATGGAACTTTCTCCAGAATAGACCACATACTGGGTCACAAATCGGGTCTGAACCGATACCAAAAGATCGGGATAGTCCCCTGTATATTCTCCGACCATAATGCCTTGAAATTAGAACTCAATCACAACAAGAAGTTTGTAAGGACCACAAACACGTGGAGGTTAAGGACCATCCTGCTAAAAGATGAAAAGGTCAACCAGGAAATTAAGGAAGAATTAAAAAGATTCATGGAAACTAATGAGAATGAAGATACAACCGTTCAAAATCTTTGGGATGCAGCAAAAGCAGTCCTGAGGGGGAAATACATCGCAATAAAGCATCCATTCAAAAACTGGAAAGAACTCAAATTCAAAAGCTCACCTTACACATAAAGGAACTAGAGAAAAAGCAACAAATAGACCCCACCCCCAGCAGAAGAAGACAGTTAATTAAAATTCAAGCAGAACTAAATGATATCGACACCAAAAGAACTGTGGAACAGATCAACAGAACCAGGAGTTGGTTCTTTGAAAGAATTAATAAGATAGATAAACCATTAGCCAACCTTATTAAAAAGAAGAGAGAGAAGACTCAAATTAATAAAATCATGAATGAGAAAGGAGAGATCACTACCAACACCAAGGAAATACAAACGATTTTAAAAACATATTAGGAACAGCTGTACGCCAATATATTAGGCAATCTAGAAGAAATGGACGCATTCCTGGAAAGCCACAAACTACCAAAACTGAAGCAGGAAGAAATAGAAAACCTGAACAGGCCAACAACCAGGGAGGAAATTGAAGCAGTCATCAAAAACCTCCCAAGACACAAGAGTCCAGGGCCAGATGGCTTCCCAGGGGAATTCTATCAAACGTTTAAAGAAGAAATCATACCTATTCTACTAAAGCTGTTTGGAAAGATAGAAAGAGATGGAGTACTTCCAAATTCGTTCTATGAGGCCAGCATCGCCTTAATTCCAAAACCAGACAAAGACCCCACCAAAAAGGAGAATTACAGACCAATACCCCTGATGAACATGGATGCAAAAATTCTCAACAAGATACTAGCCAATAGGATCCAACAACACATTAAGAAAATTATTCACCATGACCAAGTAGGATTTATCCCCGGGACACAAGGCTGGTTCAACACTCGTAAAACCATCAATGTGATTCATCATATCAGCAAGAGAAAAACCAAGAACCATATGATACTCTCATTAGATGCAGAGAAAGCATTTGACAAAATACAGCATCCATTCCTGATCAAAACCCTTCAGAGTGTTGGGATAGAGGGAACTTTCCTCAACATCTTAAAAGCCATTTACGAAAAGCCCACAGCAAATATCATTCTCAATGGGGAAGCACTGGGAGTCTTTCCCCTAAGATCAGGAACAAGACAGGGATGTCCACTCTCACCACTGCTGTTCAACATAGTTCTGGAAGTCCTCGCCTCAGCAATCAGACAACAAAAAGACATTAAAGGCATTCAAATTGGCAAAGAAGAAGTCAAACTCTCCCTCTTCACCGATGACATGATACTCTACATAGAAAACCCAAAAGCCTCCACCCCAAGATTGCTAGAACTCATACAGCAATTTGGTAGCGTGGCAGGATACAAAATCAATGCCCAGAAATCAATGGCATTTCTATACACTAACAATGAGACTGAAGAAAGAGAAATTAAGGAGTCAATCCCATTTACAATTGCACCCAAAAGCATAAGATACCTAGGAATAATCCTAACCAAAGAGGTAAAGGATCTATACCCTAAAAACTATAGAACACTTCTGAAAGAAATTGAAGAAGACACAAAGAGGTGGAAAAATATTCCATGCTTATGGATTGGCAGAATTAATATTGTAAAAATGTCAATGTTACCCAGGGCAATTTACACATTTAATGCAATCCCTATCAAAATACCATGGACTTTCTTCAGAGAGCTAGAACAAATTATTTTAAGATTTGTGTGGAATCAGAAAAGACCCCGAATAGCCAGGGGAATTTTAAAAAAGAAAACCATATCTGGGGGCATCACAATGCCAGATTTCAGGTTGTACTACAAAGCTGTGGTCATCAAGACAGTGTGGTACTGGCACAAAAACAGACACATAGATCAATGGAACAGAATAGAGAACCCAGAATTGGACCCTGAAATGTATGGTCATCTAATATTCGATAAAGGAGGAAAGACTATCCATTGGAAGAAAGACAGTCTCTTCAATAAATGGTGCTGGAAAAATTGGACATCCACATGCAGAAGAATGAAACTGGACCACCCTCTTTCACCATACACAAAGATAAACTCAAAATGGATGAGAGATCTAAATGTGAGACAAGAGTCCATCAAAATCATAGAAGAGAACACAGTCAACACTCTTTTTGAGCTCGGCCACAGTAACTTCTTGCAAGATACATCCACGAAGGCAAAAGAAACAAAAGCAAAAATGAACTACTGGGACTTCATCAAGATAAGAAGCTTTGGCACAGCAAAGGATACAGTCAACAAAACTAAAAGACAACCTACAGAATGGGAGAAGATATTTGCAAATGACATATCAGATAAAGGGCTAGTTTCCAAAATCTATAAAGAACTTATTAAACTCAACACCAAAGAAGCAAACAATCCAATCATGAAATGGGCAAAAGACATGAACAGAAATCTCACAGAGGAAGACATGGACATGGCCAACATGCACATGAGAAAATGCTCTGCATCACTTGCCATCAGGGAAATACAAATCAAAACTACAATGAGATACCACCTTACACCAGTGAGAATGGGGAAAATTAACAAGGCAGGAAACAACAAATGTTGGAGAGGATGCGGAGAAAAGGGAACCCTCTTACACTGTTGGTGGGAATGTGAACTGGTGCAGCCACTCTGGAAAACTGTGTGGAGGTTCCTCAAAGAGTTAAAAATAGACCTGCCCTACGACCCAGCAATTGCACTGTTGGGGATTTACCCCAAAGATTCAGATGCAATGAAACGCCGGGACACCTGCACCCCGATGTTTATAGCAGCAATGGCCACAATAGCCAAACTGTGGAAGGAGCCTCGGTGTCCATCGAAAGATGAATGGATAAAGAAGATGTGGTTTATGTATACAATGGAATATTACTTAGCAATTAGAAATGACAAATACCCACCATTTGCTTCAACGTGGATGGAACTGGAGGGTATTATGCTGAGTGAAATAAGTCAATCGGAGAAGGACAAACAGTGTATGTTCTCATTCATTTGGGGAATATAAATAATAGTGAAAGGGAATATAAAGGAAGGTAAAAGAAATGTTGGGAAATATCAGGAAGGGAGACAGAACATAAAGACTCCTATCTCGGGGAAACGAACTAGGGGTGGTGGAAGGGGAGGAGGGTGAGTGTTGGAGGGGAATGGGTGACGGGCACTGTGGTGGACACTTGACGGGATGAGCACTGGGTGTTTTTCTGTATGTTGGTAAACTGAACACCAATAAAAATTAATTAAAAAAAAAAGAGAGAGAGACTGGGCATTATACACACTGGAGGGAAACTTTCTTTAGTATCACTGTCTTCTTTTTGTCCTGTCCCTTCTTACAGCTCTTTACTGAAAGGATTTTTAAGGAAGATTAGCAGACTTATTTTGCATAAAATAGACAGAAGTACAAGGTTACTGGCCCTTTAAGATTTTGTTTTATTTCTGCTTTTTCTCTTTATAATTTCTACCATGACTTCCTCCATATAAGATAGTGACACTCACTATATCCTATTGTTATTTTATTTTTTTAAGTAGGTTCCATGTCCAGCATGGAACCCAACCTGGGGCTTGAACTTACGACTCTGAGGATCAAGACCTGAGCTGAGATCAAGAGTCGGATGCTTAACTCATTGAGCCACCCAGGCGCCCCTCCTGTTGTTATTTTTAACATAGAGGTTCAACCTGCTAAAGCGAGTCAAACTTTTAATATTTCATCCCTGCTTCTGACTTTTCTCTTACAATCCACAATCTCAGTATGGTTCTGAAGGTCCAAAAGCAGCTTGGGTAAAATATTAACAGTTATTATATGAAAGATTAAGTTAAAGAGTCACTTCAGCATTAAAAAGGTACTATAAAACAATGAACCAAATGAAGTTAAAGTCAATGTTTGGAAGCCTGAGTTTTGCAAACAAGTTAGAGGGGAAAATGTAAATATAGGAAATGATTAATTACCAAATGACTTCTGATTAAATGGTGTTTTAATTTGCTCCAACTGCATGCAAAGGTACGTTACTGTATGATTAGAGAGAACCAGACAAAATGCCGATTTCATTATGGTTGTTGCATGTTTGTACACAAAGCCAGTTAAATTACATCTTCCAGGGTCCATTTTAAGGTCTTGAAATAACTACATGCTGGTCCAGTGACAAGAACATGGTATGACATGAAAAGCTTGATGAACAGGAAAGATCATTTCTTCTCCTTTTTAAAAAAATAACTAAAATAGAGGAACTAAACTATAGTAGAGTATTAAAAGTGTGGATTTCAACCAAGTTCTTCCAAATATTAAGGTAAACTTCTAAAACCACCTCCTGGTCAAGTATATTTTTGATACAAAAGAGCTCTATTGGGTCTCAGCCTTAGAACACTCATGCTAATGACAGGCACATCCTAGCCTGACAATAGTCACATTTTGAGCAAAATAGATTCACCATTCAAAATCCCTCAAGGATACCCAAATATTCCCAGGAATCCAGGAGTTAAGAGCACTCCTTCCCTCAAGCAGAAAAACAAATAATCAAAAAACAATGTCCTTGTCTCCATGGATGAAATGGAAAATTTTAGATCCAAAACAAAATACATACATGCATATTCATATATTTGTGTGTGTTTATCTATTTGTGTGTATATTTGTCTGTGTATATATACACACACACACATATATGTGTATACATGCATCCATAGACTTTTATGACATTATCTCCAGTGAGACTAAAGCCCTAAAAAACCAAAAATACCACTAACATGGTCACTCTCTTGAGAAGATTATATGTAGTGGGGAAAATATATTCATCATATTGATTAGTATATCAGATAAACTACTGTGATGGTGGTTCATTTTTAAGTGTCAACTTGATTGAGCCATGAGGTGCCCAGATATTTGGTCAAACACTATTCTGGGTGTTTCTAGAAGGGTGTTCTTGGGCAAGATTAAGATTTAAATGGGAAGACCTTAACATTAGATTAACATTTTAATCAGTAAAGCAGATTGCCTTCTATAACATGGGTGGACTTCATCCAATCAATTGAAAGCCTACATAAACTGTAGACTGACCCTCCTCCAGGTAAGACATAATTCTCTAGCTAATTGCCTTCAAACTTCATCTGCAACACTGACTTTTACTGCCTGATAGCCCCTTAACTAGAACGTGGGCTCTCCCTGAGTCTCCCACACTACCAGTCCACCTCTGAAGATTTTGGACTTCCCAGCCTCCATAATCACATGAGCCAATTCCTTACAATAAATTTATATACACAAACATATATTTATTTACTTTATATATATTCATATAGAGAGATTTTAATTATATTAATCATTTATAATAAATCCTAATTATATTGTATGGATATAGAGATATTGATTAGATATAGATATAGATATAGATATAGATATAGATATAGATATAGATATATAGGGTTTCTCTTTCTCTGGAGTACCCTAATAAAACTGTGATCATAATATTAATAGCTAATACTTACTGAGGATATATTTGGTGAAAGACATTTCAAATACAAAATTCCAATTGATCCTTACCACATTACTATTACATTAGTACTATTACTCTCATTTTACAGTTGGGGAATCTGAGAATCAGAGTTTCAGTAATTTTTTGTTTCCCCACCTACATATTAAGGAAAGCAATAAAACCTGCAGGATAGGGTTGGGAGCAATAACTGAAAGAAATAATATTTGTTAAAACTTAGAATAGTATCAGACACACAGTGTTGGGTGTTTGCTCTTATAATTAACAGCAATGGTTACAGTATGTTGATCAACATCCCATTGTTATTCTGTAGCAAAACTGAATTTCAAGCCCAGTCTCAAAAAGTCCAACTCCTAACTACTTCTCTCCACTATACACAAAGGGGAGAGATTGTAGGAAGAGTTCATCAAATGAAATATTTGCAGAACCTTCCCACATGTGACATGAGAATGATGGGCCATGATTAATTGTGGTGATGGTATAAAAAGCAGCAGCTAATTTCTGAGGTGAACAAGGCCTAGATTATTTAGGGCTTGATAGACCATAACCGGCTTCCTGAATTGCACTTGAAAGCAAATTGGCAGCCAGAGCTGAGTGAAGATCCTTGGTATAATGTGCTCCCTGCGGCTCGCTCACTTAGCACAAACCAGAGTTTGTTCTATTTGCTTAGTTTAGAAGTCAATAAAACTCTGCACAGAGCTGCTAAGCACACATAAAACACAAAAAATACAACAGTTGAGAAAAAAGATAAATCAAAGAAAACCAACACTGCCATTCTTTCTGAATCCTCAGGTCCCAGCCAAGGTCCAGAAAGGTCCCACCAACAAAAATATGCCCTTGACATCTTCCTGAATAGAAGGTTCATGCTGATAAACAAACCCCTTTAAGACGATCTTAGTTACACATAGTTGGTTGAAACAGCTCCTAGATTTGGTCACTAAATACAGCTGAATAAAGGATAAAGAGCTACCCGGAGACCACGGATAAGAAAAGCCACAAAACTCGAACTTCAATTTTAGCACCCCTCATCTTCTTAGCAGTTCTTGAGACAGAGAATATGAAAGAATATGGCTTAAAGGGAAATGTATTCAATCATGTGAGCCTTTATCCTAATATTATGAATCCTAACACAAAAATACTCACCAGACATACTGTAGAGCGCTATGATCTCAATTTAGAGCTCTCCAAAATCAAGGAGGAGAAACCTTAAGGTTTGCACCCAACTCTTGTGTGCCTCTGGCTCCCAGAGCAGAGGTCCTGCAACAGGGGATTGTGTGAATAAAAGTACGTGTCCTCAAGAGGCAGGAGTATTAACATAACCTTATGATCCAGATCTAGGTTACCCTCATGTAACTCTAACCATCAATATGTCACATATACTTTTGATGACACACAAGAAAAGCACTTGCTAAGACTCAAAAGTAAACTAGCCAATTGCTATAAATAGTTTCAGTGATTGCAAAGGTTCAAGGTGTAGGAGTAGAGTTTTAGTTACACTGTGACTCAGTCTAATGCTTTGACTTCTCACTGTTTAGAAAGGAAATGTCCTACTTAAGCTGTTACTGTCCTAGTTGTTTTATATGTTCTTATGATATGGAGTGTGCAAGTTATTAAATTGCCTTGAGCTTTATAGAGTTGTAATGCATCTGATAATCCCTCAGGTTTAAAAGCAGTAAGGAGGACACTCAGCCACTTTTGTTTCTTAGCTTGGGGAATCCAAAACCCTCTTCATCAAATGAATTAAGAATACAGAGAATAAAGAATGACTAAAAATAATGCCACAGAACCAGTAGATGTCAAACTGACGTGGTCAATTGCCTTAGTTTAAGAACTAGGTATCTCTACTTGGTGGAATGGAGATTAGTATTTGATCCATGAAGCAGATATATCTTGAAAAATAACTGCTAAAAGCAGATCAGAAAAAATAAGAATAAAATAGACATAGCATATACAGATTCCTAATAGATAAAACTTAGATTAACTAGAATCTCAAAGTCAAATATGAAGCCAGTAGAACTTACAAAGATTTGAAATGGGATCTGTGTGAAACTACAATGAAATCAAAGGAGAATTTAATGAGAAATCAATAAATATCATAAAGCTATATCTCTGCAGTTCTTATGATTTCCAAGACATAAAACAACTTCGACAATTTCATGGTGCCTGTGTGGAGGCAAGGCCCCTGTTTTTTCTCATCATTCCTACTGTTTTTCCAGCTGTCAGACTGAATCTACCTATAGGCAGGACATGGCCATACCAGGCAATCTGTGAGAACAAATGGAATGAAAGCAACAAGAGTAATATCAACAAAACCAGATTAAATTCGGTGAAAATGGTATTATTCTAAGCTGGTTATGGATATTTGGTGGTTATTAATGAGATCTTGCAAACATACAGTGAGTTCCTCATAGCATTTCCTAGACACACAAGACTACATTCTCCATAGCGAAAGGGAATATAAAGGAAGGGAGAAGAAATATCAGAAAGGGAGACAGAATATAAAGACTCCTAACTCTGGGAAATGAACTAGGGGTGGTGGAAGGGGAGGAGGGCGGGGGGTGGGAGTGAATGGGTGATGGGCACTGAGGGGGGCACTTGACGGGATGGGCACTGGGTGTTTTTCTGTATGTTGGTAAATTGAACACCAATAAAAAATAAATTTATTATAAAAAAAAAAGACTACATTCTCCAGTCCACTTGCGTTTATATGGAGCTACGTAGCTGAATTCTAGTCAATAAGAACATGGGTAGAAGAGAATTGTATCACTGCTACCCCAGGCCCCCAAAACTGCCTGTTTGATCCTACAAACTCTTGCTCTTCACTCATCAGCCAGCTGGATAGGGGGATGCAGCTGGATTTCCAAGAAGACTCTAGAGCACAGATAGGACCAAGAGAGGAAGATTCTGGATCCCTGAGTCACCACTTAAAAAAGAATAGCCTCTCAACTTACAATTACCACTAATTGCCTGTACTAACATAGCTATTAATATTCCAACTGATTTTCAAGATTCCCAAACTCTGGGGCTCAGTCAGATAAGCGGCTGCCTTCAGCTCAGGTCATGATCTCAGGGTCCTGGGATCAAGCCAGACATCGGGCTTCCCAAGCTCAGCAGGGAGTCTGTTTCTCCCTCTGCCTCTTCTACCCTGCCCCCCACCCCGTCCTGCTTGTGCTGTTTCTCAAATAAATAAAATCTTTAAAAAATAGTAAGATTCCCAAACTCTGACCAAAATGTAGGGGAAGTGTGATGCTATATTCCTAAAAATGAAAGCTAATGTTCATCAAGCATTAAATATGTGCCAGGCACTTCCTAAAGACTTCCTGTATACATTATGCCATTCCATTCTCCCAAGAATCTTCTATGCTCTATTAGCTCTATGAGGAAGCTGAAGCTAGAAAGACTCAGTAAACTCCCATGGCTACACAGCAAGAAGAAGCAGAGCCTGGTCAAAACTAGGCAGTCTCTGGAGCCTACAGAACAAAACTCCATGGAGTCATCACTTGGTACATCCTAGGCACTATCCCAGTAATTGAGACACAAGGAATAAGTAGAGTACCTGACTTTCAGCAGCTTATTGCAAAGTGGAGAAACAATTAAAAGTAAGCATCTTGACTGTTTTCACTATCCTAATCAATTTCCTAATAATCAACTACCTCAATAAAAAAACTAAAAGTGCAAGTAAAATAAAAATAACTTCCAGATGAATTTAGAATGGCAGCTTCGAGTGAATACAATCACTATTCTTCATTTGACTGAATAGATCCAACTCCTAAGCATCACCTTGAGGCCTTGCCTACCCTGAACTCCTTGAGGAACCAGCTGAGGAACAGGATCATCCATTTCCTGTATGTTGGCAGGATGGGTCTTTGAAGGACTTCTCCATTAAGACTTCAAGTAGCCTGGGATTTAGTTACATATTGTTACCTTTTTTTTTAAAGATATATTTATTTATTTCCAGAGAAAGAAAGAGGGAGGTCACAAGTGGGAAGGGCAGACAGAGAAGGAGAGAACTCAAGCAGCCTCCCCTCCCCACTGAGCGTGAAGCTTAATACGCAGCTTGATCTAACAGCCCTAAGATAATACCTGCATTGAAACCCAGAGTTGGACACTTAACCAACTGTACTACCCAGGGGCCCCATTAAGTCACCTCCTGATTAACTACTGCCTGCCCATTTGGTAGACTGTTGCTAAGTTCAAGGAAATAAATGCAACACTCTTCAGGCTCAAGCCATGTTTCCCTAAGTGCTGCAAAAGTCTCTCTGACCAAGTATCCCTGGATGGCTCAGCGGTTTAGCGCCTGCCTTCGGCCCAGGGTGTGATCCTGGAGTCCCAGGATCCAGTCCCACGTCGGGCTCCCTGCATGGAGCCTGCTTCTCCCTCTGCCTGTGTCTCTGCCTCTCTCTCTTTCTTTCTCTCTGTGTGTCTCTCATGAATAAATAAATAAAATCTTTAAAAAAAAGTCTCTCTGACCAATCTTAATTGCTCCTTTCTTTTCTAATCACACCTATATTTTACTTGGTGTTTTATAACTGCATCTCCTTTCCTAGTCAATCAAGCTACAGCCAACTGTGAAGAGCCACATCTGATGCATGAACGATTTCTGCCCAAGGGCTTGATACCAACATCCTTTCCAAATGTTTAATTTTAAATACATAAAAATATTAACTTAATAGATATTTACTGACTATTGACTATGTCCCAGAAACTGTGCTAGGAAGTTGTAGGAATATAAAGATAAGCAACAACAAATGCATTCCGAGCCATCACAGAACATACCGTTTGGCAAAGAACAGACACTAGTGTGTCTATTTTTACAACTCTAATAGATGCAAACTGAAATTGTGGTGAGTACCATGAAGCAATGTACACATAACATCTCAAAGATACAAGATCAGTACAAGAGGATAATAAGGATAGGTGGGGTCAGAGACAACAAAGGGGAGATGGAAACTGATTAGATGGAGACTGGAGAGAGAGAAGCATTTTATACTGAGGGCCCAGCTACGTTTTAAGAGGGAGCACAGCGAACATAAGAAAATTAGAGAATGCAGAGAGCAAGGGGAAAGCTGGGACAAGATGTAGTTGGAAATATGGCAAAGGCCAGATCACATAGTGATTCAAGGATTCTTTTAAACATGGGAAGGCACAGAGGGGTTCAAGCAACTCTACAACTGCCTCTAGAGATGTACCACTAGATCACGTAGCTATCAGAAAACTGCTGAAATCCATATAAAAGGAGGTTACCCTTCACACCTGGGAAAGCCATCCAGAGGCACAACTGACTTGTTATTTATGCACACTCTGTGGGCAGTTTTTCCTACAACAGGAGCCATCTAATTAGAAAAAGTGCTGTGAAATGTATCCCTGACTTGAGCTGAAGTGATCAATGATACCAACCAGGCCTTGGAAAGCATTCAGGTCAGCTTCAGCTCACTGGCCAAGGCTGTTATGGATGACAGAGTGCCCTAGACTTACTCCTGTTGGGCTGAGGCAGAGTAGATACATCCTGCACTGCCTGGGTTAATGCTAAACCAAGTGGAAAGGTCAATACAGAAACTTGAGAAAGCCATCAGGTTTTCACTGACCCTGATGTGTTATGGGATTTGTTAGCTAAGTCTGGGACCCTAGAGGGTATGGCTGGACCCCTGGAAGATGAGGTTGGCCTCACCACACTGCTTGGAATCCTGTTGATAGTAGTCTTGATTCAACACTCCATTCGATGAAGTAAACAGATCTGATGCAGCTTCTGTTGGCCAGTGTAGAATAGCCCCTGGTGTGGCATACTCATGGGACAAGTCTCCAGGAGCTGAGAGGCAGCAGAAATGTGCGATATCATCAGGAAACAATTCCACAGGTCCCTCATATTTATGCACATCTTGCAAGTGGAGGCACTAACAGCTTTTGTTCTAGGCTATCTTTTCAGGGATGCTTGTGTAGAAGAAGTCTTGGAAGACAAACATTCTCTCTGGAACAAAAGGCAGATTTATTGTCCAGTATAATAAAAATAACGACTATGTTCAAGGTAAAGGCAGGCAGATTTGCTTAGAGGACGTTATGAAAGATTCCGCTGCCCTAATCTTAGTGGGGTGGTCCTCTTATATAATGCAACCCATGGCACCTGCAGATGTCATCTGGTGTCTTTGCGTTGCCCTGTGGGAACCGGGCCTGAGGTAACTAGTACAAATGCTAACACTCCTCCACTGCTATTGTCATAATAAACCCTTTGCACCCGAATTAGGAGTCCTGAGCAAACATGAACTGGGGCAGGCTAAATTATTAGGTTGCCCAGTAGGGTAAAATCTCAGAATGTTCACACTTCTTGATAGTCATAACCATCTGAGGTAGGTATTTTTCCTGTTGAGACTCTACCAAGCAAAGCGTAGTGTCTTAAAACTACTCATTTAATTTTTTGATTAATCAAGCTATTTAAGTTATGATTCCAGGTGTGATGCATGGGTCATGTGTGCCCCTGAGCTCGATTTCAAATATTCTTCTCCAGGCACTCATTGTTAAATATGCCAGATTCACTTATTTATTCAAAGACAATTGTTTTATTGATGAGCACTAATCCCTTTATGAGCCAACTAGTACAGATTTCCTTAACCACAAGGGTTGGCATGTGGCCTAAGTTGTTCCAAATAAAATAAAACCTACAGCTCCCACTTTAGGGTTGAGAATGAACATTTTCTACATTTTCAGATGGAGTGATATAGGGTATGAGGCCTAGAACTAGGCCAGCCACTTTCCTACAAGAAAAAGTATTCCAAAGAAAAGACAACTCAAAAATAAGGACACAGATAATTACAGATAAATGGTGCTGGAGCTGAGATCAAATCTGCCAGCCAGCCAGCCAGCCCTCCATTAAAACAACCAGCAATATATTTTCTGAAACTTACAACTGTTAGGATGCTGATTCATATGGTCCATCTGGCTTTAGAACACATCTTCATAACCACTAAACTATACTGGATCTCACTTTTCCTACTGCCCATCACTCAAAAAGCTATGACCTGTCAAACACTACAAGAAATCAAGAAATGAGAAGACAGCAAGGCAGGGAGGCAGGGAGGGAAAGAAAGACAATGAGCAATAAATAAGTAAAAAGGTTTTTTGTAGGGTTTTTTTTATATGTTACAAAAGAAATAGTCTTTTTTTCCTAAAGATTTTATTTATTTATTCATGAGAGAGAGAGAGGCAGAGACACAGGCAGAGGGAGAAGAGGGCTCCATGCAGGGAGCCCGATGTGGGACTCGATCCCAGGACTCCAGGATCACACCCTGGGCTGAAGGCGGCGCTAAACCACTGAGCCACTCAGGGATCCCCCAAAAAATAGCCTTTCATTGTCCAAGGCCACTGGCATGAAAACTATTCAAATTTGATATGCTGATAAATGATTAAGAACAAGGAAGGATATAACAAAAAGAAATCACTGAAAGCATCTAAAGCATTTGGCAAAGGCATAAACAGTCTTCTACCTATTAATGTGGTAATCAGACATCCAGAAATAGCTATCAGGATCCTATAAATCTTGGAGTTAGCTTCAATTGGTAAGAACATACAATGTTTGAGGAATTTCAAGTAGTAAAATGTTCATGCAGGATAAAGTGGTAGGAAATTAATCTAGAGAGGCAGGTACCTAGGGAACAGAACATAAATGGCATCCTGATAGGATTGTGGACTAATCAGTTCCGTCGTTATCCTTCAAGTGAGATGTTTTAATTTGGGACACATAGATCATAGATGTAATCCCTGAACACTCTGAGGCTGTGATCACACTGTGTGCACACATGCGTGTGTGCGCGCGTACACGTGTATCTGTACACACGCACACATATACACCCTGGGAAACAACCTATAGCTGTCTTTAAATCCAAAAAGGGGGGAGCAGATACCTGGGTGGCTGAGTGGTTGAGCGCCTGCCTTCAGCTCAAGGCATGATCCCGGGGTCCTGGGATCAAGTCCCACACTGAGCTCCCAATAGAGAGCCTTCTTCTCCCTCTGCCTGTGTCTCTGTCTCTCCCTGTCTCTCAGGAATAAATAAATAAAATCTTAAAAAAAAAAAAAAGGTGTGTGGGGGTCCACGAATTAAGAAATGTTATGAAATCTGCTGGGAGTATTTGCAGGGGGATTTATCTACACGTATGCTTTGGAGAGATGAGTTTGGTTCTGGAACTGTATACAGATTGGGCAGACAGCACATAATACTAAAGGAACAGAAATTGGGTAAGAGACTATGGGAAATGCCAAGACTGCAAAGGATACAGACAGCCTGCTAAGTCAGGCACCGCAAGAAGAATTCCCGCTGAATAAAACCAAGAAGCAGCAATGCCCCTGCTATAATCATGCATAGAGCCATAATGGGTCTATGAAAATATACACATTTTAAATCATCAAGGATACACTTACAAACAATAGCATTATATACAAAATAGCTGCCTGGTAAATCTCTGGACTAATTTCAATTACCATTAAACCTGAGATTTGTTTTATTTTTCATCTTGATAAATGGCTTACAGTTGGTAGATTATGCTAAGTATTTCTGGCTACCAAGGTGTCAATCACAGAAATAACCTGCAAAAAGATTGCACTAGGCTATGTGAGTGCAAAGAAATGGGAGTAAACATTCTTAGCCAAAATAATCCAAACTATATTTGTGTGATAGGGACTTACAATAAGAGACTCATTATACAAAAGGACAATACATAAATGAAAAGATGATCAACATCACTAACAATAAAGAAAATATAAAGTCTTTTATAGTAAAAAGTAATAAAAATATTACTGTCTGATAATACCAGGTGTTGACAAGGAAGTTGAACAATTCTTGCACTGCAAATGGAAGAAAGAATTGGCAAAACAATTTTGGAGAACATCGTGTTAACACCTAGTAAAGGTAAAGATCTGTATTCCCACAACAGGTAGAATAATAGCTTTCTCAATGATATCCACCTCCTAATCCTGGAAACCTGTAAATATATTACATTATACGGCAAAAGAGATTTTCCAGATATGATTAAGGATTTGAGATGGGGAGATAATCTGGGTGGACCCAATGTAATTACAGTGGTCCTAATAAGGAGCAAATAAGATAGTCAGACAGCAAAATATAGCAAAATCCTGAGATTTGTGAAGTTGAGAGTTGAGTATGCAAAATTTTGACACTCTCTTTCCTTTACGCATTGCTGACTTCAAGAGTTTGAGACCCAACATTCTGCTGCAAATTCTTCCCCACACCCTAAACCAGTCAAACATTCCTGGAGATCTATCAGAAAACAGACCATTGCTTTTCTGAACTTTTTTTAGATCAGAAAACTACATAAAAGTATCAGACACTAAAGAGAAAATATTTATAAAGTCCCCTAAATCCAGGTGGTAGAACACAGAAAGTTCAAGGAAATATAGGTTTAGGAAGCTTTATGAAAAGTGTTCTCAAATCTGGGGGCTCAGAAGCCCAGTAAACCCTTTAAAACAACTGAGGACCATGATGATCTTTTATTTGTATGGGTTGTATCTATCAACATTTACCTCTAAGAATTAAAAGTGAGAAGCATTTAAATACCTGCTAATGCATTTTTTTTTCTTTAAGATTTTACTTATTTTGAGAAAGAACAAGAGAGAGTGAGAAAAGGAGCATGCATGAAGAGGGAGGTGCAGAGAGAGATGGAGAAGTAGCCCTCCCTGAGCAGGGAGTCTGATGCAGAACTCAATCCCAGGACTCTGGGATCATGATCTGAACTGAAGGCAGACACTTACCCAACTGAGTCACCCAGGAGACCCTCAATATTTGATAATGCATTTTAAATAACAATTTAATGCCCATTGCATGTTTAAATGTAAACACATATCTTTTATGAAAAAAATAAGTACATTTCCTAAAACAAAAATAATTAGTTAGAAGAGTGGCTTTGTTCTCCATTTTAAAAAAACCTTTTACAGTCTGGCTTGACAAAAGCCAGCTAGCCTCTATTGAGATGTATTGTTTTGGTTGAAGTATATAAAGATAATCTGGCCTCACATAGATAAACAGTTGTAAAGTGGAAGCTTTTATGGACCTAAGAAAGACTTGGGGGACTTCTATGGGTCTTCAGACCAAACTATGAGTACCACTAATCAAGGGAGTGGTTTCTTATGCTCAAAAACTGAAGAAGTATCTAATCAAAAGTATAATGATGTTACATTAAAAACAGGTTAAAAATTATTTTGTAATCTTATTATTCAAATTACAGAACACCAGAGCTATAATTTCCACACACTCATAAATGCCACACAGTCATCTTGAAGCTTCAAAGATGAAAATTTTTGGACAAAAACAAGGTAATGCTACTTTATCATTAGATGACAAATTTAAGCATGAATAAACAGAATGTGAAAAAATAAACACTTTTTTAAGGAATTAGATAATTTTGATTCCAAGGACTCTGAAATACTAATAGGTAGATTCATGATGGGTAAGAGACTAGAGTACCAAGTCAATCCCCATAAATGTTCTCTATCCAAAAGAAGTAAAGATGTTCTGGACAACTTAAAAAAAATCTGCATTTTACCTACTATTGACTTTCTATGGAAGAGAAAAATCAGCCAAGAAAATGAAAGTCAAAATACCAAATCATTTGCAATGCTGTCATAGAACGTTATGATTTTAGGTTTTAGACGTTATTCATTTAAAAGAGTACTCAGATATCTAACTCAGGTTATTTCAGTCCAGAAATTAGTCAATGAGATTATACGAAAAATAGTAGTAATAGCAGCCACACCACTATTCCCTTCCTTGGTACTTTCAAGGGAGTACAGGGGGAAACCATAAGTAAAACACAGCAATCATGGAGAATCATAAATAACAAACAGCTACAAGTTCATAGCCCACTTTCATCCATTTAGCCTATACCTCACAGTACCCAAGCATGTTTGCTTAAGTGTAAGTCAGTACCCAAAGATTCTCAGAGCCAGATCCTAAAAAATCCTAATAGAAATACAAGGACCCACGGCTTACTGCTAACATAACTAACCTGGAGCTTATCTGATAAAACTCCAAAAGGGATACAGTGGGGCAGGGAATTGTCACAAAACAGTGGCTCCTTACTCTGGGAGAAATTTAACTCTATGTCAACAGCTCCAACATACAACATCCTTGGCTTAAATATTAATTGTGTGACACTTCCAGAGAATGAATGCAATTACTTACTTTCCTGCAAATTAACAATCTATAAATCAGCCATAGATTTACTTTTGAATGAGCCTTCTTTAGCCTTTTAAAAATCAAGTGAAGAAATAAAGTAGTGTTAGCGGTAGCTAAATACAAAAGAATAAGCTAAAAAAAGCATTATTTTTAACATCATAAATTAAACAAATGAGTAAATTAAATTAACAAGGCTGCTAGATATACACAGTAAATTTTCCCAGCACAATTTGCATCTAGCAAAGGACAGGTCCAGTGCATCTTATGGGAATCCACCATGATTAGCACAATCTTCCAACTTTCAGATTCATGTGTTGATAGCAACACTGTAAATTTAAATTCTGGAACAATGCCCAGAATTTTTTTTAACTGAAAACCAAGCATATCCCTGAAAGATATAGGTCTCCTCCCTCCGTGGTTAATGCATATTTTACGTCTCAATAGTTTTAGCAACAGATTCTTGGAGTTATTTCTCTTGCCTGGCTCTGTGACATTTAACTTTAAACAAATATCTGACACCTAGTGTCCTAAAGAGGGAAAGAAGGTCCATAAAACCACATGACATACTCTACGAATGTAGGACTACAGCACCCAATAAGCTGTCATTATCTAAAATGATTGAGGTCAGATTATTGAACAGCTCAAAATTTTCAAGATCTTAGGAAGATCTTGAAATACATTAATATTTAATGTATTAATATTAATTAATACATTAATATTATATTACACTCTGTCAAGCTATAAACACATTAATATCCTGTAGTAAATCATAAAAAACAGATACCTGAATAGTACAGTCAGTTAAACGTCTGGGTCTTGATTTCAGTTCAGGTAGTGATCTCAAGGTCATGAGATGGAGCCCCATGACTGGCTCTGCAGTCACTATGAAATCTGCCTGAGTTTCTCTCTTCCTTTCCCTCTGTCCCTACTGCCCCTCACTCTTGCTCGCTCCCTAAAAAACAAAATCAATATACATTAACTGAAATAAAGACTATAAATCTCCTCACATCCACTCAGGTTAAATATTAAAATTAAATTAAAGATGAAAAAACAAATCTTTTACCAGTCAACAGTCCTCTGAATTACATGCAAACACTGAAGGAAAAAAAAGGCAAAGAAAAGTGAAAACAAATATAATAGAGGAAATAAAAAGGTCTGAGCAGAAATTAAATGATATGAGGGAGAAAGAAGAAAGAAAGAAAGAAAGAAAGAAAGAAAGAAAGAAAGAAAGAAAGAAAGAGAAGAAAGAAAGAAAGAAAGAAAGAAAGAAAGAAAGAAAGAAAGAAAGAAAGAAAGAAGAGAGAGGTCCATGCCTTCATGGTATCAACAGGTAGTAAAAACTTGTAAGAGTTCATGGCCCAACATACTCATAAGCAAACTGAAAGGTCGAGATCATACAATTGGCTAGCGAGGGAGACTTTGAGCTAGTTCTTTGGCTTTTTTTATTGCCATCCTAGAGGCAAAATGACACTCATTGGATGGCCATCCCCAAATCCCTGGAATCTCTGTTTACATTACAGGGCAAAAGGGATTTTGTGTAATTTGGTACGGCAGCAAAAGAAAACTAATACAGCCCATCCCTGTGAAAAGCAATGTTGGCCAACTCCAATTGGTGGCTGGCCACAGAGAGAGCCATCACAAGTATGGGCTCCCAGTGATATTAAACAGGAGAAACCAAGCGGGATGATTAAATCTGGCCATAGTAAAGTGCAATTTAAATAGACCAAAATATTTTTTATTGTCTATTACATGCTGGCAGGGAGTACACTACAATTTATATAAATGATGATTTTTATTATTCAAAGTCAAAACTCCACTTCTCTAATATCTATGGTATTACCATCCGTAGGAATTATTAACATCGTAACTCTTTTACACAGATTTGTGAAATTGAATAAATAGGGAGAAAAATCTCTCAGTGAAAGGCATATGTATATGTGTGTATCAAAGATAAACCAATGTAGTATAAAGGCAAAGGTTGTCATTCAAACTGACTTACACTTAAGCAAACATTCAAATATCATTTAGCAAATGTTTAGATATTTAAGTATATTATTTGTGGAAGATAAATGCTATTTAATTCAGATACTGACAATAATTTGGACTTCAATGCATAACCAAGTTATGTCTCAACAAGCACGAATTGCCTCAAATTTTGTTTTCATCTACTGAATTTTAAAAGATACATAGAGGATTGTATAGATAATCATCTCATTATCTAGTAGCCCTGGATCATCTTACTGTAGTAAGTCATACAAGTTCACACAGTTTAGAATACTGATCTCTCTCCTTTGAGGTTAGATCTTAGAACCCAAAACTAAAAGAAAAAGGAAAAATACATTGTTTGTACTCCTTCAGCTAATCGTTTTTACTAAAGAGTCTGTAAGCATCATTCAAGCGTGAGGAGTATTTTTATAATTGGAGACTGCACTCATGTTCAAGGTTCAAACACCTTTTTATAGAAATGACTATATTTAACCATTTTCAGGACTATCGGCATAAAAATTTTCAAAGTTCACAGAAGTAAGAAAAGTTCAGTTGCCAATCATATTATATGTTTTAATATTACCAGAATGCTGTATAAAAGGAGTTCTATTATTTCTCATGCAGTGTAGTGCCATAAAACTCATAAAGGGCTCTGCAATATTTTGAAAAATATCATCAAAATGATGTCAGGCATCTTAAGAATTTTTAAGACTTTTCCTACACATGTTTTACTTTATTGTAAGTTACAAGTTCCCTTATAACAAACCTATACTTTCCAAATCTAATTGGTCTTTTCCAAGCATATTCAAAGTATGAATTATGTTCTCAAAACTGGCTATGAAATGTACAGATCTCATTTCTTAGGTTTGCCAGGTAGTATGTGCCAATAAATTTTTAATTAGTTACTTTTTTTTATCTAATTCATTAACAAACTTATTGAAATAGAAAGTTAAAAAATAAACATAGAAAATTTAAAGCTAACCATAAAATGCTGGATGTATGTGTTAAAATGTATTAGTATATATTCAGAATATGAGGAAAATGTCATGCCCATGATATTAAGAAAAACATTCAACCAGCAATATATATTGATACATCCAAAGGATATTTAGTAACCAGAGTATGTACTCAATAAGAAAGGAGAGTAACTGATAAAATCCAGAAAGCAGCCTCATTCTAATAGCTAAATTTTTGTTAACCCTGCAGTATCACATAGTTTATGTTTGGTGTTTAAGATGTATTTATTATGAGTCAATGCACCTAACCAACAAAATGGGTCACCTACCACACGCCCTGCTCTCCAAAGTCATTTTCCAACTGCATTTTGTTTTTCCTGAGTACAAAACCAACCTAAAAGGTATAAAATATCTTCCTGAGTAATGGTCACGTTCTTTTCCCTTAAAAACTGGGTAAAGGCAACTACCTAAAAATAGATGTACATTCCCCTGCAAATGAGCATTGGCCTAGAGGATGAAACTGGCCAGACTTAAAAGAAAGCACCAGAAAACCGAGAATATTAATAAAAGATGATGACTGTCCTCCCCCACCCTGCCCCAAGCCCTGGAGCTAATGCATTTGCCTCAGGACACAGACATTCTCTACCTTAGGATTTGGAAAAATAAAAATTAAATTTTTGCAGACTGACCTTTTTCTAGGATTGAATTAGTTTGAAGCAATCTGTAAGTTGGTATTTCCTGGGCCCTCAAGGTGGTTTACAGCTGTAGCAAATGTGCACTTTTGCTTAAAGCAAATGGTAGCCTATCTCAGATAACTAAAACTTAGCTGCTTTAGATTGGGAGAAGTTTGCATCACATTAATCACTGTCTTCCCAGAGAGCAGCCCCAAACAGAGTTGCTTAGGTACAGCAACGCATTCATTAATCCTGGTATCGAGGACAGCATCAAATGATAACCTGGCACTTCTCTTTCATTTCTCTCTACCCCATTAAAGCAACAGACACCTTAACATTGTTAGGATGTAATTTTTTTCACATAAGAATGTCTTACAGAGAAATGCATGTAAAGGCAAAGGAGAGAGGAACCAGCTTTTTATGGCATGAAGCCCAATGACAGAATGAAAACTAGCATTATGTACGTGAAGAGTAAAATGCCGGAAAAGCAATTGGAAGATGATTACAGAAGTCGCAGACACTCGCCTCTAGATTTCATCATGTTGCAACTCATAGACTTGAAATCCCATGCAGCTGAAGGTTGCAAATGGGGGCTGGGACCGTGAAAACTCTCACTTGATGAAGCTATTCAGAATCCAGGATGGTCGGATAAATCCAAGATTCGCATGACCCCTGGCAGCATTCATATCTCATCAAGGCGAGGAATGTCCCGTTGATGGTCTGGAGAGCATGGATCATGTCAGCACAGCCTGCTCGTGCTATAAACCACCTCTGTGATTTATAGGCATCGGCGGCCTGATGGTGCCCTTTCAGCTCTGCTGGGCGCGACAGGAGCTTCCCGAGTCATTTCAACGAAAGAAACTTACGTTGGCTGTTCAATCCTATCTCCTGTGAGCTGAATTCTCATTATCTCACTCACCTAGAAAGGATTTGCCTAAAA
This sequence comes from Vulpes lagopus, assembly GCF_018345385.1. Lineage (NCBI taxonomy): Eukaryota > Metazoa > Chordata > Mammalia > Carnivora > Canidae > Vulpes > Vulpes lagopus. The sequence continues at coordinate 44,084,847 of NC_054846.1, forward strand.
GGTTTCAGTACCTTTCAAGACCCATCAGTTCCCTGCAAGGAGCTCCCAAAAAACTTATCACAAAATGATTTTGCAGTCTCTTTTATAGTCCTACATGCATACGAAGTCTAGAGTTTTATTTTTGTCAAGTAACTTGGAAAAATCAAACCTATAGATCACCATCTCTCACCTACTTCCATTGGGTAATGCTGCTCCCTCCTTTAAACCAAATGAAAACTTCAGTGCCGCCCCCAACTCCCGACCCCGCACACAGGTTAAGTTCTAACCCCTTGAATGGACACGTTGGCCCTCCACAATCTAGCTCAGGGTTTCTCAATCTCACTGCTGCTGTTTTGAGCTGGAAGATTATTTGTTATATGGACCTGTCCTACGGATTTTACAATATTTAGGAGCATCTTTCATCCCCACCAACTAGATGCTGGCATCACCACCTCACCCCTCCAGTTACAACAGCAAGAAAACATCTCCAGACATTGCTAAATTTCACCCCCCATTGAAAATCACTGACCTAACCACAAACCACCTTTCCAGAAATCTTCCTCCCTATAGGCCTTCACATAAAGCCTCTGATCTAACTGTATTCTAGAATATTGCTTGGACTTTCTTATTTTGATACTTTACCAGAATATCCAACCTGTATCTTCCTCAAGATTCACCTTCTACTCCCATTTCTAGAAGTTTTTTCTAAACATGTCATCTTGAATGCTGAAGTTTATTTTTTAAGGATCCTGATTTGACCCTTGTAGTACATTTACTTAATTATGACTTCATGTAAGTCTCCTTAATCTCTAGACTGCTTATCGTAATTTAATGAGGAGGATATCTAGCCTATGTACTTGATGAGTATGAAAAGCAAACCAGATGATATACATGGAAGTATTTTGGTAATTATAAAACACAAAAGAAATGTAAGGTATTATTAATAAATCATAAAATGCCTTCTGCTATTTCACTTTTCATAGCTCTTGTTATTTAGCCTTTGTACTACGATTTACATGCTCACACTCCCATCATATTTTCATTCTGTGACGAAAAAGAGGATCATACCTGTTGCAGGAGAAGGTAATTTACCTTTATATTTTGTATCTTCCCTAAGGGCATCAGTTACACCTGAAAGTTCCATTTGGTAAGAAAGACTACTCTGATTACCCTATCATTCCCCCGTCACCCCAAAATAAAACCAATCTGCTTTTTCATTAGGAGATCTGAAACCAATTCTCAGCACTTAGATATATTTGAAAGAAGGATGGAAAAGGGAAAATAATCAAGATGGGGTGAGGTATTAAGTGCTGATCCCCTCTCCTCCTCTCCTATCCTATCCAGCAAACAGCAAACTTGCACCCTTTCCAACTTTTGGCCTCCTTTTACAGTGCCAGAGCTGTTTCTATCTTTTAAAGCCTCCAAAATCATCAATAATTATAGCTCCAAAGCTGAACTATCTGTAGAATCCAGATCGCTGTCACATGAGTATCTTCATTATTTGAAAATGGATTTAATACTTGATTAAAGCCAAGTCATTCAGACAAAAGTTCATGAATGAGATGGGTATCAATGCACCTAACAAGCTAATTAGCTCTATAAAGTTAACTGGTATGCCTCAAACTCTGTATGTAACATTCCAAAACTGTGACAAGAATGACTGAGAGGCACTGGGTGGCTCAGTCGGTTAAGCATCCAACTCGGTTTTGGCTCAGGTCAGGATCTCAGGGTCTTGAGATCAGTCTGCTGGAGATTCTCTTCTTCTGCCCCTTTCCCCTCCCCACTCCATACACATGCACTCACTCGCTCTCTCTCCCCACCCCCCCCCCAAAAAAAGTTTGATAGTGGCAACGTTTGTTGAAAAAGTATGTGACCTTCCATATAATTTTACAGCCATAATCACATAATCATTTGTATAATTTTTGATACTTCATTATAAAAATAGTTACAGTACCTAAAAGTGAGAGCTCACATGGGGAAAAAGCAACTTCTAGTTATAAGCATCGCCTCTGAACTATAAATAAAATTAAATGATATGGAATCAATCCAACTGCATTCTGCATTTTATGAATAAGTTTATTTCTCAATAATGTATATTTTAAGTAAAGGACAAATACAATTGGATTATTAATGTTTTTTAATATTTTATTTATTTATTCATAAGACACACATAGAGAGAGGCAGAGACACAGGCAGAGGGAGAAGCAGGCTCCATGCAGGGAGCCCGACACGGGACTTGATCCCAGGTCTCTAGGATCACACCCTGGGCTGAAGGTGGTGCTAAACCACTGAGCCACCCAGGCTGCCCTCATTGATGCTTTTGAAGGAGCTTTTAATAAACACTATCACAGAACATAGATTTTTTTTTCTAATTTGGACTGTAAGTAACCTAAAATTCCTAGTGAATTTATTTACTCAAACTAGACAATAGCCAATACAGATTGTAAATAATAAAAGAGGATTTAAAAATCTTTACTATCTCTAATCTTGATATGTATCTTTCAAAAATATTGTGTACTCTAAATATGGTGCCTCTAATTCCTGCTTTCATTAAGCAGTGAATACTCACGGGTGCCCATTTTAAAAATAGACCATAGTTCACAGCAAACTGTACTCTAGCATCATCTTGGCAAAGACTGGGGAAACCATCTGAGTTACAGATCAAGTCTGTACATAAATATATAGAGATACTCTTGTGGTTTATAAGTTCTTTCTAGGATGAGAGCCTTTTTAAAAAAATCAATGTTTCCTAATTGATCCACTAGAAGTTTCATTTTGACAGTGAAAAGTCAAGTCAGTGGTTGATTTAATTCAGCACTTTAGAACCGTAGACCATGATTCAGATGTGGCTAGAAAGAAATCTATGAAGATTTAGAGCTGGATTTTAGAGGCTGTTTGATTTCTAAAGCAGCAAACTTGACAGCTAACTGATAACTTGGCATTGTAGATGAGTTGTAAAGTTAGGCCAAGTCCCCTGGAGTTAAAGAGAAAGGACATACAAATCAATAATGGATCTGAATAAATTCATTTCAGAAGTATCAGGATATGAAAACTAAGTCATTTAAATCTGTGTAGAGCCAAGGAGGGAGGAAAAGGTACTTTTTTAATCCTAGAAGATCAATTTTTAAAATACTCATCTAATGGTCTATATATAGACTCTTAAAAGGTAATTTTTAATGGCTTTCTGAAGTGCGTGGCTCAATGTTATCACATCCACTAAAACCAGAAGAATGTCTTTATGATACCTCAATATCAAGAATTAAGATCCAATAGTCTAAAAGTGATTAAGAAAGAAAAGAGCAAGTTGCAGTGCTCTTCCTATATAAACTATTCTAGCTAAAAAGAAAGACCCCAAAATCCCTTTTCATTCAAAAAAAATATAATCTTCAAGTCTAAACTGGCTACATATTAGTATCATCAAGGGTCATATCAACCCATTAGAGACTACTTATATTCAACAGAACACTGAAAATAAACCTGGTGAACATAAGGAATATTCTCTAATTAT